>NC_089689.1:6346121-6650894 GCF_031753505.1 Anomalospiza imberbis | reverse complement strand
TGAGGCACCCCACAGCACAGGACTTGCAGTGTGTGGGGGAGAATGAGGGATGGGGGAAGGCAGGTCCTAAACTTCCTTTGTCACAGGGGAAAAAAATAAATCTTGAAACCCTACCCATAATTTTCTTGAAGAAAAAGGATTAAGATAAAAAATAATTACATGAAGTAACAAGAAGAGTCACAGTGTATAATAAAAGCTTTTTATTTCTCCTTGCGTCAAGAAGAAGGGAAGAGGAATTTTTGACTTTTAGTTACTCAGCTCCTTATCAGGAGTCTGAGCTGTTTCCTTGACCAGGGAGAAATCGGAGTTTTGATAATCAGAACTGACTCTGGGAGTTCTAATGGAAATACTGGAGTTCCCCTGTTTGCTGGGGGTTGTGTTTATTCCAGCATTTCCTATCTGTAAAACCACAAAAACGATAACCAGAGCCATCCCCTGGGAATCAATCACGCTTTGGAGAGATTTCAAATGCCGAGAAAGAGAGTCAGAGATAAACCCTGGGTTTGCAGATGCCCCCTCCTTGGCAGAGTTCAAGGGTAGCTGATCAGGCCTGCGATCAGCACGTGGCTCCACACAGGGCTGTGGCTGGAGCAGGGCTTTGCCAGGGAGAAGGTGGAGCAGGAGGTCCTCCAGGAACGTGGCTGACACCTGCCCTGGGCACACACGGTCACCTCGGAGCACTGGGAACTCTGCTTCTCTTGTGCTCAGCAGGGCATCTCTTGGGCACTTCAAAGAAGTGCATTTGGAGGATTTAGAGTACAGATGTGGGGGTCAGACCCTCAGCCTTGCTGGTCAATCCTAGTCAAAGAGGAAAGGGTAAGTAACTCGATGAGAGCAAATTTATTCATGATTTTGTCATCTCTACACGTCTCCAGACCAATACTGAGCTTGTGTGACACATTTCAGAGTCCTTTCCTACCAAGAGACGAGGTAAGGTGGTCTGCAGACAGTGGTTGACGTGGAAGACAAAAGGACCCAAATAATGGCACCATCGTGGATTCGCTACATTCTTCTGGTCAATGTTCCCTCAAATGGCACATTGAGGATGTGGAGGAGGAGGCTGCCACATCAAACAGGCACTTTCTGAGCTGGCAGTCCTAGGCTGGCTTTCTAAACATACACTTGGCCTTCTTTGTGACAGCACTTACAGGGCAGCTCTTCCCTACCCTGTTTCCCTACCCTCACAAATGAGCCAGACCACTAGATCATCAGTGGTGGCCAGAGTGGCTCAGCCCCTCAGTGTATCACAGCAGGGGACCAGTAAGATAATGGAGAAAATGAGGCTTCTGGCTTGCTTTGTGCCGAGGAGTGGCTTGCTGTCCTCTAATTGTGGCTACTGCTTTGCCAGACACTTAACTTTGTTAATGCAACGTGAATGCCACCTACGTGCCCCTCACTTGTAGAATAGTATCCTTTGGTTTGCTGCACTTTGAGGTCTCAGTTGAGTAATTTAAAAGCCTTTTCTTCTCCCCTTTATCTTTGCTTATTTAAGACCACATTTTTCAAAGAAGTGAGTTCCAGTTTAGGCACTGAGTTTTGCAAAGCCCCAGCATAAAAATGGGTCATGGGAAAGAGCTTGACGTCAACATTGAAGTGAAACTCAGTCTCGTCTTCTGGTACATCTGGAGAAGAACTGGCATCTTTGAGAGGTCTCATGTTAAGAGTGCAGGTTATGGGTGAGCAGCAGCTGAGGTTTGAGCCTGTCAGACTCTCCCACTGACTCACTGTGAGCTCCAAAAGCCCAGGTAGGAAATACTTTTTTGGGTGTTAAACAAAGGATCGTACACTCATGGATTAGTTTGGGTTGGAAGGGACCCAAAAGCCCATCCAGTCCCATGGACTTCCGTGGGCAGGGACACCTTCCATAGCCCAGTTTGCTCCAAGCCCTCTCCAGCCTGGCCTTGGACACTTGCAGGGATCCAGGGGCAGCCACAGCTTCTCTGGGCACCCTGTGCCAGAGCCTGCCCACCCTCACAGGAAACAATTATTTCTTAATCTAAACCTGCCCTCCTTCAGCTTAAGGCTGAACTCTGTTTAGCAGGACACAATGCAGCAAATAATACACTACAAGCTAGAAATAAATTTTCCAATTTCAGTATATTTCAAAACACGTCAATTTCAATTCTATTAAAGCAAAACAGAAAAAAAAGGTGAATGAATGGAAGGGAATTCTAAGGTCTTCTTTAATCATCACAAAGGACGAAAGTGATAGAATTAACAATGACTTAAAATTCCACTTTTTAAATGGGAGTGATCCAGCAACACCTTGGTGGAGCTGGCCGAGGTGCACAGGGCACAGTCACCGCTGTTTCAACACCCAGCCTTTCAAAACCAAGAGTCTGTAAGGGAAAGTGTTACACGTGCAAATGTTCACGGGGTACTTGAATAGAATGAAAGTGTTTTGTGATCCCACCTGCTGAATCAAACACCTTGAGGAAGGTATATTCCCACAGTAACATCCACCGCCGCGCGACAGAAAGGGGTTTTTAACGCAAGGGATATTTTCATGCAAATTCCATTTATTTGGTTACTATTTTCTGCCACATCAGTCGCTCGCTCCGGCTCCGGCCAAGCGCTCCCCACTGCAGCGCCCGGGGCTCCTCCGTCCCCTCGGCCCGGTCACCGCAGCGCCCGGAGTGACGGAGCCGCCGCAGCCCCGCCGCTGTCCCCTCTGGCAGCCGCTGTCCCCCCTCACCCCATGTCCCCCGCACACCCCCTGAGCCCCTCTCAGCCGCTGTCCCCCACAGCCCGGGCCGGCGCCTGGATCCTCCTTAAGAGGCGGTGGCGGCGCGGGCCCCTCCCCGCCCGGAGCGCGGAGTCGCCCGCGGCGGGAGCGGAGCGGGACGCGCCCGGCGGAGCCCGGCAGCCGTAAGCGCGGGGTGGGAGCGAGCGGGGGCCGGCGGGGCCGGGCGAGGAGCGGCGCCGGGAACGGGGCCGGTGCGGAGCCGCCCCCGCGGCGGGACGGGACGGGACGGGACGGGACGGGACGGGACGGTGCAGCCCGGGCCGGCGGAGCCCCCGCGGGGCGCAGTCCCTGCGCGGACAGCCGCGGCCGCGCCCGGCCCGCCGCGCTCGCTCCGCGGGGCTCCGAGAGGTACGCGGGGGGAGCGGGTGGGAGCGGGACCGCGGGGTCCCTGCACAGGTCCCGCAGCTCCATCCCCATCCGTCTGGTTCAGCTAGGGATTCAGCTTCCCGGGTCGCGCCCGGCCCCTGTCCCGCGGATGGCACGGGCACGGGCACCGGCGGTGAAGCAGCCGGCCGTGCGAGCTGTGGGGAGGTGCGGCAGGGCGGCTGCAGAGGGAACATTCTGCAAAATGCCTGCGAGAGCAGCTTTTCTCTTGGGGTCTGATGTGAGAGAAATGCCTGTAAGAGCTCCTGGTCACGGCCTTTAGCAGGTTTCTGTTCGCTTACATTGGTGTGATCACGGACCAAAATCACGGAATGGTCTGGGTTGGAAAAGACCCTAAAGCCCATGCAGTCCCACCCCCTGCCATGCGTAGGGACACCTTCCACTAGCCCAGGGTGCTCCAACCTGGTTTTCCTGGGGCTCCCTGTGCCTCTTTGGGACTCCCACACTCGCAGCTGCGGGGTGATTTGCTCTGCCCGGCCTCTGCCCAGCTGCACCTGTGCAGAAGCTGCTGCCTCGGCGGTGGGACCAGTTGCTGTGCTCGTGCTCCCCCAGCAGCCCAGGGCTTTGCACTGGGGTTTGTCCCCTTCCCTGGGGAGCTGGAGCTGCTGGGGCTGGGTGACCCCTGCCCAGAGCTTGACCTTGTGCCTTCGCTTTGGGGAAAATCTCTCCGGCCGCCTGAACTGCTGAGTGTGGAATTTCCCACGTGGATGATGGGATGCAGACTCCCGGTTGAAGCTCCAACCCCAAGGGAGGAGCAGTGCTGTGGGTAGGACTTGTAACTGCAGTGGATGTTCCTGGCAGAAGGTGCTGTTCTGCACCTCAGTAGGATGAGATGCACGTGAAGCTATTGATGCATGGGATTAGCTGCTTTGTGGTTAACCAAGAGTTGTTCAGCCTGCTAAGGATTCCAGACAGAAAGCATGAATTTAAAACTGATGTGCTTATTTTATTTTCTTTTTTTTTTTTTTTTTTAGTGAGAAGTTTTCAATATACGGTGTAGAGATAAATGCTCTTCTAGCACTGTTGTCTCTCCAAATCTTCACTTTGGCCCTGTCCACCTTTCTGCACTCTCTTGTTCCCCTATAGCAGGGATCCATAACAAGACATAAGTGCAAATATTGATTTATGCTTGAATCACATAAATTAATCTCTTCGTGTATGGCCAGTCAATCTGCACTGGAAAAACACCAGTTTGACTCTTGGCACCAAGAGCTGTTTGTGACTTGTTTTGCTTAAAAAAATTAGAAAAAAAAAAAAAAAAGAGAAGTTATCCAATGTTGCTGCATCACTAGAGTTGCATATTTGATTTCATCTTAACTTGAATATAGTCCATTGAACATTGTTATCATAAGTATAATTTTCATGGCACTTTGAATAGGTAACTTTTGCCAGTTGGCCTAAACCAGCTAGAATGGGAAATATTTCAGGTTTTGCCATAGTTTTTCCCTTCAGTTTCTGAATTTTCATCCTACAAAGGGGAAAAATCATGAGCATGGGGTGAGCACTAAGTATTTCCCTCCTGCAAAGCCATTGAGCAGACTTCACTGACACTTTGGATAACCTCAGTTCTTCCTGACAATGCCAAGGGCTGAACCCAGTGCAATGCAGAAATGACCTTCTGGGTGCACATTGCTGCAGGAATAACGGGAATGGCTCTGTTGGAGTGTTTGAATTGATGTGCAACATCCAGGGATGTGGCAACCTCGGTGACTTCCAAGTCGGTTGGAACAGGACAGCCTTGGCAGTGGGACTGGAGACTTGGGAACAGTGAAATCAAATCACATGAAGTTAATTGAATGGCTTGGGATGGAAAATACCAGGGGTAGCAGCAAGTAGCATCCAGAGAAGGAGGTGTCTCCCCCTTGTACCCAGAAGTTCAAGTATATGAAAACTGACTACAAAATATGAGAAAATACTTAGTTTTCCGTGGAAAATTTCTAGCTCAGAGTATGGTATGGCCGTTGTGAATGTGGAGCTGAGAGATTAAATTCCAATTTACTTTTTACCTTACACACATAACAGTGTTGTGGAGCAGAGTCTCCCTATCCTTCAAGGCACTTATCCTCTGTATCTAAGGAATGGGAGTGGCCTTGAGGGAGCAAAACTGAATTCTTAACTAATTGTTTAGTTGACATTGATGGGCAAGTACATATCAAAAATATCGGTGCCTTACAGTCTGGACATGATTTAAGCAATAAAAGCAGGTCCTTCCCTACAGCTCTGGTTCAGTTAGGGATTCAGCTTCCAGTTAAAGCCTGGGGGCCACTCATGGGACACACTTTTAAACAGAGTTTGCCACTGGTCTGGTTTTATTTCATTTGTCTCTTTCTAAACAGAAGCTCTACATAATTTGTGGAAGAATTTGTCTTTGATTTGATGGGCAGGGCCAGCAGGACCTTGCTGTGAGGTGATGAACTCTTGTCTGGGTTTGCTGTGGCACTGATAGAACTGTGTCTTTCTCAGTAGTCTGAAAAACAAATCCCAGAACCTGCCTTGGTAATGGAAATGACCTCATCACTGCCCTAGGTTATAATAACGTGATGTAGTAACAGAATACTTTCAAAAGAATTCTTCCTTTTTTAAAAAGAAGGAAAAAACCAGCCCCTCATCACCTTGGTATTCAGACTTTCCTGAGGATTTTCATTTACTGTTTACCTCAGAGAGATGACCCAAATTTCCTGACTTTACCAATTTCCAGTAGTCTGTGTGTCAACGTCTGGAGCAGAGTTACTCAGCTGAGGAGGAAGGGACGGAAGGTGGGCTCTAGGACAGGGGAAAGTGGTCTCCAAAGCAGGACCAAACTGAGCAACAAAAGCTTCCAATATTTTCTTTTTAAACAAATGATGGGGAAAGCAAAAGGACCTGCTAAACATTTAAACTTTACTCTAATTTTTTTTAAATGAAAAATATTGTGGCAATACTGCAAGTGAGAATTCATGGACTTTTTTTTAGAAACATCAATTAGTTCTCCAGTGTGAGCACATTGTGGATGTGTCCAAGGCAAGGTTGGATGGGGCTTGGAGCAGCCTGAGCTGATGGAAGATGCCCCTGCCCGTGGCAGGGGTGGAACTGGATGGGCTTTGAGGTCCCTTGCAACCCAAATCACTCTGGGCTTTTGTGGTATTATATAGAATGGTGCAGTTTCTGTAAAAAAATGAGCCAACAGTGTTGGTGAGGGGAAAATATCAGCCATATATCGACAGATGTACAGATTTGGCTGATTTTCTCTCGAGTACATTATGGGCTGTCAGTGGTGGTGCTTCCTCAGCCTGTGCTGGTCTGTCTCAGCTGGTAGCTGTGCCAGGGGATGCAGACACTGCAGCTTTTCCCCCAGAGTGTTTTCCTTTCCCTGAGAGTGGGTGGTGGGGCTGACACTTCCATCTCTGCTCAGGCTTTTGCTGCGTGCTGGTAATTCCAAGACTCCCAGCACATGTGGGGAAGTGTGGCAGCAGTTCGCTGGCCACAGAGAGCAGGCACAACTTTCCCAGGCATTTTCTTGGGGAAGGCTGTGAGAAGATCAGAGAAAAGAACGAGAAACAACTCTTATCTCCACTTGTTGCACCTGCTGTTGTGCCCATGTAGAATGTGCCATGGAGATTTGTTTACCAAAGGGTGATTTCTTAATTGGACACTGGATGGTGTTTGGATTGATTGACCACTTAGGTCAAAGCTCTGTCAGACTGGCTGGAAGGGTTACAGAGTTTCTTAATAACTATACTATAATATAGTGTAAGATGATATAATAAAGCAATTGATCAGCCTTCTGCAATCATGGAGTTAATGCTAATTATTCCCTGGCTGGGGGCCTGGGAAGGATGTTTTTGGGATCTGGACTGACAAACAGCCAGAGTAGGAGTCAGTGGGGGAGTGTCCCAGACTCTTTAAGTGATTCCTGGAGGAAAAGCAGGTGCTTCCATGATAAAGTCCATGTGATTCCAAACAGATATCCCTCAGAGCACAGAGATACGGCTCTGGGAGTGCCCTTTGCTCTCTGGGCAGTCTCTGGGGTCGGTGTCAGAGCTGAGTGAGTGGTGCCTGTGGTGTCTCTGAGCACTGGGTTGCTGTCCAGGCTGCACAGTTCTGCTGGCAAGCCCTTTTTAATTGTGATGTTTAATCTCCTTCCAAATGAGTGGTAGCACTGGTAACTTGGAGAGAAAGATACAGAGCTGCTTTTTCTCCTGAAAACAACATTACTTCGGCTTAGGATGCTGAAAGTGTACTTTTAAAAATACAGCTAAGCCTGCAAACAAAAATCTGTATCTTTCCAGCTTCCCTAAATGTGCAGCTTTAGGAAGGAGACACAAAATACAGGGTCAAAAGCTTCTACATACATAAGTTCTGAACTATTTGAGATGTATCAGTCGCATCTGTGTTTTTTTTTTTGTGGTTATCTGATAGTAAAGCTGTTGAACTGACTAATTTTTGATATTCATCTGGTATTTTCCTTAGAATGATTTCAGCATAAATCAGTAAGACTCTAATTTCTTTTCCTACTAGTATTATCAGTGCTCATATCCTTTGCCAAGATGACTAGGAATGTGCACTTCTATAATAAATTATCCTTTCCTCTTTACTGGGATTATAAAGGTCCTTATTTATGCACACACAGAGATCTTATAGTAAGATCTGTACAAATGTGTATTTCTTGCTGTAAGCAGCAGTCCCAGCCCCCAAGGGATTGCATTTTATTAAACATGCATGAAGGACAGGACTGATAAGTGGAATGTTGGGATAGATGGAGCTGATGGAGTAAGAATTGGGTGCACATGTCCAGGCTGTCTCTTCCCATCTGCTCCACGGCCTTGGCCAGACCATGAAATAGAAATATTTAGCCTTACAGGTTCGGTGTGAAGTTACTTTTGTTTTGGTGTTTCTTCCCTGTCCCTCCCACTACCATGTCTGTTTCTCAAGGGCAGGGATTATAAATAGGATTTAATTACTAAAACTGTGTTTCTCATGCATTTAATTTACTGCACTGTCAAGGGGATGCTAAAAACAAACATCCCCAAGCAGAGGTTCCATTCTGTCCCATCCCAGGGGAAAGCAAACAGCACCTGTGGATGATTGCACTGAACAGGGAGCAGCTGTGGCATGCTCCATCACTTTGCATGTTCCATCCCAAATACTCTGCCTTTGGACCTCACATGCAAAACTGGAGCTCTATGCAAAGCCAGCAGCTGCTGCCTGATCTGACAGTACTGGAAGAAACAACATAAAACTGCATTTTGGGGAGAAGGTGGTTGTGGAATGTGAGTAAATGGAAATTTTCTGGTTGATCCTCTTGTGTTCTGTTTTTCAAAACTAGCCTATAATGGAGAATTTTGAAAGACTTTTGAGGCACATGTGTTCTTTAATTTAATCAATATGGGTATGTGTTGAAGTGAACATTGCAACAGTGGTCATCTCTTGTCCTAGACAATTTCTATAAAATACAGAACTAACTATTCATGTGCTGCTGTTCTGTTTGAATCCTTTTCCTCCTTAATCCAAGCAGAATGGATCATGAGTTTCTAACCATAGCACTGAGTGTAACACCCCTTTATCTTATGATAAAGGCAGGACTCTGTAATTTTCACTAACCTGTTGTTTTTGGACTGTTGTATTGTGAAGAAAAAGTCGTTTTCTCCATGTAACCAAAGCCCCACAGCTGTGACTTAAGGACAGGGCTGGTGAAAAACTTCAAAAAATAGGAACAGAGCTTGTACAGCATCTGAGAGGAGGGTGCTGGGAAGCAGGTCGTGGCTTTCCCGAAATCCAGAGTGTTTTTATGGGTGTGTGTTTGTTTCAGTGATGATGCTCTCAGACTCCCTGCTTTTCCCAGGCACTGTAAGGTTCCCTTAAGGAGCTGCTGTGAAGCCTGTGCTGATGGTAATGAGAACCAGCTCTTTGCTAATGGCAAAGCCTGCCAACATCTTGCATTTCTCTGGCATTTTCCACTTGGAATAGCACATGTCCACACAGGTTTTTGAGTGATTGCATTCAGCTGGGACATGCTTCCAAGTGTTATTTTGCTTTTTATATTTAAATTAGTTTTTCCAAGGATCCCAAATTCATTAATTCAGTGTGCTATTCAATGAGCTCTTCAACTCCCCTGTGGCCTGCAGAACACAGGTTAAATTTTTATAAGGGTGTTTTTGCTATAGAGAAAATTATGTTGGCTATTAGGAAGAAATCCTTCCCTGGGAGGGTGGGTAGGCCCTGGCACAGGGTGCCCAGAGAAGCTGTGGCTTCCCCTGGATCCCTGGAAGTGTCCCAGGCCAGGTTGGACAGAGCTTGCAGTAACCTGGGCTAGTGGGAGATGTTCCTGCCCATGGCACAGGGTGGCACTGGATGGGCTTTAAGGTCACTTCAAACCTTCTATGATTCTGTGAAATTAAATAGCTTCTTCGGAGGCATTAAGCCAAATCTGAATCAAAATCACTATCTGAAAGGAATGGTGTGGGCAGGGCAAGGTCTTTCTCCCCCAGCTGAGTGGCCTTTCCTGGCCACTTAGTGGCTGTTTTCCTTTAAGTGCTGTTTTTTGTATAAGTGGGGTTAAACTCTCCCCTAAAGGGTTTTATTTAAACTCATGTAATTATCTTCTGACAACTTTGTGCTTATTTTCTTTATTTATTTTCTTATTTATTATTTTCTTTATTTATTTATTATTTTCTTTGTAGAAATCTTCTTGGATAGTGGTCAAACACCTGCACTGTGTACTCTCTGCCCTGTAATGTGTCAGTCATTTCCCTTTCACCACAGAGCCAACACATCCATGGGTGTTTCATATGCTGAGAGAGAGTTTGAGTTGGCAAGGGAGGGAGTAAGCCCTCGGTGTCTTAAGAAATAGTTAAATTAGAAGCTTAGGTAGTTTGGTAAGAGAGTAGTCATAGTTCATTTAAGTTTCCTGAACCAATCCTCCGTGCCTCAGAGAGAAGCATGAAAGTCCCCTTGTGTCCCAGATTTTGCAAAGGTCTTTTAACAAGGGGATATGCAAATTTGGGGTTTCTTCCTCCCTTTGATTGCTGTCCTTTTACCTTTGAAGTCATTGTTTGTGGCTCCTTAGTGACTGAGAGTTATTGTACCACACTCCTGAAATCCATATTTAAGTTGCTATGTTTTTATGGGTTTTGTTACTTCTGTGGGTTTTTTTCTGCTTTGTGTAACCACTGATGGAATTACCTCCTGGTACTGGTAGAGTCATATTACAGTAAAGAGAAATTTACCCTTTTTTTTTTTTTTTTTGCTTATGATAGAGAAAATTTTCCAATAATTCTATAAAGATGTTCTTTAATACATCAGTCTTAAGTCATCTCTAAAGCCTCAGTTGGGAATGTTGGGCATTCGTTTGTAGTGTGTGGCAGGCACATTCTTCTCTTTCTCAGGATTTTTTCATAGAGGAGCACAGAGAGAAGAAAGAGAAAACAGTTTCTATTTCTGCTCCTTGTTTTTCCCATGTGGAATGTGTTTGGAGAATTGTTTGCGTGGGGTGATTGCTTGATTGGATTCTGGTGAGGATTGTTTGAGCCTGATGGCCAATCAGATCTCACTAGTTGAGTTAGTTAGAGATATAGTTAGAACAAGTAGGTTTGTAGGTTGAATATTTTCCTTTATATAGTATATTGATGTATTACAGCATAGTTATAATAAGGAAATCATTCAGCCTTCTGAACTGGAGTCAGACATCAGCATTTCTTCCCACCAGGTTCACCTGCATTTACAATAGTAGTGGCTTCAGTCCTTCCCTTCATCCTCTCAGGGCTTGACTGTGTGTCTGTGTAGATAAGAGTTATCTAAAAATGAAGTGGCACCTGATTCAAAGCTTTCCTCCTAAATCAGCAGGGGTGGCACTGTAGCTTGTGCCACAGCTCGGTGTTTTCCCTGTTGGCACTCTGAATCCGTCCGGAATGGTGGGGCAGAAAAGCAAAAATTCCAAATTCAGTTTAATGAATTTGGAACAAAGCAGGAGCAGGGCCGGGTTGGCAGGGCAGGGCTGGCAGAGCTGCCCAGGGAACTGAGAACGTGGGGAAGTTGAGAGAGCCACAGCACAGGAAGAGGAAGGAGCTTGGGCAGGGGCAGTGAGGCGCCGCTCTCAGTGTGGTCTCTGAGCAGGAAGGTGCCACTGTGTGCCCT
Source organism: Anomalospiza imberbis (assembly GCF_031753505.1). Lineage (NCBI taxonomy): Eukaryota > Metazoa > Chordata > Aves > Passeriformes > Viduidae > Anomalospiza > Anomalospiza imberbis. The sequence continues at coordinate 6,639,652 of NC_089689.1, read as the reverse complement.
CTCCAACAGGACAGGAGGGTGGAGGAGAGCCCAGCCAAGTCTTGTGCAGAAAATCAAACCCCTGTGCAAACGCTTTGGCAAGATGAGGTTGCCTTCAAACACAAGCTGGCAGCTCAGGAGCTGCTGGCTCCTGAGAAGTTGTGACTGCCCCATCCCTGGAAATACCCAAGGCCAGTGTGGATGGGGCTTGGAGCGACCAGGGATAGTGAGTGGCATCCCTGGGGGTGGAAAGAGATGGTCTTTAAGGCCCATTCCAACCCAGACCAGTCTGGGATTCTGTGTAACAGCTCAGATGCAGGGCTGAAGGTCTGCTTGGCCAGAGGCTTGGCTGTGTGGAGCCAGGTGGGCTTTGCTCCACGTTTGGCTTTGCTCAGGAGCCTAGGGTTGGATACAAGACAAAGATCACTGTTATGGAATACTTAATTTCTCCTCTCAAAAATGTAATATATGTGTTGGGCATGTCTATGTTTGTCTTTGTGTCTGTGTGTAAAACATATATTTATGTTACTTACTCAGACTCCAGCTTGTCAATAGCCATGAAATATTTCCATATAAATTTTACTCTCAGCATTTAAAGAGGCTGAAAAATGTCAGCGTCAGAAGTTTGTTCATGCCTACTTTTACTAGAAAGTCCAGACAGATTTCCTTGAGTGACTCTGACTTTGTCATGCTTTAAGTGCAGTGACCATAGAGACCAAAGGAAGTGTGCTGCACAATTGTCCCCTTGGCTGCAGACGGTGACCAGAGCTCGTGTTTGGAGTGAGGAGCCCAAAACCAGAAAGCTGAGTCACATTGTGCAGACATGACGAGTGGGAGATGACAAAATATACCTTGTGTGTGCAACCCTTCCTCCAGCCTGGCAGTGCCAGCAGCCTGGCTGGGGCTACAGCCTGTGCCAAGAGGCCAGGAAATCCCCAAAACTGATACCAATTGAACTGAAAAGGAATGAAAAAGATATAGAAAGGAAATATTGACCTTACGGTCAGCTAAATTTGTTTTACATGCATTACTGACCAGAAGCTAGCTGTTAAAACTTTACCAGCTTATTCCATTTCTAGCTGATTTTTTAGGGTTTTGTGTGAAACCACTGCATAACTGTAGTGCAGAAGGGCTGTCAGCTGCCTCAGTTGAAGCCTGAGTGCATCAGGCACCTTTGCATGTTGGATTCTCTCCCCAAAACCCCATAAACACTTAAATAAAAACTTTTTCTAATGTTTTCCTTAGAGTTTTTGTTTTTAAACCATTCCTACTTTACAGCAGGGAAGGAAAAGAAGGGGAATGAAGGCGTGGGTAAGTTACAGATACATAAGAACCAAACCCTCATGATTTTAATAGAATCTTTAAAAGGCATTGGCTCAGAAATACTTAGAAGTTGGCTGAGCTTGGTGCTGTCCCCAAGGAACAGGGTTGGATTTGGAATGAGATTTTTGGAAGCTGATTCTAGAGCTCTAAATCATGCAGCAACAGTTCTTGCCATGGTACCAGTGAGGCTTCTGAAAGGGTGATCCTGAGGTTTTGGCAGGCAGCAGCTCTTGACCACAGTGCAGCAGAGTAAGTGGAAAGTTTTGCCAATGCTCCAGGTAAGAAAGAAAGGCAGGGAGGTTTCTTCCCTTCCTTTCCCCCCTTCACATGAGATTTAAAGGAATATAGTCAACAAAAAGCTCTGCCCAGTCAGGTGTTGCAGTTGAGATGTCTATCATTTAATTTTAGGAGTTCTTGCATAAGTGTTTGCATTCCTGGCAAGACTTTGGAAGCTGCCACTGGCAGTGAGCCTGGCTCTGGGTACTTGGGGCACCCAATATCTTGAAGTTCAAAAGTGAACCTTAAGCTGGGCTTCCAAAAGGGAAAATACCCTTAAAAAATAACTGTCAAACATTCCTGGAAGTGTCCAAGGCCAGGTTGGGCACGGTTTGGAGCAACCTGGGGCAGTGGGAGGTGTCCCTGCCTGTGGCAAGGGGTAGCATTGGATGGGCTTTAAGGTCCCTTGCAACCTACATAATTCCAGGATTATAATATGGAAAGTTTATTTGTGGAATAACTAGGTCCCAAATTCCTACTGTATAGAAATGTTGGGCATTTTTCCATTTGTTTTTTCCTAATTGCACTGTGCTCATAGTAAATTACCTGGAGAGGTGGGCTTGAGTAATGCATTCTAGTTGGTTCAGGTCCATATCCTAATAATTGTTTTTCATGGAACTTCCATCAGATTTTTCATGTTCCTCTTTGTTTCTTGGCTTTCTTGCTGGAAAACAAGTGTGCTGCTTCCCACATAAGCCTGACCCATGCACTGGGGATTACTGGTCAGCTGCCTGAGGTTTTTTGACCAATTTTGAGACTCTGCCATCTAAACTCTCTGCCTTGTAGCTTTGATTTCTGTAGCAAAGGATAGTGATTGTTGCCATTTTTAAAGAGTATTCTTGGCATCTCTCAGCTGAGTTTTTTGTTCTTTCTCAAGGCTGTTTTTTATTTCCAGTGCAATTTCAGTTTAAGTAAGATATGATGTTGAAGAACAGTTATTTAAAGGTATCAACTCAAGGAGCTCTTTCGTTCTTGAATAAATGAACTCCTTACCTTGAATTTACTCAGTTCCACTTTGAAGTCCTTCTGTGAGTTGGCCATACAGTGAGTTCACATATGGGGACATAGGTTTTTCTCATAACCTCACAGGCTGTTGCAGCAAGTGGTTCTTGTTAAGTCCCCCTTGCGTAAGCAGGATAATTGTAACATAAACCATTGTGCCCTGAATCAGTTGCCTCTTCCTCAGACTTGCAGATGGTATTTGTGGGGAAACTACAGCACTTGGCTGGGTTTTCAGTCCAGGGAACTCCCATGGCCAGTGTGACACGGGTGTGGGTATTCAGGCAGAGATGCTTCCAGCCTCTTGAATATTCCTGTTGGGGAGGCCATTCCTTGCAGAATATAAGATAGGGAGGATGTTTTGAATCCAGCCTAATTCAAGTTTATTAAAGGACCATGTCTGATGCCCTTGACTCACCAAGCCTTGCCTCCTGTATCATGGAGTGTATCTGTGGCCTGATAATTTTGCAACTTTTGTCTTCCTCACTTTTGGCCTCCAAAGTAGCCTTCAGCACTAGAAAAGGAGAAACTTTACACAGGTGGTGATTGTTGGGACTTCTCCACACTTTCAGCCCTGCTAGAGTGTTTACAGTCCTCCTTCCACTGTTGCTGTGTCACCTATACTTTCAGTAATAGCTTACAGGCCAACAAGTAATCTTTAAAAAAAGATCCACTATCTTTTCATCTATTACCTCCCGTACAGCAGGAAGTCAGATCTTAAAATCTCCTGTCTAGCTATGCTGTGTCAACTTCCTTGACAAGCTTCACCTCACAGTGTCCTCCAAAAATGTGGCACAAAGGTTGAACCTTTTGCCCTTCTGCTCAGAATCCTTCCTTCCACCCATAGTTCCTTAGCAAGGCATGGGGAGAGCAGTCATAGAACTACAGAATCACTGGGATTGGAAAAGGCCTGTGACTGATCCCCACCTTGTCACCAGCCCAGAGCACTTCCTTGGACCCCTCTAGGGGTGGGGACTCCACTATGGGCAGTCTGTTCCAATGTCTGACAGCCTTTTCCATTAAGAAGTTCCTCCTGATGTCCAACCTCACAGCCTGAGGCCGTTCCCTCTCCTCCTGTCCCTGTTCCTGGGAGCAGAGCCTGACCCCCCCGGCTGTCCCCTCCTGTCAGGAGTTGTGCAGAGCCAGAAGGGCCCCCTGAGCCTCCTTTTCTCCAGGCTGAGCCCCTTCCCGGCTCCCTCAGCCCCTCCTGGGGCTCCAGCCCTTCCCCAGCCCCGTTCCCTTCCCTGGACACGCTCCAGCCCCTCCAGGTCTGTGTGGCCGTGAGGGCCCAGAACTGGACCCAGCCCTCGAGGTCCCTCAGCAGTGCCAGCACAGGTCACAGCCACTGCCCGGGGCCTGTGCCCACACCAGGGCTGGCACAGCCCAGGGGACACTGGCCTCCTGCCCGCCTGGGCACACCTGGGCTCCTGTCCAGCCTCTGTCCCCAGCACCCCCAGGGACTCTTCCAGCTTTCCAGCCACTCTTCCCGTCAGGCTGGAGCTGCAGGGGGTTGGGGTGACCCAAGGCCAGGACCCAGCACTTGTCCTTGTTGACCCTCATCCCTTTGGCCTTGGCCCATGGATCTGCTTGGCACATCAGCAGAGAATCCACTTTTCCAGTTGTGGAGGAAGTGGAGTGATGGGTGCTCTACATGGAGTCAGAGGTAATCCTTCCTCCTTGTGTGGGAAGCCCTAAATTAAGAAATAACATTACAGTGATTTTCCAGGATGCTAGACAAAGTCATGTAGAAACAGAGTATTTGTTATTTCTGTTATACAATCACAGGATCAATCTAACCAAATAAAATGCTGTAATCTGATTTGATACAAATGGAGGGTGACATTCATACAAAAAGTCTGAGTCATTACTTAGCTTATTCTCTACCCCTTACTCTTCTCCTAATAGATTGAAAGTTAATGACTGTGCTGGTGAGTCACACATTATTTAAATTAGTTTGTGTCTTTGATTTTTTAAGAAGAATTGGACAGCTTGATATAAACAACCTCCCTCTAATGATTTTTCTTACACTTGACAATATGTATTCTGGCAGTGATATTTATATTGTGCTGTGTTTACTCGTTTTCAGGGCTTTTCCACTTGGTGAGACTAACTCCAGAGTAAGCTTGTGCTCAGCATGGGAAAAAACTCATTTTTCTTCTTATCTTTTGACATATCCTGTACAAATGAATTATCCAGGAATGTACTGAGAATGGAAATGTTCCAGTAATAATCTCTCTGTGCGTGTGTAGCTTCTTTTTGTGAGTTACTGTGCTATAGTTGGTCTTCCAAGACAATAATCCCTTCTCCACTACAGTGTGTCACCTCAAGTGAGTGTGAGCTGAAATCACACAAGACTATTGACTCAAGGAGTGATCCAGCTATCCACTGATAGCTTGGTACCGATTGTGCCTGGCAATGAAACAGAGCTAGAGGTAGAGTTCACTTTTGGGTGAAAGTGAGATTTAGGCACTTAGGGAAAGGCTGGCTCTCCATGACAAGGCTGGGATTTATGGCACTGGGAGAAAGGGAAAGGGCTCTCCCTGACAGGGCCAGGCTAAACTGTAGCTTGTTTGCTGTGTAATTTGTAAATTTGTGTCAATTTGGATATTGACCAATAAAACAGTGAGAATCAGAGGGTCATGGAATGATTTGGGTTGGAAGGGACCTTAAAGCCCATCCAGTGGCATCCCCTGCCATGGTCTGGGATGCTTTCCCAGGTGGCTCCAAGCCCCATCCAGCCTGGCCTTGGAGACTTCCAGGGATCCAGCGGCAGCCACAGTTTTGTGGGCACCTTGTGCCAGGACCTCACCACCCTTAGAAGGAAGAATATCTTCTGTATGTCAAATCTAAATTTCCCATCAGTCAGTTTGATGCCATTCCTCCTTGTTGTGTCACAATTCCTGATGCAGAGTCTGGCTTCCTTCTAGGTGCCTTCACATCCTGAAAGGCTGCTGGAAGGTTTCCACGCAACCCTCTCTTCTCCAGTTAACTTATCTCTTCTTAGATTACGTATAATATACAGTTAAACAGTATGGCCAGCTTAGTTAATGCTGGTGGTGCTGCCTTGAGGTGCTCTTTCTTTAGGAAGGAATGCTGTCAGCCCCAGCAACAGCACAGTCACAGATGGGTGACACCACCAGCTATCAGGGAAGCAAAACAACCTGTGCTGGTAATATCAGAGTGTCCTTGAAGATGTGTTTAGAGGCCCTGCTTGCCCTGCATCTGCTAAGGGCAGGGCTCACCAACTCCATCTCAAGGGCAGGACTTTGTGTGTGCTTGTGATACAGCTCTGAATTGGTTATGGTCAGCCTGGGGCAGAGGAGGCTGAGGGCAGAGCTCACCGGGGGCTGCAGGTCCTCCCGAGGGGCAGCTCCAGTCTCTGCTCCCTGTGACAGGGACAGGACCCAGGGAAGGGCTGGAGCTGCGCCAGAGCAGGGTTTTCATGGATACCAGGAAAGGTTCTTCCCCAGAGGGTGCTGGGCACTGCCCAGGCTCCCCAAGGAATGGGCATGGCCCCAAGGCTGACAGAGCTCCAGGAGAGTGTGGACAACGCTCCCAGGGATTGCTGGGGTGTCTGTGCAGGGCCAGGAGTCAGACTGGATGATCCTTGGGGGTTCCTTCCCACTCAGGACATTCTGTGAGTCCATGAAGACTTTCCCTTTAGGCTGTGTGGGATGGACAGCATGTAGGGGAAGTGTTTAACAAGATAATTTTGGGATTACAGCTCTATTTGCTGCAGATGTTTGCAGTAAACATTCTTCAAGACTTTCTTCGCGGCTCTTGATGAGTGTAATCAGAATTTCCTGGTTGTGCTGTATTTGGCTCCTCTGCCACACTACAATTTTTAGATCTAGAGATCTCTTTGTGTGCTTTACCCAAACTCCATGGGTAATGCAGTGCGAGCTTCCAGAGGGTGTGGTGTAATTAATTGATTTGAATTAAATCCAGTGTAAGAGATTAAGTATTCAAGTCACTTAAATGTCTGTTTGCTCTTGAGATGTCCTGCTGGCTCTGGGAAGAGCATGGATAGCTGTCCCTCTGCCAGCCCTGTGTAGCATCCCATGAGCTCTCTGCTCTCAGTCAATTCTCAAGTCCTCTGCCCTGGCGAGGGCAGTGACTAACTACCATAAAGTAGTTCTTCTGGGAGGAAAACACAGACTCCCCCATGGACTTCTGTCTCACTTCCCCCAGTTTCCCCTTTCCCTGTCCCCTTGCTGGCTTGGTATCACTGGTGGCCACCCCCCCTCCCCTAGAGACCAGTTTCCCTGCCCTCAGCTCTGTCCCCTCACCCCTTCCCCTTCTTCAGCTGCCTGCACCATGTGGTGGTCCTCTTTCTCGCCGGGTTCTCTTCAGCTTCGTGTGATTTACCTCGCTGGAATAAAACCTTGCAAAAAGAGTCTTTCTTGCCTCTCTTGCTGTATTGCGTGTGGATCTGACTGCATTGCCTGAATGCTAACTCAACCTGCTTTTCCACAGGAGAGGCTTGTTGGGAACAGATAATCGGCAGCAGCACCCACCATTCAGCACCCGCAGTTTTAGCCCTGGGCCCCTGAAATGGCACTGGGGCCTGTGCTCGGGTACCTGCCCGTGTTTATCACATCCTGAGCGACTCTGCTGAACGCAGCAAGCCAGGAGCTGCCATTTGGAGTAGCATGGCATGGGCAGGGCTGGGATGGGCAGTGCTGGTGGTCGGAGCTGTGTGGGACCCCGGGGTGCCAGGCTTTGTGTATGAGGCCTCCTTGCTCCCTGGCCCTGCTGTCCCCGCTGAGAGCCCTGCCCGTGGCCTGCGCTCTGCGCGGGTGTTGCGATGCAGTTGCTGATGACGTGGTTGCATTTTTGTCCATCTGCACGATCCTTGCCTCATCCAGCATGGAGGCCAGATGGCGCTTGGGGACTCATCCTGGCCCCGTAGCCAAAGAGGCTGTTGTCTGCAGCATCATGAACGTGCTTCCTGCAGATGTTGGAACAAATGAGGCGGGGGGTTGTAGGGAGAGAGAGCATGATCTCATGTCTGAACCAGTTCAGGGATCATCTGGGGAACTGGAACTCTGCCTTTAGGATGCAGGACATTAACTCGAACCAGGCTTTTCATCCTGGGTCTAACCTGTTCTCTTACTTCACCAGACAGAGCAGTATCCTTGGCTTGGTTTTGTGTATCCTCTCAAAGTGAGTGTGGTAGCTGGCTGTGCACTTAGGGGAAATGAGTATTTTCTGGTTTTACAAATTTCCTCTTCGTTATGGTGATTGGGTAGCTCCTGCTGTTCCCTTTCCTGGATTGCCTTCCAAGATGTCAGCAGTTCCTCCAGAAATGATATAGCTGGGCACTGTGATTTTCCAATGCTGATGTCTTTCTTATTCACACTTCCTCAGATAAAAATGAATAAATAAACCCAGGGTGATTCCTAGCCTCAAAACTATTGTTAGGGCTGACAAGGAAAGGGTGGTCAGGCATGACCAGGGAAGTGAAGGAACTGTTGTTGCTGGAAGTGTTCAGAAAATGTGTGGGATATGGTGCTTTGGGATGTGGTTTACTGATGAACCTGGCAGTGCTGGATTAATGGTTGGACTTGATGATCTTGGAGGGCTTATCCAGCCTTAATGATTCAGTGATTAAAGAAAGGACATTGTAATGTTCTAATGATCATAATGAAACTAAATTTTTATTGTCATGCCTTCATGTAGTAGCTCAAGAGCAAAGGTTTGGGAGTGATATATACAATCGTTTAGGGCTTATCCTGCCATTTCAGAACTGCGCATTAGGAATTATTGCCTTGAGACCAAACCCCAAATGGTGCTTCACTTCTTTTCACTTTGAAATTTCTGCTGATGGTTCAAGTCTGACGATGGTCCAGCTGGATCTGAGAACTGATCCTGTCCAGCAGTTCCCAGAGTCTTTTAAAGATGCAGAAAGTTACTTTGATGGTTAAAAATAGTTCTGACTTTGAAGGCCTTCATCTTCACCGGGTGCTCAGAAGGCAGTGGCCTATGGAGAGCCTGTGGAAGAGCCATGAAGTCCTGGTTTTGCAGTTTGCTCCTCCGAGCCTCTGGAACATCTCCAGACAGCTGGAGTTGGCCAGGAGGTTGCATACAGCCCCAGCTGGAATTGCTGTCCTGGATTACAGAGGGCAGTATTGCTGCTCCTGCAGAGCTCGCAGTTGTAACTAGGATTGTAATGCGTGGAAGCATAAGTACTACAATATAGTTATGGGACAAATATAATTCCTCTCTTCTTTTGTTTGTCTGTAGAGCTGCTAGAAACACTGGTATGACTGGAATTTGATACTCGATTCCTGCACTTAACCTGAGGTAGAGGAAATAAGCACGAGAAATTTCTCCAGCTCAGGCAGGTAAATACCTTTATCTATATAGCTTATAGTGAAATTAAGTTCTTGGTAAACAAATGAATTGTGGAAACCTTTGTAAAGAGTAGGAACTGATTTGCTTTGTAAAATATAGTTTAAAAGGACCAAATTAATTTTGTCTTCTTTTTTATTTATTAGTTGAAGGACCTTTCATACTGAACTCTACTCTGAAAAAAGGGGAAGCCTCTCCTGTGTGGGATTGAAATAGATATTTGGCCTTGAATAAACTAAGGCAAAAATGTCTATCATAGATCCTTATCAACACATTGTGGTAAGTAGCACTGAATCTTATATATATACACACCATCTTCTCTGATATATATACACTGTCTTGTATGCCTTCCCTGCTGGAAGTTACTCTAAATAAGCACATATCATTGGAGTTGTTACTATTTCCTTCAAGAAATGCTAGGTGTGTCAGCTTTCTTCCTTCCAGTACAGTTTTGGAGGGGGCAGGAGGTTGTGCTCTTTCCCTTTTCATTAGTATAAATGGAGAGATAAGTTGGCAATTTGGGATATTTAGATCTTAAACTGCTGTATGTCACTAATGATGGTTCAAAGAGAATCCTCACAATATATCGTGCAAACTCAGAGTGAGATGATCCGTGCCATGCAGCAGCGCACTGTGCCCCTGCTCCCTTGCTCCTGCTTTATTCCAGTGTTCCTGCTGCATCCTTGTTCCAGCTGTCACACCCTTGGGATGGCAGTGAGCCAATGGATCCTGCTGAATGAGCAAAAAATCCCTTCAATACAAAAGTAGACAAAAATTTCTTAGGGAGAAATCCTTCCCTGTGAGGTTGGGGATGCCCTGGCACAGGGTGCCCAGAGAAGCTGTGGCTGCCCCTGGATCCCTGGAAGTGTCCCAGGCCAGGTGGACAGGGCTTGGAGCAACCTGGTCTAGTGGAAGGTGTCCCTGCCCATGGTCTGAAGTGGCACTGGGTGGGCTTTAGGGTCCCTTCCAACTCAAACCACTCTGGGATTCCATGGAAGGGGTAGAAAGTTCATTCTGTGCTGTTGGAGCTGGCCCAAGGGGAGGGTGAGCTCATCTTGTGGACGTGTAGAACTAGGAGCAAGGGAAGGAGGAGGGAAATGGGAGCAGAACTGCCCTCAGTGGCTCAGCAGCCTCTGAATGCAGTTGTGCTGGAAGTGAGTTTCCAAAGCAAACACTGGAATGGCAATTCCTGCCCAAGCCAAAATCCAGAGCCACACTGGGTGTGTTCCTATCAGGGGCTTCTCGTAACAGCACCGGGCTGACAGCAGCAACAGTGAGGTGTCCCCAGAGATAGCTGCCACACACTAGTCACAGTGTTTTACTTTTACATGGCTAAAAATACTCCCTGTGCTTCCTACAAGTGATCTCTTATCAGCCCTGTGGTTTGTGCCCCATGCACTCACATCCTCCACACCAGTGTGCAGCCAGCAGATGTCAAACTGGCTTTTACTCCCTGCCCAGTCCTGTGAACTGCTGGGAGGGAGGACAGACCTCAGGGTGATATCTGTGTTAAGTCAATACTGACTTAATTCCTTTCAGCATCAGTGCCCTCTCCTGGATGAATTGCTTGGAATGATCTGTACCTTTATGGGAGAGGTCTCTGAGGCACTTGGTTATATATTTTATTCAATCACTTACATAAAATGACTTTTTGATACTAATAATCAACAAAATGGAGCTGTCCTACATATATAATATAGTAAATAAAAAGTGTGTGTAATAAATGTAGTTACAGCTCCCTGGGAATGCTGAACTGTTGCTGTGGGAATGTTGCTAATTCCAGAATCAACACTGTTCGTGCAAGAACTGATCCTTTAATTGCTCGGAAAGTGAATGGAAATCTTTGAAGTTTTTTAATTTCAAAACTGAAATCCCGTGGAAAGTTTTATTGCAATTTTGAGCAGTCATGGGCAGCAGGCTCACATCAATGCAAAAATACTGGATTTAAATGATATTTGGCATTAAATTACTTAAAAGGATTCTGCATTTTCCAGAAGTCCTTGTGCTGACTCTTATGTGTTTTTTGAGCCTTTTTTTTCTTTCTCATTTTATGAAAGACTCTGAGGTATAAATTAAGATGTTCAGAAAGCTGCTGCAGATGCAGACAGAACTGATTATTCCAGAAATGCAAAGAATTAAAGTGTGTAATACCTCTTCATTTACTTTGATATGGAGGATAAATATTATAACAACGGAATAAACACTTCAAGATAAAATTTGTGTGTGGGTACAAAAGCTTGTCTTAACTGTAATACCCTGTGAAAGAAGAGCATGGACTCCATGAAAATCAATTACTTAAGTAAACAGGCAAATATTTTCATTTGTCCAGCTCCATTGTTAGCTCAAGTGTCCTTAACATGAAGGAAGTAAGCCCATTTAATACCTGTGCAGTCTGCCTGATTGCCTGGCACACAGAATGCCAACGTCCTGGTGGAGCTCTGCTCTGTGACTCAGCATTCTGGAATATGACAAATGTGATTTTGAGCACATGCAAATCCCTGCCTCGCTGGGCACGTCCGGAAGGGTGGCAGGCAAAACCCGCCCGTGTTCCAGGAGATCCTGGGGCTGTGCCCCAGCCCCTGGTGGGAAGGGGGTGGTGTTTGTGTGCTCACAAATGCAGGGACATCTAAAAGAGGGCAAAGCAGGTAATTAGGGAAATTTTACTCAGGGGAAGGAAAGCACTCAAAGGTGAGAGAGGAACAAAGGAGAGCTGAGGTGTGAAAACAGGAGATGCTGAACCATGACTGTGCAGTCATGGAAAATGCTGTGGATTAAGCAGTGAACACTGTGCACCCGAGTTTCCATAACTCAGAAAACCCATATTCAGACAGGGCATGGTGAAAACTTTTTGGTTTTTCTCTTTTCCTCTCTAAATTTATGGAGGAAGAGGAAGTGAAATGAAATACATGTGTAAAGCGGGTCACTTTGGATGGTGTATTTTAGTTTTTTAAATCCATAGAATCTCAGAATGGATTGAGTTGGATGGGACCTTAAAGCCCATCCCACCTCACTGCCATGGGCAGGGACACCTTGCGCTGGAGTTAATTGTGAGCTTTTGAAATTTGTAACCTGTCCTAGATTTTTAAAGGAATGTAGATGTTGCTCCTCTCAGTGTTGCAACGTTTAAGTGATTTATTTACCATCTTCTGTTTTTCAGAAGTACTTGAGGTATTTGTACAGATTTTTATCAAGACTTAAGGTGAACGTAAGTCACTTGAGAAAATGCAGCTTAGTCATCTAAACTAGCAAGGGCTGGATTTGTAAAGGCATTCAGAGTCAATACATTTCTCATTGTGTTTTCAGGGGCCTTCATCAAAACTCCTTCTAAAAAACTAACAAAAAAATGCTTCTGAAATATGGACATTTAGGCCTTTTGATCTCCTTAGAAACTGGACCCTGAGTGGAAAATTGCCCAAATTTCCCTTACACTTAATTTGCATGAAAAACATTTATTTTGGTGCAAGAAGAGATCTAGACTTTCAAGATTCCTGTGTGTATCTGTGTATTTATTTATTTTTTTTTTTTACTAAGAGGGAGATTGTTTATTACAGTAGTGGCAAATTTCTTCCAAGTGTACGACTATGGCCAAACATTAATAACTGTGTATAATTGTAATCCTCAGTGTAATGTTTTGGGTGAGGCTCAGGGAAAGAAGATACTGCTTTTCTGTTTTGCCAGGCCTCTGTGTTTTCACATGCCTTTCAGAGGATCCCAGTCTTAAACCAGACTTAATTTTCCTGGCAGTACAACAGCTGGAATGATGGATGTTGCTGCTTAAGTCAATAAAAACCAAATTTTGTGAAGGCATTAGTAAAACAGTTATGAACGTGTAATAGAAATAGGTGATCTCTGTGCTGCTGTGAAGAGAGCAAACTGGGAAGTGGTGGCTCGGCCTTGCTTTGATTCTAGGCATAAGAATTTACACATATGAGTTTAGGGAGGTGCAAGCAAATTATTTTACAGAGTGCTTGTTATCAGGGAGTATTGTGTAGTATCCCCCTTTTCCTGCCAGAGCTGTGGGACATCAGAGTTGCACACAAACTTCACCTATCATCTGAGAACTAAACCCAGCACGCCTATGTCCCTTGTCACTTAATTATAACTCCACTGTTAAATGCTCAGTGTTCTCTGATTTGTGGTCTCCAGTGAGGACAAGCTCTTTCTTGACAGCTGAGAAAAAGGAGGAGGGTGGTGGGTTTGTACTTTGAGCTGTTTCTTTTAATTACAAGGTTGGATATGGCAAAGGAAATGCTTCAGTCTGTATGAAGAAACTGAGGCCAGTTGTGAAACCAATTTCATCAATCTGATATACTTGGGAGATAATATAATAGGGAGATAATAAAGCAGCTTTGAACATTCTCAGACAGCAAACTGGAAATAGGGGGCAGCAAGAGCCTGTCATTTCTGGAGAGTCAGGGCTTTTAAAATTCTTGGGGCAGGGCAAATGACAGAGCTAAGATGGCTTCACACAGTCGTGTTCCCAGCCCTTCTCAGATACCCATGAAAATCCCCATTTACACCGCTGTGGAGGAAAACTCTGGACTTCTTTTTGGCCTGTAGCAGAGGCAGAAATTTGTTCAGGGAGAATTCACATCCTCCTTCCCCTTCATCCCTGCAGTGCAGAAGGTGATGGATGTCACTCAGTCATTGGGATGTCTTCATGTCAGCCCATGGAAGGCTGTGAAATAGGTGTTACTCCTTAGGAAATCTGGGTTCCCACAGCTGAACCCTCTTTGCTGGGGCTGATGCTTTCGAGGTGAGCAACATCCCACTGGGAGTATTGGGAAGAGTCTGAATTCCCCCTTTCCTGTGGGTGCTGAATCACTTGCTGTGCCATGATGGTTTCAGTGTACACAGCTGGCATTGCCACAGTTTCCCCCTGCCTGCTCGTTTGGTTTTGGATCCAGATAACTCCTATGGCTGCCAGGGGAAAATTCCAGAGCCAGGCAGACAGTCCTGGCTGGATCCTGCAGCAGCTGGCACGGCGTGGGGGTGATTCCAGCCAGATAAACTGATAACTCGGTGTCTGGGTCAGGCATGGCTGCAGTGAAGTCACCCCTGGATGGCTGTGGGCGTTTTCTCCTGGAACCTTTGCCACGGGGATGTGGCTGTGCCTTGGCACACCTCAGGCTGCTGCAGGAGTTGTGTTGGTGTCACTGGAGGTGCTTTTTAATGACTCCTGACTCAAATGCCACTTAAGCACTCACAAGTCACTTTGCTGTCTTTAGAAGATCAGTTTTGGCTTTCCTTTTTTTTTTTTTTTTTTTTTTTTTTTTTGAGAAAATGGTATGTAACCTATAAGATGTTAACTTTTTTCTTTATTCGTATGAGAGGGATCCAGTTTGGCTCAGGTCTCTGGATGTGAGCTGTCGACACAAAATAAGGAGGCTTGACTGAAACAACCAGTCCTGGGAAAAAAAAAAAAAAGGAAGGATCCAGATGAAAAAATAGCAGGAAAGCAGCAGGCAGAGCCTGAATAAGCATGTCCCATAGCAAGGATATTGTCTATGATTTTGAATGAATTTCAGTTAATTTTGTGATGGTGGCCTTCTCGCTGGTTGTTTTGGTCCCAGTGACTGAGTTTATTTTAATGTGCTTCACAAGGTCAGTGGGTGGTTAGGAAAAGATAGAAAATATACAGTTGTGTGAAACCTGATCATGGCTTTAATACCTCACATTTCCTTCCAATCTCTGTGTCCCTGTAAAGGCAGTTTTGGCTGCCCTGCAGTCTGCACTGGTGATTCTCAGTGGTATCCAGCAGGTTGGTCAAACTCAGGGCTATGTAGATAAAGCAACAGTACAGCCAAGTTGGTTACCTCTTTTATCAAGGCTTTTGCTTTTTGTTTCTTAATTTCACATCTTTTCCTACTTCCCTGGTTTGTTGAGGACACACCTGCTCCTAGGCAGGCAGCTCCTGCTGTGTGTCTGGGCTTTGGAGGAAACGAGAACCTCCAGAAAGTGCATGAAAGGTCCTGGTGAGTGTTTTAACAGCTTGCTTTGCACCTTCCTTACATTGTCTTGAGGCTGCTTTCACACTGAATATTGATGTGTACTAGGAGGTGCAGCACTAACTCTACCCCTTGTGTGTGCAGTGTGCATTTATCTGCTCCAGAACAGACTTTGAAGTAGTTCCCGTCATTCTTTTTAGCAGGGGAAGGCAATTACCAAGACAAACTGTAAAATAGCCCATTTTTATTTTTCCCTTGCTGTACTCAGGTGGTTCCTGCCTGACTAAATGCCTCGGAGCAGGTTCTGTGGTGAGGAGGAGTGTTGTTGGTTGAGATTAGTAGGTGTGGCTGCAGGAAAATCCAGCAGCCCCAGTGCAGGTACCTCTTGGTAAAGCTCCAGGGTGCAGTTCAGCTTTAGGATGCTCTATCCAGTATGAGTTTCCCTTACGTTTTGACTGGGTGATTTCTCTCTCTCTGTTTTTGGACAAAATGAAACCTTATTTTGATAGAGGGGATGTTTCTTGTTTCTGGAGCTTAATCACCTCTCACTCTCTGACTTTCAGGTGGAACACCAGTACTCACACATATTCACTGTGACAGTAAGGAAAGCCACAAATGTCACCAAAGGAGCCATTGGTGACATGCGTGAGTATCTCTCTCTATTTTACTTTTCTTCTATGAGCCTGGGCAGGGAGGGGGAGATGGTGACTCATTGTGCATTAAATGGTTGTCAGTGGGCTGGTGATGGCTTTCTGTCTGTCTTGTTAAAGCCAGGGCAGTGTCCCCGTGTCACTGCTCACTCTCACTCAGAGAGCAGATCTGCTGCTTCTTCTTTCCATTGATCCAGAAGGGCTGAGTGAGTTGTAAATGATTTATCTACAAGCCAGCAACACCTACAATTAGCTTTTTGGCTCAGTCAGAAGTGCTGTGTGAGTGCAGTGAAACTGGAAATTGCTGCCACCTCACAGGGCTGTGGTTTGCTGGGGGAAAGAAAGAGCCCAGAGCTCTCTCTGCTGAGTCAGTGCAGAAAGCAGAAAAAATATAAGACAAAACTAAAAAAAACCACCCAAGTGGGCCAGCAGATCTTGTGGTGGGGAGATGGATGACACCAGCACTTCTTCCTCTTTCTGGGAGACTGCTAGCCTCTGGACTTCACAGCTGAACAGGAAACCACTAGGAAGAACAGCTCTGCTCTGCTCTTAAGGAGGGAAGAGGGAGAGAATATTGGCTGAATCTGCAAAAAGAATACTCCTTCCTTAGGTCTGTCTGCTTTGCTGCCAGGCCATCTCTCCCTTTTCCCAGTGCTTGCAGGCTGGGGGCAGGGAGGATGAGTGTGGCCTTTCCCATCAAGCAGAGGCTCCTGCTCTCCCATCAAGCTGATTGGACTTTCTTGTGTTTATGAAACACATAAAAGTGTTTCCCAATTCCTGGAAACTACTTTTGGGTCAAAGTACAGCAAGTGCTCTGACCCACAGCTTTGCTTCAGGGGGTTTTCATAATTGAAGAATATTGTTGAGGCTAAAATTGCAGGAGGGTTACTTGAGAGGGGGATGTTCAACAGCCACAAGTACAAGGGAAGAGAGGGGAGCCCTGGCAAAGGGGAAAAGAGGGAATTAGGAGTCTGTCATCCCCTGTGGGGTAAGGGGAAGGAGCACACAGGGAAGATGCAGTGGTGTGTGTATGTGTGCATGCAGATATATGTAATTTCATACATATGGTAGTTTTAGATAAGAAGACCTTAGGAAAGGTGCTGGAAGAGTGGAAAGAGGAGTCCGTGAGTTTGTGTGTGTAAGGGGATGAGTTAAATGGAAAGACACAGGTTCTTGGATACAGGTGTCTGTCATGAGGCAGTGTGGGCAGGGAAAAAAGGGGAGGCTGAAGTGAGGACCCCATGATATGACATTAAAGGGAGTATGGAAAGGGTGACAAAAGCCAGAAGATCGCGGCAACTTTGTGCACCAGAGCAAATATGGCCCTATAGTATAAACTTGAAATATTATCCTTCAATATAATTGTATATTTTTTTTTCTAGAAAAAAATCCTTTTATCTTAGCAAGTCATCAAAATCAAGAAGCTGCTGAGGAAGAACATTTTATTTTGATAAAATCTGCCAGAGTGATGCTGTAGAGGGCCACTGAAACCTGCTTGGCTTCTGCCAGAGCTCAGTAGCCTTGAGGCACCCTCAGTCTGGGGCATCTCTGGGTGAGCTTCAAGGACCCAGGGCTGGTCCTTGGGGTTCTGGCAAATCCCTCAAAGCAAGAAAAAAACAGATTGTTGCTTCTTTTTTTTTTAATTTTGGAAAATTAAAAGTGTTTTTATTCCCTGTCTTGGGAGCCTGGCAGCTACTTGATGAAGTGAATGATTTTGTTAATTACTGTGGGGAGGTGCTTGAAGCTGTGAGTGGGGAAGGGCTTTACTGTTGATTGTATCAACCTATATATATATATATAGAGAGAGAGAGATATTTTATATATACATATATATATATGTGTGTTCTATTTGATTTGCCAAATACAAAACTTGTTGAGAGAATTGCTGAACTTTTCCATCAGGTTTTTTGTCTCAAGGACAGGAAGATGGTTGTGACAGACCATTTGTGAGCCCTGTTTGGGGTGGGTGCCTGAATTTCACTTCCCTCATAGACACTCCCAAACTGTTAATTCTTCTGGGGGGGTTGCCCCTAATTTTTTCTCTTGTTTTTGCTCAGGTTATGAACCAGAGGTGCTCTGGGAATAAGAGAGTTAATTTTACATTGTGGTGTGATGGAGCCTGGGGCAACATGAGGGATTTTGGGTTTTTTGCTGTTGTTTTTTTTCCATATCAGCCTTTCCAAGACTTTCTGGAACAGCTCTTAGAGATCTGAGCAAATCTAAGTTTATGAAATATGCTGAAGTGCTTTGTGTGATATTTTTCATCCAGGGGCTCTGAACTCTACCTGTGCTCAAGGAGTTTTAGCTGGCAGGTCTGGTGTGTGTGGTGCCCCTCACAATGGGTGGCATGGAGGCACTGACTCCTCTGGCATGGCCATCCACTCCTCTGTCTCCTCAAGCCCTGGCTGGGCAGATAACCACTATTTCCAGAAAGTTTTCCAAGATTTCTTGAGCTCTTCATGAATGGCCATTTTGTCATTCTGTGATTTCATGTGTGGGAGTGATAAATGAGATTTCCTGTAGAACTCACCACCCAGGATGGTGGGAAGGGGGCAAAAGAGGTTTGAGGGCAGACCCTTTCTTTCCCAGTAGTTCATCCAAGTCCCTTCTTATTTCAGGTGTCTGCCCATTTACTGTTGCCTCTATAGAAGTCCTTCCTTTACTGGTGTCACTTGTTTCAGTTTTAGTGTCCTTGTCTGGGTGACTCCCACACCCTGGATTCTCTCCTGTCAACATGCAGATGATGCAGCTGTAGCTTTGCAAAGGTTTAAATCCTGGTTTAGAGGCTGCTGCTCTGGTAGGTGTGCTCAGCTCCTGTCCAGCCTGGGAGGTTTGTGAGCTGAGTAAGTGCAGCAGATGGGTGCTGGGTGACCTTGGCTGGCTGCTGTCACTCCCTCTGTCAACAGGATGGGGAGAGAACATGATGAAAGGGTCACATGAGGACAGGGCCAGCTCTCACCTCTCACCCACATAGGCAAATGGGCTCAGTTGGAGAAAATGACTGTAGTTTATTGCCAGTTGATTGTAGCAGAGTAGGACAGTCAGGAATAAAGCTAAACCCACCTCCTGCTGTACACCTTTCCTTCTTTCCTGCTGCATCCCTCTACCAGCTGTCATTGGGATTGGGGTCAGCCAATGGACCCTGCTGAATTGGCAGAAACACAGTTCAATTAAAAATAAGACAAAAAATATATTAGGAAGAAATTGTTCCCTGTGAGGGTGGGGAGATGCTGGAACAGGGTGCCCAGAGAAGCTGTGGCTGCCCCTGGATCCCTGGAAGTGTCCAAGGCCACATTGGACAGAGCTTGGAGTAATCTGGGCTAGTGGAAGGTGGCCCTGCCCATGGCAGGGAGAGCTTTACAGCCCCTTTCAACCCAAACCATTCTAGGATTCTGTGCCCTTGCTGCCCAAAACCTGCTACATAAAGTTATTACAAGGTGAAAAATCAGAACATCTGCATGGCTTTCGTGAGGATTTCATTATCTTAATTGCTTAGCTTGCTGCTGATTGCAGACCTTGTAAAATCACTTATCTGACTGGATCTCTTGAAAAAGACCTTGCCTCTGGCCCAGTGAGTTCATATATAGTAGAATTGTAGTTTTGAGTATACTCAGATGCCACCCAAACTGTAGAGCCTTTCCTTACTTCTGTGACAGTACAAGAACTTGCAGGAAAAAAAGCCAGAGTCCCAAACTGCAGCATTGTGGAAGAGAAATGCTTGCAAACTGGGTCTCTTTTCCATAGCATCTCTCCCCATCTGCACTTTCAAGGATCTTGGTGGAAAACTGGGTCAGAGGAAGCATTATAAAATTTGTCTTCTATCTTTAAATGTGTATTTAAGTGTGCTGGCTTTCACAACAAACAGTGGTATCTACAGAGGAAACCAGTTGTGTGACTCTGCTCTTAACGATCACTCATCTTGCGTAATCCTGTTTGGGATTTGCAGCTTTTCCTTGCTTCATCTTCTTTTGATGCCACAGTAATGAACAGTGTCATTCTGGGTATTTATAGGAAAAAATTCCCTTCTTAAAAATGTTTAAAGCTTGATAGCTCACAGCACTGGCACTCAGCTTCTCTCCCAGTTGCTGCCCACCCTGTTGGAATCAAGGCTGCATCTCCACTGCAGTTAAGCTGCTCAGATAAACAAGTGCTGGCAGCAGTGCAGTCACCAGAGCTCAGCTCTGGTTGCAAAACTTGCCCAAACAGAGCTGGGAAGTAGCTCCTTGGTGGCTCTTGGCATGGTCAGCCCATGTCACTGCAGCCAGCTGTGGACATCCCCCCATGTTCGGGAGATGCCCTTCCTCATGGCTTCCTGCATCTCCAAAGGAAACTGGGATGGGAGCACACCTTTACCTGTCTGGCCCTGGGATCTGGGAATGAGGAAGGGATGTCCAGCATGCACTGTTCATCCCTCACACCCCTGTCCCCTGGGGCTGCTCCCCGTGAGCCAGAGCTCCTGGGCTTGAAGCTGGCTTGGTTAAACCCAAGTCATAGCAGTCCAGGCAGGTGTGAGCAGGGTTTTAAACCTGGCCTAGCTGAAAGGAAGCAATTGGAGATTTGCCTGCTTGTATTGTGGTTTGTGTTACAGCAGCTTATTCAGGACTCATCCAGCTGTTCTCTGGAGTACAGCTGGCCAGTCCTGCATCCTGAATTAGCTACAGTGCACTTACCTGGTGGAGTGCCATCAGATAAGGCTCTTCCTGCAAGGCCCTGGAGCAGCTCCTGATTTTTGCAAGGGGAAAACAAGCTAAACTGCTCCCCTTTTCCAGCCTAACAGCCTGGGAAAAGTAGGTCAGAGTTGGCCAATCCTCCACATCCTACAAGCTGCATGTGCAAGTCTTCATGTGGCTGAAACATAGATCCATAAAAGATGGATAAAAGAAAAAATCTTAAATGAAAAATGCTGCTAACAACTGCTCAAGATGCCTACTGCAGATCTTGCACATCTCAGTCTAACACTGAGGCAACCAAATGCTAGATTTCAGTTTCCTTGGCACACCCAGTATCCTTTCCCTTTTGTAGGGATATCCAGTGCTGGGAGGTAGAAGCCATGTTGGAAAGAGGCTTGTGTGTTCCACAGTGAAACTGATCCAGATAATGCTGCTCTTCCCAGCTGCAAAAATATAATTTTGATGAGAAATTCTGTCTGTGAGTGCTTGCCATGGAGTTACTGAGGGGGGACCTGTTTCTGTGGGAGGTTGGTGAAAACTCGTTCCCATCCTAGAGGAAGCTCTCCCATGTGCTGTGATGATGACATGGAACAGTGCTGGCTCAGGCCTGGGATCCATCTTGTGTGGCTGGAGAACCCCCTGTCCCATCCCTGCCAGGCTGTGACCAGCCCCAGAGCTTCGTGGTGGCTGGGAGCTGCTCCTCTCCTGTAGGCACACGGTGTGTGGTGATTGGGAGCGGGGCTGCAGCCCAGCCTCATCCCCAGTGGGCACAGCTGTGAGAAGCAGGTGAGCAGCACTGACAGCAATGAGCCATGGAGTGCCCAGGTGCACCCAGCAACCACCAAAGGGAACATCAGGGGATAAAACGCTGGGCTAAAGGGCAAGAAGGGTGGATGCTTGCAGCTTTCTGAACTGGTATGGTGTTACTCTGTGTATCATGGCCATCTCAGCTGTGACATTGTCCCATGTGCTGTCCTGTCTCCAGGCAGAGCTTCCTGGTGGGGCTCCCCTCCAGGACTTGTGGACATCACTGCTCCTCCAGTTTGGGCCTTTCACTCCCTCGGTTTAGGAGGAAGCTCCCATTTGTCCCCTGTGATAATTTGACTTTTTCTAGCTTTCGATTCTTTCCCCTGTCCCAGGAATGCTTTGAAGTTGTGTTAGGGTTGGGCTAATGCCTGATCCAAGGGAGAATTGGGAAGATCACAGTGAGATGTAAAAGAAAAATATGAACAGGGTAAGAATGTGGCACTTCCCACTGATCCTCTCCTCTCCTTGGCTGCCTTTAGTGAGACCCACTGAGCTGGATGTGCCTTTGGGGTAATCAGCTGTCACTGAGTTTTTCTTGCAGAAAATTCACCGTTTTTCCTTCAATCCACATAGGTCTTCTCATCCACAGCTCTTTGGATAAGGAATTCTGCAGGTTGCTGCCCGAAGCAGACTTTTAATTCATTTTGAAAATGTTATTTTAAAAGCATGAGCTGAAGAATCTGAACTGGGGTCAGTTTGGGGCCCTTCATGACAAGATACTGAGAGGCTGGAGCTAAGGAAGGGGACAGAGCTGGGGAAAGGTCTGGAGCATCAGGAGCAGCAGAAGGATCGGGGGAAGGGGCTCAGCCTGGAGAAAAGGAGGCTCAGGGGGCTCTTCTGGCTCTGCACAACTCCTGACAGGAGGGGACAGCCGGGGGTGTCGGGCTCTGCTCCCAGGAACAGGGACAGGAGGAGAGGGAACGGCCTCAGGCTGGGCCAGGGGAGGCTCAGGTTGGACACCAGGAGGAATTTCTTCCTGGAAAGGGTGGTCAGGCCTTGGAAGGGGCTGCCCAGGGAGGTTGGAGTCCCCATCCCTGGAGGTGTTCAAAAACCATGTGCATGTGGCACCTGGGGACGAGGTTTAGTGGTGAACACAGTGATGATGCTGGGCTGATGGTTGAGCTCAGTGGTCTTGGGAGATCTTTTCTAACCTCACCCGTTCTGTGATTCATCATCTGGGTACTGCCTTGTATTTTGTAGGATTCCAACTGTCCCACAGATCCATCAGTACCAAAGAAAAGCTCTTACAACTCAAGAATGTTCATTTATGCATTTCACAGACTCAGCTTAGAAGTACCAAGTGTATTTATTACTAACAGAATTAGAGGAGGATCATGAGAAGTAAAATAAGCCCTTAAGGCACCTTTTTCCCCCCAGCCCCTCCCTCCTTCCCACCGACAGCTCAGGGAGACAGGCGTGGGGGTTTTGCTCAGTTCATCACCGGGATTTTCTCCCCTGCTCAGGAGAGGAGTCCTTTCCCTGTGAGACCATGGGGTCCCTCCCACAGGAGACAGTTCCCTGTGAACTTCTCCAGCGTGGGTCCACTCTCACCAGCAGCAGCCAAACCACACCTGCCACAAGGTGAGTCCCTCCCACGGGCACACAGCCCTCCCAAAACTGCTGCGGCGTGGGGCTCTCTGTCCATGGGGTGCAGTCCTCCAAGGACAGGCTGCTCCAGCCTGGAAGCAGGGCCCTCTCTCTCCTCTGGGTCTTCCACTGGGTCACAGCCTCCTCCAAGAATCTTCCACTGGGTCACAGCCTCCTCCAGGAATCTTCCACTGGGTCACAGCCTCCTCCAGGGATCCACCTGCTCCAGCATGGGCACCTCCCCCATGGGCTGGGGTGGATCTCTGCATCCCCCGTGGATCCCCAGGGGCTGTGGGTGGATCTCTGCATCCCCCATGGATCCCCAGGGGCTGTGGGTGGATCTCTGCATCCCCCGAGGATCCCCATGGGCTGTGGGTGGATCTCTGCATCCCCCATGGATCCCCAGGGGCTGTGGGTGGATCTCTGCATCCCCCATGGATCCCCAGGGGCTGTGGGTGGATCTCTGCATCCCCCGTGGATCCCCAGGGGCTGTGGGTGGATCTCTGCATCCCCCGTGGATCCCCAGGGGCTGTGGGTGGATCTCTGCATCCCCCGTGGATACCCAGGGGCTGCAGGGGCACAGCTGCTTCACCCTGGTCTCACCATGGCTGCAGAGGAATCTTGGCTCTGGCCCCTGGAACACCTCCTGCCCTCCTTCTCCACTGACCTTGGTGTCTGCACGTTGTTTTCCTCACATGCTCTCACCTCCTCCTCTTCTCTAACTAGAAGAAAAAGCTGTGTCCCACTTGGTTTAGATTTTCTTCTTAAATCTGTTATCCCAGAGGCATTACCAGCCTCTTATTGGCCCAGTTTTGGCCAGAAGCATGTCCAGCTTGAAAGCCATCAGGGACTGGCTCTGCTGGACATGGTGGAAACTTCCAGCAGCTTCTCACTGAAGCCATCCCTGTGGATCCCCCACTACCAAAAACCAGGCTGTGCAAAACCAGTGCATGGAGTGAGATATTTCACTGGTTTGGCAATGAGAACTAGGCATCTAAATTCATTAAAAAACCCTAAACCCCTTGGACTCTGGCACACTACTAGAAAAATGTTATTTTGCTTAATGCTTCAGTCACTTTTCAGTGTGTGTCTGCAAAGGGGCCTGTGCAGATAGCCTAGAGAAGGCAGTATTTCTTTCTTTCCTCTTGGCACTTCTACAGATGTGGTTTGACCAAAAGCTGACTTGTTTGGGGTTTTTTTGCCTTTTCATGGCTGGATCAGTGGAAGCAATGGTGTCCTGCACCAGTGAACTGGGTGATAGTGCAGTGCCTGTGCTGGGAGCTGGTTCTTTCCTCCACTGAAGTAACACCAGACATAAAAAGCAGTGTCATAAAAGGGCCAAATAATTTTTAATGAAGGTGTTACCTAATCCCAGGATTTCTCATAGCATAGCTGCTGCTCCAGAGCTGCCTTACTTCTCTTAGAGTCACCTTCTGCTCACGAAATCTAGCACTGCATCACCCCTTTGCAAAATCCCCAAAGCCACCAGCCCTGGCATTCCCTGTGGTGCATTAAACACAAGCAGCAGGGAGTACTCCTGGGGTTTTTAGGTTGATGTGGTCTCTGGCAGGTCTCCTGGCATCTGCATTACTGCTAGGCTATGGATTTGTCTGGAGCATCTCAAGTATCTGTTCCATGGTTGGAGGGACAGTTATTGATAAGTACAATTTTTAAGAATTCCCTTTTTGAAAAATCTCATTGAGCTGGGAAAACCCATGATTTTAAAATTCATTACTTTTTCTCCTGACCCTGGCAGAGACACCAACTCATATTTCCATGCCACTGTGAGGCCCCATAAAATTCACAATTTGAATAGAAATTCTGTTGTTATCTAGCTTGCTTCCTCTTTGAGGAGAGAGGGGTCATCCAGCAATTCCCATTATTGGCTTGACCTCAGCCAGGCTGCTCAGCTGCATGTGCTAAACAAGTCGTACTGTGGTGCAGCAAGCCAAAAAAATGGTGGGAAATACACAAAGATGGTCATTTGGGACCTAGTGAGTTTTTATCAATGGGATTGCACTTACTGGTGGATAAATTAAGGGTTATTACCACTTTTTATTTTGAGATAGATATGTGTGTATCTCAGTATTATATTTGAATAGGCTTTCTATAGTTTCTTTATGCTGTTGAAGTAATTGAAATGACTGAAATATAAATAATAAATCTGCAATATTAATCATATGAATATGGAGGCCTGCTGACTGCCATCTCATCAGACTAATAACATAAGATCAAATAGTTTCCAGTCATTGCAGAAAATTTTACAGGTTTCCCTAATAGCCAGATTGCTTAAAGCATTACTCATTTTTCACTGTGAAAATGTTTGACCCTAATTATTGTCCACTGTGTGTTTCACTTGGTGATTCATAATGTAATTTAAAGGGAGAATCCTCTAGCCATTACTTAACCAGGAGATAAACCAGATGAGGAAAAGTCAGTGAATCCCTACTTGCTACCTCTCAGCCGTTCCCAAGGCAGCAGTTTAGAACCAGCAGAGGGGATGCTGACTCTGCTCTTGTTTTTGGATGAGTGTCTTCAGCTCCTGGAGCTTTGGGTGGGGGGGCTATAAATCTGGATTATCATCAACATTTTGTTAATTACCCAAGACTTCATCTGCCTCCAAGCTGCTAATTGCAGGACCCTCGTTGGCATCAGTGCTGAAAGCCTTAATTGTGTTTTTTAGAGTGCAGGTGGGGTTTGAGATACTTGTGCTTAATTGTTGGTTCAGCCTGCCTTGTTTCTGAGAAATGGTGATAGAGCAGCAGTGCTTGCATAAGGAACAGCCTTAGGGCTGAGCTGCACAGAAACTCTGCTTTCCTCAGAAATGTCCTGGGAAAGAGTGCAATTCCCCCCGGTGGCTGCTGCTGAGGCAGCTGCTGCAACAAAAGACCAGTTCCCCAACAGTGCTGCCCTTCCACACAATCTCTAAGGCTGGAAAAGACCTTTAGGGTCATCAGGTCCAGATAGAGATCATTCTCAGACATAGATAATTCTCTTGTCATGATTGAACAACAGCTTTTGACCATACCCCATAATGATTCTTCCTTTAAAAATCAAAATATAGATGGCAGCCTTCCAGTGCCTAAAGGGGTTCCAGGAGTGCTGGAGAGGGACTTGGAACAAGGGATGGAGAGACAGGACGCAGGGAATGGCTTCCCACTGCCAGAGGGCAGGGTTAGATGGGATATTGGGGAGAAATCCTTCCCTGTGAGGGTGGGCAGGCCCTGGCACAGGGTGCCCAGAGAAGCTGTGGCTGCCTCTGGATCCCTGGCAGTGCCTAAGGCCAGGCTGGCCAGGGCTTGGAGCAAACTGGGCTGGTGGAAGGTGTCCCTGCCCATGGCAGAGGTGATACTGGGTGGGCTTTAAGGTCCCTCCCAACCCAAACCATTCTGGGGTTCTGTGATAACAGTGCTGATCAAGCTATTTTTAGTTACATTTTCAGCTTAGGTTTTTTTAACATTACCTGGCAAATCAATTAGCAGAAGCTCAGGCAGGAATAAAAACACCGATGCTGAGAGTGCAAGCTGGCTGTTTAATGTACATTTGATAACCTCAGTGTTTTGAAATACATTAAGTGAGTACTTCTGTGTTCTTTGCCAGGTTGCTGATAGTTTTTGGTCCCCATCCAAGGAGTGAGATTTTGATTAGTATAATATATCTTAAAGAAGTCTTTAGTATTGCTTATAGCAGTATCTTAATCAGAGCAAGCAGTCTTCCTGTATATTTTCTCTTCATCTAAAGAAGGAAATTGGAATAAATTTTCATTTTCTTAACTGAAAATGCTCCAAATGAACTTTCAAACATGAAAGGGCAGGTGATTAAATCTTTGCCTTGGGTTAAAAAGCCAATAAAGAGATGGAGTGAGGTGACTTGGCAATACTGAACTACCAAGACTGATTTTTCCAAGTTCAGTTGATCCATGCCTTGGGTTTAGTTCCTGTTTGAACACTTACCAGCGTTTGCCTGGTAGAAAGTTAGTTATGGATCTACATGACAGAGATCTGGGGTTTCTACATGCTTTGGGATTTTAAATATGGATAGGAAACCATTTGCTGTTTTTGTTGATAAGAAAAATTAGATTTTTGTAAGGGTTGGGACTGATCACAGCATGATCTGAATGGAGAGGGAGGCATTGATCTTTTGCACAGAACTCTGCTCAGCCATCGGGATTTTGTCAAAAATCCAGGTTTTTGTAGGCAACTTCAGTCTCTTAGCAGATCAACCCTAGGTGTTTATTGCCAAAGTCATGCTGGATATCAAGACTTAGCAAGACCTTGTCACTTCATGGATTTTTAGTTTCAAAGAGCTTTGTTTCTCTTGATTCTTTTATTTGTGGCAGAGCTTTGTGTAGTAGTTGAAAGGAATGGAAAAGTTGGCAAGTTGGAACATCTGCCCGTGAGGAAAGACTTGGGGCTTGATCCCCCAGTTCCCCTGCCCATAATGAAGAGACAAGATCAGACATAATTCCTCAGGAGCTAATAAAGGTTGCTATTTAAAGCCTTTCCACACTTACAGTCTAGTTGAGGTGTTGGGGCATAGGTTGGACGTGATGATCTTAGAGGTCTCTTCCAACCTCATTATTCTGTGTGATTCTGTGATCCCCAGCCTTCAATAGCTGCTTGTTCATTACTCAAGGAGCACTGAGACCAACTCAATGTAGCAATTAGCTGAACCCCACAGGTATGGAGTGCAGTGGAAGACTCCTTGATGAGTTGGATTAGGGTAACACTGAATAGGATTTGCCTGGGGACACATTCAGAACTTCCTGAGTGGTTTCCAAAAGCCTTTTTTTTTGGTTGTTTGGTCAGGGTTTTTCCCCCAAAAGACATTTGATTTTCTTTGAAATTATCCAACTTCTTTGTTTTCCTCTTTTCCTCCTTCTCCCAGCAGGAGGGAGAACTGATTCTGGACCTCAGGAATCTCATGGATAAGGTCTTATTGAACTCCCAGTGTTCTAAAATTTGCCTTTATTGAAAAAAGGTATCTTTAGACTTAAGATGTGTACAAGGAGGAATGTTTGAACTTGCTTTTCCTCGTGATAGGATTTAATCTGGGCACTACCCAAGCTCCCCAGGGAATGGGCACGGCCCCAAGGCTGCCAGAGCTCCAGGAGGGTTTGGACAATGCTCCCAGGGGTGCGCAGGGTGGGATTGTTGGGGTGTCTGGGCAGGGCCAGGAGTTGCACTGATGATCCTTGTGGGTCCCTTCCAGCTCAGGATATTCTGTGATTCCATGTTTCAGTGTTGGAAAGACGTGGGTGTTTTACCACAGCAGAGCAGGAGGCTTTTCATGATCCACCGCAACCACAGAAATAATTTCCCCTGCTCTCCTGGGAAGCATCTGAGCCCTGGCTCCATTTGACACAAAAAATCCCTCATTGTACAGAAAACCCCTGCATGCTTTAACTTGTTAGAAAGTGCATTTTTAGGGCTGCATTCGGTGCTCTTAGGAATGGCTATTTTTAGACACATCTGCTGGGATTTGACAATGTTTCCTTTTCTCCCCCTGGTAATTGCTATCTGCTGCAGTTCCCTTATCTCTGTTTCCAGTCGGGGTTCTGCTGTGTGAATGAGGTGTCCTCATCTTGTGGTGACTCCCTAGAGCTGTGGTGGTGGTGGTGTTTCAGAACTGAGTGCTCCTTATGCTGTGTGCAGCACTGCAGTGCTGTGACTGATTTCCTCCATCACTCCCAAACCTGCCAAGGTGAAAGAGGATCCAAAACCCACAGCAAACTGCTTGTTTTCGTTGTTTTGTGGGATACTGCTGCTGTGACACGAGCCAAAGCTATTAAACGCTAGAAAGAGAGGTAGAAGTAAAAGCTTTTAAAAACACCACTCCCTGGCAGATGTTTGCACATTCCCAATAAACTTGACTTAGTCCCTGTGCCATTTTGTTTGCTCAAGGCTTTTCCCCTCCCCTCCTAAAAGCCTAATGTTTCTTTTGAGGAGATTGTTGGTATAGTTGTATCATTTTTGTGATTACATTTATGTAACTCGAGTTGCATATCTTTCTGTCCAAGAAAGGTACCAAGAGGGGATCTGTGATTTCACAGAATTGTATCAATTTTTCCAGCCCAAGCTGGAATTTCCCCTTGCCTGACCTGTGTTCTGCTCCACAGTTGACACTCCAGATCCCTACGTGGAGCTGTTCATCCCCACTGCCCCTGACTGCAGGAAGAGAACCAAGCACTTCAACAATGACATCAACCCCGTGTGGAATGAGACCTTTGAGTTCATTCTGGACCCCAATCTGGAGAATGTTCTGGAGGTAAATCCCAGTGCTGGGCTGGGGAGATGAAGGATAAAACAACAGTGGCTTACACATGTGTGGCATCTGAAGTCTCAAGATCACCCCTTTGTTTTAAAAGTTAAACCTGGGTTTAGCTGGTACTAAGCAAGAGGTGTTGGATAAATTGAGTTATTCAAGGAGTAGCCTGAAGAGTCATTACAAGACATGCCTGTGAGTCATCTCTGGGACAGCTCCTGAGGGATAGCAGCTTGTTATTCCTCACATCAGCTGCAGAGTACTCCCTGCTTCCTACCCTGATTCAGCTCTTACAGATAGGGAATAGGTGAGGCTTAAGTCAATTGTCTGCTCATGGAGACAAAGCAAAAGGTTGGTTCTGCTGTGTCCTTGCCTGGAGCCCACCCAGGCCTCTTCTGCACACTCCATGTGCAGCCTTGTTGGCCAAGCCACTCTTTAGTCTCAGAGTGTTAAACTATACAGGCTGCACACAAGTGCTGAATGTTAGGTGTGTTTTCTGAATGGGCATGGCAAGGATGTAAGGTTAGCTCTGGTCCTTTGTGAGCTCTGTTCTTCACAGAGGATGGCCCTGCCACCTGCTCTCTTCTCACCTGGTGTTCAGTCTAAATTGGCCAACTGGGACAGAGGCTGCAGCCTGTGAAGGTTTTCCTTGAGCTTGTGACCATCAGACCTTGGGTCTGAGAGGGAATTGTGCTTTCTACAAGTTCCCTGTGTTCCTGGGGAAGGCTCTACAGCTTGAGCATTACAGCCATGGTCTGCTTGCTGGATCATGAAGAACTATCCCATGCATCCTGCACTAGACACAAAAGATAGGGAATTCACAATGATTTCCTGGGCATCAGTTCCTGCCTGTTCCTCTGGTACCATTGCTGGGCCTCCTGGAACAGAGCCTGGGCTCTGCTCTGAGCTCCCTTACACTTGGGCAGCTTCCCTAGGAATTTGTTGAGGGCAAAATTTGGTTCAAGGGTTTTGAAAAGGATAAAATTACTACAGTCACAAACACAGCAAGATGGATTATAGGTAGAAATGTGTCTTTACAATAACTAAAGGCTGATGCTGGGTCTGAGATAGTGCAATAAAATTCCCTGATAATTGCCTGCAAAGAGTAGATGATAACATTTAATAATGGTTAATTGTGGACCTGGTAGTGTAGGCAAGAGCCTTTGGATTCTGCAGTGGAGTGCAGTCTCAAAAATATGTAAAGTCACCTCCCTACCTAAACCCTCTGTGAAGTCTGAAGCTCAGACTCCACAATCCTTGTGACTCCTTGGATTGTTTCAATCTGCATCTTTAACTCTATCCTAAGTGCAGTTTGCCCTCTGAAGTGTAAGCAGCTCTTCAAAATCCCACTAAGAAGTTTTTGCTTTTGGTTTCAAGAGACAGCACTCAGAGATTGCAGGAATGGGCATAAAGTTCTGCAAGGAAACAGAGCAATGTAAATACCATTAAAATAATAAGCTCTATCCTAAAACAAAGACAATTCATAATTTCAAAGGGTTGCTTGTGGCACAGGATGAAGAAGATTCTTTATAGGTGAGAAGAGGCTGATCCCAGATGTAGCAACTAATTATTCAAGTGATTGAATCTTGATTCCTTTTGTTTTCTGCAAAAGATACAGTCCAAGCCACGAACATGTGATATTTTAGAAGATATAATGCCACAAAGTAGAAAAAGAACCATAAATCAAATTAGTCTGGAGATCTCATTTAATAAAAACTGTGTAAATGAGAATTTGAAATTCTTTCTGTATATCTTACTTGAGGACTTGGAAAGCAGCCACTGGGGGAAAAAGTCTGCTAAACATAGATCCACATGGATTAGAGCAAAAGCATGGAATGGTGTTCTGCCATATCCACATCCTTCTTTGCATATTATCACATTTTGGAAAGGTCTCTGCTCCAACATGGAGAGTATGAGAAGAGACTTGAAGGTCTGGCTGGGTACAGAGAGCAGCTTTGTGTAAATTGGAATGCTGCACCCTTTGCCAAATCACTGCTGTAACAATCTTGATCTATATAGTCAAGGCTGGGGTATGTAGATTCCATCTTCTCTGAAAAGTTGCTGGATGATTTTTTGGCGTGTCACAGTTAGAACTGTACAAGTTTCTCCATAGGGAAATTTTACTAACTGGAAATTTGAAGGTACTGTGCTTTGCTTCTTCTATAGGTGGAATTTGAAGGTATTAGAAAGATGGTGAGATTTGCTGCCAGAAAGGTGCTGAGATGAAAATCCCATCATGAGTAATCCTGGTATACTCCTGCAGTTCACTTCCTTGAAGTGCCACCTCCACTTATCCTGGTTTAAAAGAAATGTCAGCTGGCACTGGGCATTGACTAGGTTGGGTCAGGCCCATTCTTTATCGATTATTTTTTTTTAATTTTTTTTTTTTTTTTTTTTACTTCAGGCATAGGCTTGATGGAATTAAAAAGGGATTTCTTGCAGTGGAATTGAATATCCAGATATCTCTTTCAGGTTACTCTCATGGATGCCAACTATGTTATGGATGAGACTCTTGGCACATCCACGTTTCCCATCTCTTCTCTGAAACTGGGAGAGAAGAAGGAGGTCCAGCTAACTTTCAATGATGTAAGTTGGGCATTCATGACTTTGCCCTTGTCAGAAGTTTTCTGAGCATTCACTGTTGCCCATGGAGAAACACAGAGCCTAAATACACTTCTAAGCCTTAATTATTTATCTTCTTACAGACTGCTGAGAGGAGAATTAAGCAAAGCGGTGCCACTGAATGCCTTGGTGTCCCTGCTGGAAGGATCCTCTTTAAGTCTAGTTTGGGACTTTCTCTGCCTAAAGCAGTTTCTTCCACACTCAATTCAGTTTAATTTCATGCCCTCAGTTAGTGTGAGGTTACTCAGAGTTTGCTGGTCAGTGCATTGCCCCTCCTGCTGCTGCCTGTGGCTTCCGGAAAGCTGCAGGAATTCTTTTATTATTACATGTTTCACTTTCTGGAAGTGGCTTGTTGTAACACAGACCTGGTTAACATGCAGTGATGCAGGTGATGCAGTAATTGGATTATTCCCTTTAAACATGTCTGCAAATCAGATAGAGTCTCTTGAACAGGGCTTGTCTGCCTGCACTGTAACTCCTGGAAACTATTGTTAAATCTGGGTGGAATTGAGCTTGTTCTGCACATATTGAAATCTGTAAATACCATCTGCATTTCTGGTTTGGGCTATGGTTTATTGTATGATCAGAGATTTTGATTTGTCACCACTCTGCTGTTTTCCATGTGATATGACTTTAAAAGCATAGTTAACAGCAAATAACTGGTTAAAGCCTATTTATTGGAAAATAGAGAGCTTCATATGTAAATTTTAGCATTTCATTTGGCATAGTCTTAGGGCAGTTGGAATTTTGATACCCTGCATTATTTTTCCTTTTTAAAATAACAGCATTTTTTGAAGTACTGCATATTTATTTCACGAAGTGTTTCAGTAACTCTTGGGCTTCCAGAGCATGGACTGAGAGCAGGTCCTGGTTCTGACAGGCATGAGGTGGGGCAGTGAGAAGGAACTGATGAATATATTTTGCAAACACAGTTAACAAAGCTCATTCCGTTAATATAAGGCCTTGCCTTGCTTGAATTTATCATCAGTGTTCAGTAAAGCTTGGTAGGGAGTCAGAGGGGGAAAAAACAGTGCAAAAAAGGCAAATGCACTCTGAAATTTATAAGCAAATAGTTAAGGAGAGATGAAGTCAGGTTGAGCCTGATGTAGGCAATGTATACATAGAATTCCTGCAATTGAAAATGAAATAATATTCCTGAAATGTCTGTGGCAGTCTGTGTAAGGTATAGAAAATGCCATGATATCTCCCTGTTGGAATGCTTCCCTCCAAGGGTTTCTTTCATGTGCATACATTTTTATAAGCATTGGATCACTGCATGGTTTCAGGAGTGCTTTCTAAATTAGTAATGCCAGGTGGGGTATAATGTAATTGCTTCCCTGCCTTTGAAGTGCTTCCTCAGTGACTCTTCAATCTGTTTGTTCATGTCCTCCCTTTGTTGTTTCCCTGCCCGTTCTTTCTTTTTCCCCCCACCTTGCTCATGTCTGGCCTCGTTTGCAATTCCCGTGTCAGGAATTGGGTCTGCTTGTGGGGGTCAGGGGCAGCTGTGCACCCCAGATCCTTCACTGCTGTCTGAGGGTCAGGCAGACCTTCAGTCTGGGGTGTTGTGGCTCCATCCCTGGTGCTCGCATGCCCCAAGAGAGGAGGACAATCTGGTTTTATGTAGAGGACAATCTGAGTCTGTCACTCCTCCAGGGTTGCACCAGCAAGGCCATTGCACAGAGGGTGAAAATACCTTTCCAATCTGTCTTAGTTCCACAGCCAGTACTCCTGGGTTGTGTCTGATAGGGAATTGGTGCTTTAATCATAATTTTTTAACTTCTTCCCTGCAGTCAACCCTTTCAGTGCTCTGTGAAAAGCAGAGGACGCCAACCCATAGCTCGTGGCCAGGCAGTTCAGTGTGGTTGGCAAGTGAAGCCATTGTGCAGTGACATTTATTGCATTTTCCAGCAAGCTGTAAGCCATCACCCTTCCTGATTGCTAATTAAGGCATGTTTAGCTGTGGAGAGACACTTGGTGGCTCCTGTGGAACACAGAGCAGTGATTCCCTCACACAGGTGGCACTTAGATGTGATCCCCTGGTTCTCCTGCCAGCCAAGAGTGGGTGAAGAGCATCAGATCCCCCCAGGACACAGATGAGTTGCGCTGTCAGGAAGGGATCAGCAGTGCAAGAAAGGCAAGACAGTAGGATCTGAGGAATGAAAGCCAGCACTTACCAACATTTTCCACTGTATTCAATTCTAGTGGTGTATTTTGGAATCACACCGTGTGCTTTAAAAACAAATCCATAGAAAAGAATCTCATTCGTATGTGCCAAAAATATCCTCCTTTTTAAAAAAAAAGTGAGGCAGAAAGAAAGAAAAGTTCTGACAGTAGTAGTTGATGTCCCAGGTGTGTTTGTGGATTTTCCCTTTCTAAGTGCTGTAACCATATTTAAATATTTCTTGTTTAGGTCACAGAAATGACTTTGGAATTGTCTCTGGAAGTATGGTGAGTATCTCGTGGGTTTTTTTTTTGTTTTTTTTTTTTTTTTTTTTTTTTTTTTTTAAGGGTGAAATATACCAGCAGCAAAGGATTTTTTTATTATTTTAAACTGTTCATTAAAATTTTCATGGAATCACAGAATATCCTGAATTGCAAGGGACCCACAGGGATCGTCAAATTCCAACTCCTGGCCCTGCACAGGACACCCCAAGAGTCCCACCTGTTGGGATTTTCTTAAAAACATGTGAGGTAGAGTGCAAAAATTCCTTGTTGTAGCATAGAAATACCAGGTGCTATAAAAGTGAGGAGATTTTACAACTTTGGTTTATTTTCATGTTGTAATTCTGTTATTGACTAAACACCCTTACTGGGACTAAGAGGTGTGACCCTTCCAAATGTTTGTAGGAGTGAGGCCATCCCATGTAATCTCCCAGCCTGGTTTATGTGAAGGCCTTTCCTTCTCAAGGGCTTTGTTTCTAAAAAACCCACAGATCTCACTCAGGTGCAGCTTCATCCTCACTGTTTTACCTTCTCTGGCAACTTGGCCTCTCACATGAGCTTTCAGCTGCTTTACAGAGCTGCCCCTAAAATGTATTTAAATGTAAATACCACACAGGGAAGGTTTAGGTGAAGATTTAAGGCCAGGAGTTCTCCATGTAAAAGCTAAGCAGATGCCTACCTTTATTTGTCCCTTTTTCCCCCTCTCTAGCTGTCTTTCTCCCTCATTCTTCACCTATCCTGGTGAAAGACCATAAATCATATTGAGGCATAATCAGAACAGTACATTTCAAGTCTAAAAATAATTTTCCGAGAGCTAGGAATTTAAGGAGTCATTTTTTGTCTGTAGCTATAAGTAGGAGCACTGAGCACTGTAATAGTCAAGTTATTTCCTGATTACTCCAGATGACAAACATCCCCCAGGGATAATTTCTGCTCATCATGTTGTACTAGGAAAATGCATTTGTGGGTGGTCCTTGAGACCACCCTAAACCAGCCAGGCTTTGTACATTACAGGTGTTTTGTATCTCTGACATTAAATAAACACAAGATGCTTGGCTGTGTCTTCTTCTTAGGCTTTGAAATGTAAAGGATCTTATCAAGTTCTGCTGCTATTCCCTGATATCCATGCAGATTGTGGATATCTTCATGGAACATTGTTTCTAGGGACTCTTTTTACCCCTTTTCTTAATCCTATTATTTTATTACATAATGGGTTGTTTTAAAAATCTGGGAATTATTATCTGAGCCTAAATGGATCCATTTCACCACCATATGCTTTTCAGTGGGTACCAAGGTGGATTTGTCCACTCCTACCTTTTGCTGTCTGTGGGAAGTGGCAGCTGAAGTTGAACCTTAAGTACAGCACTGAGATCCTTATGCAGCCTTGTGTATATTTTTAATCCCACAATGTAGAGAAAAGGGCTTAGTTTTTCCTGTGGTGTGCCAGTATGATCTGTGCTGTAGGTTTAAAATTGTATGTGAGTGCAGAACTCGCTTGCTCTATTAAATTATTTGCTTTTAATGAGCTCTATATAAATTGCATGTCTTAAAGACACATTGCACCTTGCCTCCATCACTTCAGGGCTGATGGATGGTGCCACATGAAAAATACCATTTCATTTCATCTTATGTAAGTGGGTGAGGGTTTTCTGCAGGTTTCCCAGGGAGATGTTTGTGATGCTGTTTGGAATTGAGGCCTTTGTGACAGCCTGTCCCTTTCCCAAACAGCTCCTCCACGGACCTGCGGTTCAGCATGGCCCTGTGCGATGAGGAGAAGAGGTTCCGGCAGCAGCGCAGAGACAACATCATGCACAGCATCAAATCATTCCTGGGGGAGAACAGCCACAACCTGACCTCTTCCCGTGATGTAAGTGCGGAGAGTTCCCACCAGGGTTAGCATCCCCTTTTGGAATCCTTCATTTACCTGCGAGAGGAAAGAATGAGGCATGCGAGGTGGAAGGGTTTGATGTAGAAAAAATATAGATGATAAAAATTCTTTTCCTCTATGAACATACAATATTTAGCCTGGAGAGTAATTTTTCTTGGCTCTAAATTTATAATTTAAAGTTTATGACCGGGGGAAACTATAAAAGGAGAGATTTAGATTAGATACTAGGAAGAAATCCTTCCCTGGGAGGGTGGGGAGGCCCTGGCACAGGGTGCGCAGAGAAGCTGTGACTGCCCCTGGATCCCTGGCAGTGTCCAAGGCCAGACTGGACAGGGCTTGGAGCAATCTGGGATTGTGGAAGGTGTCCCTGGGATGGCACTGGATGGGCTTTAAGGTCCCTTCCGACCAAATCATTCTATGGTTCTGTGATTCATTGACTCTTTAAACAAACTGGGCCAATTTTTCCCGTTTGAACCCCAGGCTTTGTTAAGGTGTTGGCTCTGAGGGGAGATTGCCATCTGAAAAGTGCCTCAGGGTGTGTGAAATACCTGCTGAATCCTGCAGTGGCTCTGGGACTCGCCCAGCGCAGAATATGCCCCTGCATGCCCAGTACCCATCCCGTGCTCTGTGACCTTCATCCCTGAAAGACTAGACAGGAAATGAGCTGGTTTAAATTTAGAGTCAGCTTGGAAATTAGTTTATTTCTTCCCTTCCTTCTTTTCCTTGAGCCAGTTTGACTGGATTAGGGTTATGAAGTTTTATTTCTTTGAAACATGAGGAGCTGCAGCTTTCCTTGACTTGCTGGTGCTTTGGACCAAGCCAAGAGGAAGGGAAGCCAGCAGATCTCAGTGGGCTCATGGTGGCTTGGGACATCTCACAGAATCAGGGAATGGTTTGGGTGGGAAGGGACTGTAAGGATCATCCAGTTCCACCCATTTCCACTAGCTCAGGGTGCTCCAAGCCCCATCCAAGCTGGCCTTGGACACTGCTAGGGATCCAGGGGCAGCCACAGCTTCTCTGGGCACCCTGTGCCAGGGCCTCACACCACAGTGAGGAGGGGCCCAGATCCTACTGAGCTCTTCAGTAGCGTCATAAAACACTGCATTATTAGAGTTAATTAAGAATCCACTTGGTACAGATCTAGTTATTTTGTTGTAGCTTTCCCATCCTCTTCCTTCCTTGCCCATTCCCTCTCCTGTGCTGCTTCTGAATCATGACAGGAACACTTTGTGCCTGTGAGGGTGTCAAGCAATGAACAGAGTCCATGAATTAATCTGGGTTGATCCCTTCATTGACATTGATTCCTTTTGTGCATTTTTAATATAAGGAGAATGTGACAGTCTTTTGCAACCAGAACTGAAGAATCTCTTTTACATTTCCATGAAGTTTTTAGCAGGTGGTAAATGTTTTATTGTTGTGTACTTTTGAACTCTGTCTTACTTCATGAATGTTCTGCTGTGAACTTTCTGAGGAACATGAAAGAATTTAACAAGTATTATACACATTTTAATTGGACTGAGATAAGTGGTGTGTATTGAGAAGGAATATTTTCGAAGTTTCTTAATTTTCAATTCAGTTTTTTTTAATCTTAACACATGCAGATCTTCTCACAGTAGGAATCTGTCAGTGTGACATTGGTGTGACCTAGGGCAGAATAGGATCTTCCTCAGAAAGGATGTGGATATTCTGCCAAGCTCTAGTTGGAACACAGTGCCTCAGGTCTCAGATCCTTGCAGGTGGTATCTGTGCATGAATTATTACGAAGGATAGCTAAGATCTCTTATTCTTTGTGTCATCATCTTCCCTTGTTATCCCTCACTGACTCCAATACTGAAATTTTATCAGTTAAATTCATCTTCCCAGACAGTAACTGTATCTATCCTCCCATTTTTCATATGCCAAACGTGTATTTCTAAGCTTACAGAATTTTTATCTGTTTCTAGCAATGAAAAAACCCTTTTTGTTCTAATTAAACTGTAGCTTTACTTTTATTGCTACAGATGGAAGATAGCAGGAGGATTTATGGGATGTTTGAAGTCTTAACATGAAGTTGGGAGACATTGAGTAGTCTTAGCTGTCTGTGGGTCTTGTTTAATCTTGGGCAAGTCCCATACTCAAAATTCTCCCAAGTTGCTTCATCTGTTAGTAGCTTGTGCTTTTCAGGGATGCTGGGAGACTTTAATACCTCTGAATTCATTATACATGTCTGGATGGGGAAGTGAGTAGTTCTAAATTTCCTAACTTAATCCTGAGGCACATTCTAGAAACACAGAGGTGGAGATTTCTCGTACTTCTGTTATTGCTTGGTTTATTTTTTTAATTTTACTGCTTCAAGCAATTTTCTAAAAATACCATAATCTTCCAAAGAAAGCATATAGTTCTCTATGACTGGATTTGCAGAACAATTTTTTAATAATAATTTGTGTGCCCTATGGCATTCTTTTCCCACCACAGGTATTCAGATTTTACACACTGTGTTTCCAGGGCATTTGGATAAAGACTCATTCCCAAAACAAGATTTAGTATGGTTTAGCTTTTTCTTGCCTGATTACTGGAAGATAGGATTAAGAACCTTTTGGTTTGAGTGAACTCATGTGCTGGTGGTTCTGTGCAAAGGATTTGGGGTTCAGTAGAGGAATGTGCAGCCCTTGGTATCCTCTTTTCTCTGTTCTTCATCAGGGTGGTTCTTGGCTTTGGGTGCTCTGGCTGCAGCTCATCCCCCCCTCCCTGCTTCTGCCCTATTTATCCCATAGAGCAACTTGCAGGGTGGGTGTATTTCATTTCAGTTTTTACTATTTTTTGCCCTTAAACACGTCAGAAACTGAATTAGAGTTAAAAAACTGGTTTAACAAACCTGACAGGAGGGGACAGCCAGGGGCGGTCAGGCTCTGCTCCCAGGGAACAGGAACAGGATGAGAGGGAACAGCCTCAAGCTGTGCCAGGAGAGGAGCAGGTTGGATATTAGGGAAAATTTCTTCATGGAGAGGGCTGTAAAGCACTGGAAAGGGCTGCTCAGGGCAGTGGTGGAATCATCATCCCTGGAAGTGTTCAAAAAGTGTGTGGCTGTGGCACTTGGGGACAAGGTTTAGTGGTGAACACGGTGTTGGTGCTGGGCTGATGGTAGGACTTGATGATCTTGGAGGTCTTTTCCAACCTGAATGATTTTGTGATTCCATAATCCTCTTTTCCCTTGTTGTATCCACCCTTCCCAGTGCAGGAACCTGGGATGCACAGAGTGCTTGTGGATCAGGAAACATTTGCAGTCAGGATGTTGGTGACTCTCCTGGGCATTCCTAGCCTGTCTCCATAGTGGGTTCCTCTGCCTCCTGAGGGACTCTCCCATTTTCCCAGTGCCAGTGCACTGATGGGTGGAGCAGTGGTGCTCTGGGAGTGTTCTCACACAGCTTCTCCAGGCTTGCATCTGCAGGTGACATCTCCACCCTGTTAGGATGTGTCTGCTCAGGCTGAGTGGGCAGTGCTCCTGAGGAGCTTTCAAAGCTTCCCCACCTTATTAAAGGAGTGATTACTGACATGGCTCTTCCTTCAAAGCAGCTGCTCCGTTACTGGGGTGTTGGCTTAACAAAACATATCCCAAATCCTTCCCTGGGCTGTGTCATTTTTGGGATAGATCCCTATCTCTGGAGCTGCACGAATACCTGTGGTTTCTATTACTAAAGCTGAACACTTATGAAGGAGGTAACAAAATAATCTCACTGCATCAAGAATAAGAAGTTTTGGGGAGTGGAAGCCTCAAGAAACATCTTGAGTGCCTTGGTCATTGTTCATGGGCATTTCCTTGGGACAGTCAGTCCTCAGGGGAGTTTCATGGCTTGGAGCATGGAGTCTGCAGAAAGAACAGGACTCTGTCATCACATGGATCCTTTTCCTGTCACTAATCCTGTCTATTGGCACCTGGAATTGCCATTCAGGGAGATTTTTGACAGATTAGCAGTTTGATCAGATAGGGGCTTTCTGCACAGCTGTGCCATTCTTTTTATGCTCTGTAACAATCAAGAGTTGGTTCCTTTGTCACCCCTGAACAGTGGAAAATCCTCCTGGATTTTGGAAACTAGATGAGCCCTTTACTTAGGCCAAAACATATGATGGTGGGAGCAAATTAATTTTTATTTTATTTTGTCCTCTTTTTAGATTCCTGGGGAAACTGTGCAGTTGAGGGGAACAGCCTA
Organism: Anomalospiza imberbis; assembly: GCF_031753505.1. Lineage (NCBI taxonomy): Eukaryota > Metazoa > Chordata > Aves > Passeriformes > Viduidae > Anomalospiza > Anomalospiza imberbis. Next base: position 6,599,656 of record NC_089689.1, on the reverse strand, counting down.
GATGTCAGGGCTGGGCAGTAAGAAGGAGAAAAGTGTAAAATGAACCCCTGTGGACACAATTGTAACCTGGTGCCATAATAAACATGGTTCTGCTCACTCCTCTCTTGGTGGCTGAGTAGTTGTCCAGATCCTTATGAATTCCCATTACCTCTCTGGCAGTTTTTGCAAAGTGGTGGTAAAATTGAGATTGTCTTCATGCTTTGTAGTAATAGTGGATGTTTTTGTTATAAAACTTGTTTATAAACTCCCAGTCAAAATATTATTTTTCTCTGTTCTGTTTCTCATTAGTAAATTTTACTGCTTTTGGCTCTGTCACAATGATATGAATTGGATTAAAGCTGGTGTTTAGGTTGCTTTAAAAATCCATGTGGTCTTATAACTAAATAGTTCATTTAATAACTAAATTTAATATCTCCTCTCTTTCACATCATGGATAAGAAGGACAGACATTCTAAAGAAATTCTGCATATGTTTTTGTTTAGAAATCTTGCTACAAGTGATGACTTCTTCAAACAAATTCTAATTCTTCTTGGGGTGTCCAGGGGCTGGACTGGGTGCTCCCAGGGTGTGTTCCTTGTCCCTGATGTGGTGCTTGTGTTGTCTCATCCCTGCAGGTGCCCGTGATCGCTGTGCTAGGCTCGGGAGGGGGGTTCCGGGCCATGGTGGGCTTTGCTGGAGTCATGAAAGCACTTTATGAGTCAGGAGTCCTGGACTGTGCCACCTACATTGCTGGGCTCTCTGGATCCACCTGGTAAGGCCTTCCTCTTGCTTATCCTCAGCTTCCCTGCAGCAAGTCCTGAAGGAATTGTCACCAGAGCTGCCTTATGTCTATGGTTATAATTCACAGCACATTTTACACATCCAGATCTACTGGGGGAGGTGTTTCGGGTGCCCCAAAGGGCAAGGAGAGCTCAGGCTCTAGGTGCTTTTCCAGGAATGGATGGATGGAGGTGCCACACATATGCACCCATATTTCTATATCAACAGATAATGTGTTGTTTTATTTTCCTGATTAAAGTGAAAAACCAAAAAAATCCCTTGTGATTTGAAGCTGATGACTCAATCAACCCAAAATGTGTTGTGTGCTTTGGAAGAGCTTTTAGAGCTCCTCAAAATCACTGAAAGATCTTCTGCTCCATTTTACACCCAGTGTAAAATCCTGGTGGATTTACTGGGGATGTCTGGGGCCTGGCTTCAACCCTGCAGGGCATCCCTCTGTGGATTACCCACTGTCTCAGTCCCACTGGCACTGTTTAATTTAGACAGTACATGAGGTTTTAAAATAGTTCATTTAACCTTGAGGAGCAGGCACAGGCATTGATGGGGGAGATCTTACTGTTATCTTCAGTTCCTGATGAGTAGCTGTGAAGAACACAAATTCTTTTTGGAGATGCCCAGGGAAAGGACAAGGAGTAATTGGATTAACTCTTAGGGAAACTATGTTAGGGAGAGTGGCCAAGCACTGGAATGTGTTGAGCCATGCTCACCTGAGCAGGCTGGGGACGGTGTCATCCTGACTCTGACTCAGGCAGTGCTCATGTGGAAGCTGAACTTTGCTGAGCACAGCCCTGAGCAGCCTCATCTGACTTAGGCTGGCTCTGCATTGAGCAGGAGGCTGGAGCAGAGACCTCGAGGGTCCTTTCAGACTCGGCCATGAGATAATACAAATGTCTCGATTATTTGAGAGAAAAAGACTTGCTGTAATATGAACGAGCAGGGAATCTGCTTGGGATGAGTTTTATCACCTGGTTTAGCTCTAAGGAAGCACATGAATTTTAATTCCACACTCTAACCCCAGAGTTGACTCTTGAAGGAGATAATGATCAGTTCTGTTTCTTGTATAGGGTTTTTTGTCAATCATTTTTCACTGTGTGAAGCTTGCTTCCCCTCTCCCAGACTAGAGGGAAGCTTTCAGAATGCCAGGAGGTTTTGAAATGCCAGAAGTGTCTGTGAACTGGAGTAATTCTGTCCTTTAGATTGGACTATAAAAGGTTGGAACCCATTTTTCTGTCACTGGTGGTGGGGGCAGATTTATCCCTGTCTGTTGAGAGAGATGAATATACTTCTGTCACAGCTGTGAAAAGCAGAAGGTGGATGAAGAACGGTGGAATAGTGCAATGTGGTGTTGTAAAACATTACCTGTGTTTCTAGGGAAGGGTTTGCAATCCCTGCTCAGGACAGACGTCACTTTGGTGGCTATGAGGTCTTTTTTTGGGAAAACCCAGGAGTGAATACATAGTTGATCAAATGTAAACCTATAAAATCTGAGTTAAAATAGTGAGATTATTATTTATATTAGATTATCTGAACTGCTCTAGTCAGAAACAGATTGGAGACAGTTGTGTTTGAACAAATTTGCCTTTGCTCTCTGATGTCATTCTTCAGTCTTTCCTTGCTTGATGAATAAATAAATTGACACTTTGGCACTCCCTTCCTTTCCTTTTCTTTTCCATGCAGTCTGTCCTTTGGGAATAATTCTCTTTTCTTTTTTTCCTGAAGGGTGGAGATTCCTTTCCTGGTGGGACAGGCAGGTTTTTGCTTGTCCCCTCAGCTGCATGCCTAACCTTGGAGCAGCGCTTCTCTGCCGTCTTGCTTCAACCTTGTGCTGATTTCTCCAGCTGCCTTCCCCTTTCCCTGCAGGCAGGAGCTGACGTGGAGCCCGTGGAGGGAGTCCTGGCAGCCCACATGGGACAGGGCTGGTTGTGCTGTCACAGAAATGGCTGGGCATGACCTCAGGGCCAGGCTGACCCCGTGTGTGTCTCAGAGCTGTGCCTGGAGTAAGGGATGTGTACCTGGGCCAGGTCACTGGGTAAATAATATAAATGAGCCTCTCACAGATTAGAAGGGCCTGTCTTGGTGTGGCCTAACCCAACCAAGTGGAAGCCAGGGCTGCCTGCACGTGTGTCTGAGCTTTGTTTGCAGTAAAACTAAGCTTGTTTCTCAGTGACAAACTCATGATTGGCCTCATCCTCATAGTCCATTAACTCTCTGCACAGGTTGTATACTGTGCTTCCGTTTATTATGGAAGCATCGTATCCTGGGAAGTGGGGCCATATCCAGGCCAGAACCCCCTGTGCCCAGGGCTGAGTCCCCAGCAGGGGCAGCAGGATGGGGATTGGGATTCTGCCCCTGTGCTCAGGTGAGACCCCACCTGCAGAGCTGCCCCAGCACAGGAAAGAGCTGGAGCTGCTGGAGAGAGTCCAGGGGAGGCACCAGGATGGTCAGAGGGATGGAGCAGCTCTGCTGGGAGGAAAGGATGGGAGAGCTGGGATTGTTCACCTGGAGAAGAGGAGCTGTGGGGTGACCTCATTGTGGCCTTGCAGTGCCTGAAGAAGCCAACAGGAAACATGGAGAGTGACAGTCTCCAAGGGATGGAGTGACAGGACACAGGGAATGGCTTCCCACTGGCAGAGAGTGGGTTTAGAGGGGATATTGGGAACAAATCCTTTCCTTTGAGGGTGGGCAGGCCCTGGCAGAGGGTGCCCAGAGAAGCTGTGGCTGCCCCTGGATCCCTGGAAGTGTCCAAGGCCAGGTTGGACAGGGCTTGGAGCCACCTGTTCTGGTGGAAGGTGTCCCTGCCCTTGGCAAGGGGTGGCACTGGATGGGCTTTAGGGTCCCTTCCAACCCAAACCATTCTGGTATTCTGTGATATTTTAGGAATTTTTCAGTAGTGATAATGAACTGGAGGGCAGAAAGGTTCCTCTTACAGGGAGAGGACTGCATGTGTCCTTCTAGGACCTCCAGTCTGCCCCACAGCTATGCTAACTGGAGGAGCTCCTTTCAGCTTAGGATGTTCTGTCTGTTATCCCTTAAACAGAAACATGAGGTCTCTTTAATCATTTGCTTCATACACATTATGGAAAATGCACATTGAGTGTTTGATCCTGTGCTTATATTTAGAACAAATTGCTCAGCTTTCTGTGCTTTGAGAAAAAGAAAATTACAATTTCCTGTATAAATGGAGAGTTAATTAACCTGATTTAATCAGTAACTGTATCAACTAATTTATGAGCTTCGTGTAGCTTCCAGGCAGCTGACCCTGCAGCAGGTTTGATGCTCACAGAGCCTGTTTGCCTTTGCAGGTATATGTCAACTCTGTATTCCCACCCTGATTTCCCAGCCAAGGGCCCAAAGGAGATCAATGAGGAGCTGATGAACTCGGTGAGCCACAACCCCCTGCTGCTGCTCACCCCTCAGAAGGTCAAGCGCTACATCGAGGCTCTGTGGAACAAGAAGAGCTCAGGGCAGCCTGTCACCTTCACAGACATCTTTGGGATGCTCATAGGGGAAACACTGATCCATGATGTGAGTGCTTGTTAAAGCTGTCAAACTCTTATATAATCCCCACTGTTACTGTATTTTTTTGAAATTACCTTAGTGACATTTAATAAAGGGTGCACATTTTGCTATAAGAAACAGCATTTTCTTAAAAATGTACTGTTTGATGCTGTTAAAGCTGTGAAACTTTTATATAATTCTCACTGGTACTATTTTTTTTTAATTACCTTAGTGACATTTAATAAAGAGTGCACATTTTACTATAAGAAACAGCATTTGCTTAAAAAAGTACTAATTTCAACGTGAAAGATCCCCTTGGTTTTTTTGAAAATGAGACAACAGGAGAGCTTCATACTGTTGTATTCTATAACTGAAAATTCCTAATAGGCTGAACCAGGCACAAAGACTTCCAGTTCAAATGAGTCAGGTGAGCAGCAGTTGGATTTAATCTTGTGGCAAGATTGAAATGTGTCAGTAGATTTGCAGATGTGTTTTATGCATTTCTGTCCCTCATGAGTGTACACTGATAGTGGGTTTTAAACAATTTAAAACACTGAAAAAGAGGCAACACAGCATTTAGTGGCAGATGTATAGATTTCTAATGCTGAAGGGCTGTTAATGATTGTGTGAGGTTGGTGACAAGTCCCTGTGTACCAAGGGATGAAAAAATGCATAGATGTTTAATTTAAATCAGAACCTGACACATCAGTGAAAAACTTTTCTTATCAAATTTCACTGACAAGAGGACTCACTCAGATCTTTATATAAAATAAAAATGTGATGTTTATTTATATATATATATCAGCAGGATGTGTTTGGGACCAATGTCTTTCTTTCCCTGCAGAGGATGGACACCACTCTGAGCAATATGAAAGAGAAGGTCAGTAATGCCCAGTGTGCTCTGCCCCTCTTCACCTGTCTGCACGTCAAACCAGATGTCTCAGAGCTGATGTTTGCAGGTGTGTTCCCAATCTGTGTTGAGTCACTTGTGGCAAGGAGGGGAGGTGTGTGGCTGGTTAAAAAACCCTTTTTTTAAATGCACCTGAGTCTAATTGCATATCTGACTCCTGGGAATCTGACAGAGTGATAAGAAGGTACTCAGGGATAAGTGATGACATATTCAGGTAGGAGTGCCAAGCCAAAGAGAAACCTGGTGACTTCAGCAGGGAAAAGATGTTTAAATTAGTGTATCAAACAGGAAAATGAAAATGTCCTCAGTCACCTTCTCTTTCAGAGAAGGGTGGCATCAACAGATGATGATCTTAGAGGTCTTTACCAACTCTAACGATTCTGTGATTAAAATTGGACAAACAAATTAGATATCATGTCTCTTTTTCACTTCTTGCCCAGTGTGAAGTGCTGTTGGTAACATAAAAAAACCCTTTTACTTGTATTTATTCCATAGGTTTTAATCCCTTCTGGTAACTTCAGCTGAGAGTGGGTCCAGTTGTGGAAGATGCTACACTAAGACTAAGACAAGGATGTGTGCATCTGTATATAGTTATATACAAGACTGGAAAGGGAAGTGCCAGGTGATTTGCCTCAGGTTTATACATGATTGTATTTCCAAAAATAGTTATTCGGAGAAGTTGCTGTCAAAGCTTTGGCTGGAAATGAAAATGAGGAATTGTAAATTAGGCTAAATATTTCATGGGAAAATGTGTCTTTAACTTTGCTATATAGGAAACTGATACCTTTTTGTTTGAAAATAGGAGTATTTTGGGTTTTAGATGAACTTCTGTTTTTCAATATATTTTAATTGCATTACTGTTTTAAAACCAAAATGATCTTTTGTTACTAATATCTTTCTCTAAGCAAGATCAGAAGCACCTGTAGGCTTTACTTTGCTCTATAAAAAGGTATTCCCTGTGCCAGTGGATCTTGGGTTTGCCTTTTGAGGCTGACATCTCTGTCCTTACAGAGGATGCTAGATCTTGATTGCTTCTTATTTTAAGCTCCATTCCTCCTTTTAGCTTTTCCTGATGTGAGAGCTGTAGTAAATTTTGAACAGAAGTATTTACACTTCCTAATTTACATTGATTCTAAGGCAGAAATTTTATTTCCCTGAGCAGGCTTTGTGATTTGAGAAATCTCCTTCAGTGCAAATGCAAGCTGGAGGTGGGCTAACACAAATTAATTCTAATTCTCACTTCAGCTTTGTTGTTACCTTGGTTCTGCACACATAGCTGCCAATTCATGTTTATACAGCTAAAAGGAAATATGAAATTTCTGGACTGGGTCTTCAATGGAATTTCCTCCTGTTCCAGTGAATGTGAAGATTTGTGGGTGATTTATTTGGAAAATAGGATGTTGTATTTGACTTAGCTCAGATAAGCATTACCCTGTGAAATGAAACTCCCAGCAGTCATGATTAAATCTTTCCTTTTCAGAACAAGTGTTCACCTTCTGCTCCACACGTCAGCAGGAATATCCTGAGGGTGGATGGCATTCCATGACATGTGGGGATATCTCAAAGCTGTCTCTTTTGCCTTTCTTTTTCAGAATTACTTCCGATTTATTTCTAGTCAAATCAATCCCTAAAAATAGGGAAGGTGAACTAGATGAATGGGTGAAATGCTAAAAAGAGAAGATATGTTTTGTTTGTTATTTGCTCCCTTTTTGAACTGAATTCTCTGATGGAAGCAACTCCACTGGTATCAAACAAAGTGTTTCCAAGTCAGCCAAGATCCATTTTCAAAGGCCTACATCAATAGAATGCAAATTTCTGGTATTTTCTTCAAAGATCAGAAAATGCATTTGAACATTTTATTCCATATTTTTCTTGAGCTCTCTCTTCAATAAAATGGACTTTTAAGGAGATCTTTGGCAATGTTTGAATTGATAAGTTTATCAGCTGCCTCTCAGCCTTGCCTTTTGATACTGGATTTCCCATGAAACTTTTAGTTTGGGTAGAATCCAAAAACCTCTGCTAGAATACTTCACAACCCTTGGGATATTTAGTAATTGGTTTTGTGGCACCTCTGTCACTGCTCCCCGTGTTTTTGGTGGAATTGCAGTGAAGGAAAAGCAGCTTGGAGCTGAGACCCACATGTGGCAGGGAATCATGCTGAAGCAGGGGATGAAAACCAGATGTCACTGTGTGTTCCTCATTTGTGATCTCTGCTTTTATACCTCTGGTTTTCCAACCTCATTCTTTCACCAAAGTTTATTGTAATAAGGGAGAATGAGGATTCTTTCCCTGCTGAGACATCACTGACCTTGATTTGATATTCCTGATGGTTATTTGGCTTCCCATTTCACTAAAATTTCTTTGCTTGGTTCATTTCTGTGTTTTCCTCCATCCTGAGGATTTCTGACTGAGCAGTTTTGTTTCTGACTTTGCAGACTGGGTGGAATTCAGTCCATATGAAATTGGAATGGCCAAGTATGGCACTTTCATGTCTCCTGATCTGTTTGGAAGCAAGTTTTTTATGGGGACAGTGGTGAAGAAATATACTGAAAATCCCTTGCATTTCCTGATGGGTGAGTATGTGACAGAAAGAGGCTTAAAAATAAATGCAGTTTCAGTAGTTCATGGACTTTTAAATGCAGTCGCACAAAGTGTGAGACAGGAAGTGGAGCTCTCAGTTTGTTGGAAGACATTAATTCGAAAGATTGCACAGATGTGAAATGGCATTGTTGATTTGTTTCTAATTTCCGTGGGTTTTTGTTCTGACTTGGACATCTGAGCTTATGACTTGGCCTGCTCCAAACTCAGAGGTGTGTTCAGAGAGCAACCAACTGCTTAAACAGTGCTTATTAAGTTATGTGGAGTTTATTTTCCTTCTGTCAAGCACCATTCATTGTTTATTTTTTCTCTTTCAGGTGTCTGGGGCAGTGCATTTTCAATATTATTTAACAGAGTCCTTGGTGTCTCCAATTCTCAGAATAAAGGGCCCACCATGGAAGAAGAATTAGGTACTATTAGTAAATAATTCCACTATGCAGAGAAATTACTAGCAAGATTCTCCCTCTGTGGAAGGATGGCACTGCTTGTAGTCATTTAAGAATGTGGAATTAATTACCTTTAGTTTCTGGCACTCCTGGATGCTGCTGAGGTGGGGAAAGAGCATTGGGGATGTTCTTTCCTTTCTTTCATTTCTGTTTCTGGTCACTCAGAGCTGCTGAAGGTCACATGCATCTATCCAGCTCTTTTCTGGTAGTTAATAGAATCCTCTCTTTATGTTGCTGTGTGATTTTTGGACAGCAGAAGCTGACAAGTATTTAATAGTTACTTGTGTAGTCTCTTGACACTGGGCTATGTTATTAAAGGGTTTAGCAAAATGCACCTAAATTGTCTCATCTCTAGGTAGTTAAATTGCTCCATTCTAACCACAGCCTGTTGGTTATATGGTCCTTTGCTTGCAAAATGAGTGGTTTTGGTTTCACTCCTGGCACAGAAATGGCAAGAGGACTGTAAAGAAAGAGTTGTGGCTTGGTTTGGATGGACTTTATTGAGTTTTATCTGAGGATGTAGTTAATGATAGAAGGCTTTTTACACTTCTGTTTCCTGTTGAGAAAACAGCATTACAGGGGAAGATCTGACCAATAAATAAATTGTCCTAGACAGCCAGATCTTTCTGAAGAGCAAGAAGAGCAAATGTAGATTGAGGTAGTTTTTAAATAATAACCTCTGTCTGCCTCCTAATGGATGGAATTCAGCTGTTTGATAATCTCTTCTTTATGGATGAGAATGAGACCTCCAGGTTCCTATTTCTGATAGAGCTCATGAGTGTTAACAGCTCCTCATGGAGGATCCCTGTCAATAAATGTGATCATGGAAAAGTTTGCTTTTGAAAGGTAGTGAGACACGGAATGTTATCTGTCATCTGTGCCTCGTTTCACATATCATTTAGAAAATACTCTCTGAAATGGGATCAGATGTGAAAATATTCATGTGACTTGAACCACAGTCTGGACCAGAGCTGGAGATGTCCCAGTGCCACTTTGGCACCACAGTAACATTTTCCTAGTTCAGTAGGAGCTACTGAGAGGACAGAAGCTAAGCATCTACATTTTAATGAAGGTGAATAAAGTGTGTCAGGTATGTGGTGCAGAGGGGAGTGGGAGGTACTGCTTTAGGGTTACATTTTCTTTTCCAGCCCAAAAATCGCAGGCTAAATCCAATACCTGCTGCTCACATTGTAATGTCCACAGCAGAACCAGTCTCTTCAGCTGTATTTTCTATTACAAAGACTATGACAATTTTATGACTCAGATTGTTTTGAAATTCTTAACTGTTCTGCCAGTTAAACCCCTGCAGTTTAAAGGAATTTATATTTCTTTCAACAGAAAATATTAGGCTAAAGCACCTTGTGAGCAATGACAGCTCAGACAGTGAAGATGAGTCACAGCATCCAAAAGGTAAGGAAATGCTCAGATTTCATTTCATCATTTCCTTTTTCCATCAGCTTTTGTGTGGCTCAGCAAAATAGAGAACAAGAGACCCCAGGAGCTTCTGAGCTTCACTTCATGTCTCCTGCTCAAGCTAATCATCAGGTGATTCTCTCACACATGTCTGGAATTCCACATACATCCCAAAAATGTGGTTTGCTGGGCCAGAGCTCTCTGGAAGTCTGTTTCCAGCAAGCTGCTGAGCTGAGAGGCACCTTGGAATTGCTGCCCGCCCCCTAAACCAACACTATCCATTGTTTTCAAGGGTTTTGTGATCAAATATTTACCTAAGAGTGGTTTAATGTGTGTTTCCAGCATTCACAAGTGTCTTCTAGCACCTTTACAAATGACATCTGATACAGGAAATTCCTCATGCATGGCACAGTGTTTGTAACAGTGCCCAAATCCAGGTGCCCAGAAGAGGCACAGCCACAAAGGGAATGTTGGGCAGTGGGAGGAAAAATTCTATTGACAATTACCTCTAAGAACCTAAAGCACCTGGAGATTTCTGGTGTCTTAGTCAGCTTTCTGTATTTGATTATATTTTTGGAGTGATTTTCACCTGCAAAAATCAAGTTTTATTTTTAACAAGTGGAGCAAAGATGAGAATGCAGCTGTTTGTGATTTCAGGATCTACAGAAGAAGAGAAAATCCTGTATGGTGAGACAGGGAATAATGTCATTAGCTCAGCTCAGTGATTGCTTCTTCAACTCCCCTTATGTGTAAAACTGTAGGTGGTACCAGGTTTTGTGTTTATTTGTGGATTTCCTGTTTAAACACTACAGCCAGCACCAAACACATTTCTCTCCTAGTCTGTAGCCATAGTGAACAACCAACAAATCTGGGATTGTAAACATTTGGAAATCCTTCTCACTTCCATAGAACGTTATTGGACAGATGTTGGTCTTCTCTGATGCTTCTTTTCTCTCTGCTTATGTAAAACTCAGCTACTTCAAAGCGTGGGTTAAAGAGGCACGTTTAAAAGCTGGATTTAAAGTATGAAACTTGAGCCTGAATTATTTTCTTGTCAAAAACACCCCCAAAAAGTCAAGTTTTGACAGGTAAATGAATGCAGGGTGGTGCCAGTCCAGATCATTTTTACTGCGAGCTCCAACTTCAGACATCTAAGTCTGAATCTTTCATTGTATTCTTTAGTTAATTAAAGCCAGATATTAATTGTAGTTTATAGTTTACTGTAATGATAATTTCAGGTATTTTAGAATTCCTTTACTATAGTATTATCCTTTATGTAGACTGATTCTGCTTTCCTGAGCAAAGCTGGATTTCTAACAGGCAGGAAAGGTGGAGAAGGCTGTCAATGCACATCCAGATGAATTGAAGTCTATATCAAGTATGTATCTTATCAGCTCAGGTCTATCCCTGAGCCCAGCAGAGCTTACAGAGAAAGCCCTGCTCAGGTCATTTAACATTCCCAGTCTGTTTTCTTGATGGACACATCCACACTATTGTGGTGGAGATGAAAGGTTTCACTGGGCTGTGAAGCTGAAAGGATGAATTCTCTGCACTTTTCTGAAATAATTGTTTCAAAGCTCCATCATCCAGCCCCTGGCTCGTTGAAAGAACTTTATTATTTTTGTTGATCCTTTATTTTATAGCCCCTGCAATGCTGGGGTTACACTTGCTGTGTTAAATACCACTGCTGGGTGTTCTCATTTTTGTGTGCAGGCACCGAGGGCGCTGAGGAAAAGCGGGAGCAGCAGGAGAGGCAGCAGGAGAGCAGCCAGGAGAGCTGGGTGCAGCGCATGCTGATGGCCCTGGTGGGGGACAGCGCCCTGTTCAACACGCGCGAGGGCCGCGCTGGCAAGGTGCACAACTTCATGCTGGGGCTGAACCTCAACAGCTGCTACCCCCTGTCCCCTCTGGCAGAGCTGCTCACCCAGGAGTCCCTGGAGGAGGAGGAGCCGGCAGCAGTGGCAGGTCAGTTCCCAGCACGCTGGTGCTGTGCGTGGTTATTAACGAAGGCAGAGGCAGCGAGTTCCCAGCACGGTAACATCACACCAGGAGGGCCACAGCAGCACCATGGGCATTGTCCAGCAGTGGAGCTTGTGAGGGGGCTGGGAGGCTCAAAGGGCACCACACAGTGACTCCTGCCTGCTCCCTGCCCTCTCCCTTGGCACAGCGTGTGGAACAGCCGCTGGAGGGACGGTGGCTCTTGGTTTGGCAGAAGGGGACCAAACTGCTTTTGTGTATGGTGCCCCTTGTTACATCCGCTTTCTCACTGTATTGGCCTTCTCCAAAGGGTATCCAGGTTGTTCCCTGGCTCTTATTGATGCTAAGCCTGCTGGTGGAAATGAAACCTTTCCATGTTCTCCTGCAGGGCTTCCCTGTTGCAAAACCTTTGTAGCTCATCTGCTGTCTTTGTCTTTTGAAAAACCCCTGGAGGCAACACACTTCTTCACTTGTAGGATCACAGAATCAGTGAATTTTGGAAGGGACCCACCAGGATCATGGAGTCCAACCCCTGGCCCTGCCCAGACACCCCAACAATCCCACCCTGTGCATCAGTGGGAGCATTGTCCAAACCCTCCTGGAGCTCTGGCAGCCTTGGGGCCGTGCCCATTCCCTGGGGAGCCTGGGCAGTGCCCAGCACCCTCTGGGGAAGAGCCTTTCCCTGATCTCCAGCCTGACCCTGCCCTGACACAGCTGATAGATTCTTACTTTGCTTACACCATGTTCTTGCCAGTGTGAATCCACCTGACAAACCACTCCCATTCCAGGGTTCCTGATGTGCAGGTGCATCCATATTTCATGTTGGCTTAAACAAGAATGCTGATAGAGGATAAGAATTTCAGAAAAATATTAATTTGCAGAAGAAGTTCAAAGTCTTCCCTCATTCTATGAGGGATGTGGTGTGTGGAACTGTAGCAGTGAAGAATAATTGTGTTTGGTTAGGATTTTGGAGCCTTTGCCTTAGTGTTCACTGCCGTCTGCTCAGTGAAAGGCAGTTAATTTATTGGTGTTCTTCTGGCACTGGAAGTGTCCAAGCTCAGGCTGGACAGGGCTTGGAGCAACCTGGGACAGTGGAAGGCGTCCCTGCCCATGGCAGGGGATGGTCCTGAGCTATCTTCAAGGTCCTTTCCAACCCATCCCATGATTCTGTGGTCCATCAAGCAAAGAACCACTACACCTCTCTGAAGGGGATGTTCCCTCCAGGCTATTCCTCCCAGCACAGCCCTACCAACTATCCCTGGTGACAGCACCATTCTCCTCAGCCCTCATTTCCTATTCAGAGGAAGGAGATTGTCTCAACTGCTCATTAAGCAACAGTAAATACCTGATGTCATTTAAAAGCTTAAGTAGCAGCCGTGCTCTAATGTGTATTTGTTAATGTAACAAATCCCTTGCAGGGCTTGAAGAGTAATTTCCATCTGGACTCCGCTTTCTAAATATTTCTGTCATCTCAGAGGTGTTTACAACTGGGTAGTCTTAATATTTATAGTACTTGGAAAAGAGGCAGGAAAGTGGATAGGAAATTTATGGTTGGAAAAAATGACAGTTGATGAGAATTTTGCATAATTAAGACACGTGGATAGTCTTCAGAATCAACTGTCAACTTCCTGGGATTTGATTTAGATGGAAATAAAATGCTGGTTTGACAGATCTCTGTACCTCTGACACAATTACTTTGGAGTGCCTGAAACTTCTGTAGGTTAAAATGGGAAAAGACTGACATAACTGCAGTTTTTTGCTGTTAGCCAAAGCCCACATTCACAAACCTGCAGTTACAACTCAGATCTGACAGCTGCGAGTGGTTGCAATATAACAGTCAAGAATAGTTAAAAACCCCTTGAAATGTCAGTAGTTAATATAAAATGTAATCATTCAGTAGTGTGATGAGTGTGTCCACATTTTAATGCTGTGAATTTTCCTAATATATGGAAGAGCTGAGGAGCCCAGAGGCGCAGCTAGAAAGGAGACTGTGGTGTAAAATTTAAATCCTTAGATTACTGTGGCACTGGATGCATTTAAGCTGTGCATATTTATTCCTAGCACTAGCAGTTTACCTGTCATCTTGAGTGCAGAGGGAAGTCTGTATTGCTTTAAGGCTTACTCTCCTTTATTGCCATACACTCCAAAGGAGAAATAAGTGAATCAGAAAGGATATCAATAATATTTTCCACCTCCAGTTGTCCCAAACCCTCTGCAGAGGATGAGCTGTGGCTGACCTAGGGCAGTCTTACAGTCATTGCTGAGGATTGAATTTAGGGTCTGCAGTGCCTGTAGCAGAGATCCCAGCTGCCTGGTCGGGAAGTAAAACCCTTGGCTTTGCTTTTCCACAGATTCTATTTCTGGAGATAATGCTAAACATTTTCTTATTTCATCAGGAGTGATTTTATTGCGAACTCAGAGTCGTTCTGTTTCTTTTCTTGGTGTTACAACACACCAGAATGATTTGAGAAAATGCCAAGTGCATTACAATGGGGAAAAATAACCCCTAATCCCTGCTTCCTTACTTGAGTATTTATGGAAACAGTTGTAGTAGATGGACGTCAGTAGCAAGTGCCCTTCTGATCTGCCCTCCTCCCAGTGGAGCTGCCAACTGTGGCAGATTTGGTCTCTAGGACGTGCCCGCTATGATTTCCTAACAAATATCTGTCTGTGTATCCCATTGCTGGGAAGCTGACAGGACTGAGCTGGGCTGGTAAACACAGTCCCACAGAGTTGTTAAGGCTGGAAAAAGCCTTTAAGATCATCAAGTCCAACCATCAACCCAGCACTGCTACTAAACCCTGTCCCCAAGTGCCACATCCTCCCATTTTCTCCCAGTTTGCTGTTTGATGGACTGGAAGGTGCTGGTAATAGGAATGCATCTTTCCTGAAAGGCTGAAAAGTCATGTCCCAGGCTCTGGGATTTTATGAAGATTGTGATTACTAAAACCCATTTATATGGATGTTATAAATTTATTGACAACGTGAAGACATTTTCTCCTTTAAAAATAATATTATTTTGATAAATTTGATTTTAGGATCATGAGGGCTGTAAGCAATAGGATCCATCTCATTCTTCAGTGGTGGGAGGAAGTTTGTGTGGCAGTAATAACACTCCCATCACAAACACTGTTATAACTGATGCTGTTCTTGATTAAAGGATCTTTCAAATTAAATTTTTGTAACATAACAAAATATGAAACTTGAGCAAAAATATTTTTACAATTCCTTAGAAGTTCTAGTGAAAACAAGGGTTAAATTATGCTTGGCATGTTGTCTTTAAACAAGAGGAGGAAAACCAAATTGGTCTACTGGTGCTAAAGGGAACTGTAGTCAGTGTGGGTTTTCTTCTGTTTTTTTAAAATTGTGATGAATTTGATAAATACTGATACATTTTCTTTCATTTATGCTAATTTATGATTATGAAATATATCTGGAATGGTGCCTTATTATTTGAAAAGGGTCCTCTTATAAATAACAACAGAAATAAAAAATGAAATAATCTGTTTTAAGATTTTGTTTGGTCCTCACAACATGCTGCTCCTGAAATGACAGGGACAAGACTTAGAGTTATTTTTGATAGATTTTCTTTGCTTCAAAAATACCCTTTTTTTTTCCAGATTACTGTCATTGTCAATAAGTAGGTGCCAGGAAATTCAACTGTAGCAGAAATAATTATATTTTTTCTATCCAGCATTCCTTACATTACACTGCCCTCTACAGATATGAGCATTAGATTTTTTTGGTGAAAAGCAAAACCATGCACTGGAAATATTTGTAAGAACAAGAAAAGACTGTTGGGGGAAAGTTTTTCATTACAGCAGGGATAGTTTAGTAGTGTCCAGACACTTTCATTTTCTAGTGTCCAGAGACCTGGACAAGTGTGAAGACACCCAGGGAAAATGGATTGGTTTTTCCTGAGCTGTACCTGAGGGAATGTTTGGGTTAGAGGGAAACATCATCAGGTTGGGCTTAGAGAAAAGAGTGGTGGATGCCACGCTGGGACAGCACCAGCAGCAAGTGGCTGACAGGGAATTCTGTCCAGTGCCTGAATTAGGGATATGGGTCACTGTTTCTCTTTGTTCCTGCTGGAGTGGTGAGTGTGAGGTCATCAGGTCTGGTGCAGGTTGGGAAACAAGACCTGATAGTCCCAATTTAATGAGCAGAAGCAGACACTGACAAGTGTCACAGAAGGGCAGAGTCACATTGAGGATTTTCAGGTAAATTTGGGAGAGCTAGGAAGTATGTGGGATTGGGAAGGAGCCTGGGGGAATAGGTTTGGGCAGGGGTGGTTGTTCACAGAATATTAGGGTTGGAAGACCTCTGGAGATCACCCAGTCCAACCCCCTGCCCAGGCAGGGTCACCCAGAGCAGGTGACACAGGGGCACGTCCAGGGGGGTTTGGGATGTCTCCAGACAGGGAGACTCCACTCCCCGGGCAGCTGTTCCAGGGCTCTGCACCTTCCAAGAGAAGAAGTTCTTTCTTGTGTTGAGGTGGAGCTTGTTGTGTTTTAGTCTATGGCCATTGCTCCTTGTCCTGTCACTGGCACCACTGAACAGAGTCTGGGGTCATCCTCTGACACCCCCATATGTCTCTTGGCATCCCATAAACTTCTTCCTTTGTGTATGGACTGTTTGGGATGATGGAGTGAAGGTGGGAGGGCTGGGATCAAACCTGGGCATTTGTCCCCTTTGGTTCACCTCCTCTGGGTCTGCCTTGTGAACCTCTTGAGGGCTCTTCCAATTCTGGCTTTTCACCTCATTCTCCAGTTTTTAAGAGTTTTAGTTACACTTGAATTCATGGTGTGTTTACCTGGGATACACTGTGCAGTTCAAATTCTGTGCTGTCCCCAGAACCTAGGGAGACACTGGAAAGCTCATCAGAACCTCAGTTCTTAACTCAGGTGTCCCTGTTTGGTTTGTTTTTCCCATGTTCCACGCAGATCCCGACGAGTTTGAGAGGATCTATGAGCCCCTGGATGTGAAGAGCAAGAAGATCCACATTGTGGACAGTGGGCTGACCTTTAACCTGCCCTACCCACTCATCCTAAGGCCCCAAAGAGGTGTGGATCTCATCATCTCCTTTGATTTCTCAGCCAGGCCAAGTGATTCCAGCCCTCCTTTCAAAGTAAGTGACACAGGCCCTTCCTTTCCTGCCTTCAGGAGTTCAAGGTGACTCAGTTCTATTCCTCACGGTCCCAGAAAGGCCTTGGTGCTGTTGTATCTACAACTTTGGAGTATTTCTTTCCACGTCAAGGCAGAATATTGCCCTGTGCCTCAGTTCCTGTTTGCATGCCTTCCATGAGGCAAGTGGCACAAAGAGGAATAATGAGCTTGCTTTGAAGCAGGAGCTTGGTTGTTTTTATGGAAGTTTTGCTTTGGCGTTGATTGCAGAGTTTTATTTTCTGTCAGAATTAAACAATTAAGTCATTTTCCCTGCCGTACTCTCTCTCCGCCCAGCTGCTCTCCTCTCTGTGTTGTGATGTAAATGGATGGTTTCGTGTCATCATCTTGCAGAAATGCATCATCTCAGGATTGCTAAATAAATAACCTTTTGGAATCAGGGCTAACTGTTCATTTACATCTCACCAGGATAATCCCAGCACTGGTTTAAATGGAACTCTTACATCCATCCAGCCCAGAGCAAAACAGCAACAGGAGAACAGGGCGTAAGTGCCATGGCTGCTTTCTGCAGCAGGTGTGGAAAACACAGCTGTCAGGCTGTACAACCTGCACATCCACACAGCTCCAGATGATCCCAAAGCCTTTGCATGGATCATTTTGGTAACTGCTACAGAAAAAACAGCACTTCAGAGACTGCTGTGAGGTTCTCACTTTGTGCTGTGGTTTAGTGGGCGTGGTGGGATTTGGTCGTGTGTGATCTTGGAGGTCTTTTCCAACGGTAGTGATTCTACCATCCTCAAAAAAGAGTCATTATTTATTTCAAACCCAAATGGATTTTTTAAATTATTTTTAAGGGAATTCAGAAAACATTCCTGTTTGAGAAACAACTGGCATTCCTTGTTGCTTTACAGACAAATTTCAGTTAGAACAAATGGAGAATTCTTTTCCTTCAGCTGTTATGGAGTGACAAAACCCTCAAAACATTAGTAAACAAAAGCAGTAGCAAAATGAGCTTGAGATCAGTGCTGCCAACTGCAAAGCCAAATTACAGGAGAATAAAAAGAAGAAATTCCTGTAATCTCTAGATCTCTTGGGGCTACTGGAGAGAATAGAGCACTGAGAAGACTTCCTAGTGCTTGAAATCCTTTGTTTTTCTTTAAATAACTGAATCCCAGAGTCTGTTTTTTTTCCTTTAATATTCTCTTTGCATAAGAATGTATCTCTTTTTTTGTCAAGAGTGTTTGCCCCAGCAGCTAAATTTGCTGACACAGCACTGCCATTGCTTCTGAAACAGTACTGCCATTGCTTCTGAAACATCTTTTTCCTCCCTTTTTTAACATTCCCCAGGTGGAGTCCGAGCAAAAGTCTGTACCCCTGCTACTCTTAGCATTTTGTCTTTGTCAGCTGCAATATTCTGGATTGTTTTGGGGAACATGGACAGATTAGTGAGCACTCAAGTGGTATCCTGAAGGTTTTTCTCTAAACCATCATTTTCAAAATGTAAAAAATTCCTTAACACAATAAAAAATGGTGGGAAAATTAGATGGTGCCTTAGGTTTTCCAGAAGCCTCTGTTGAAGGGAATTGTTTCTGGAGCACAAGTGGATGTTTGCTGAGGCGGACACAGGTATATTCCCGAGGCAGAGGACAGGAACAGGAACAAGTTCTGTCCCATTGGTGCATTGCAAAGAGCAAATGCCACTTCAGAAGTGGGCCTGTATCTATGGTAGCACTCTAATATTTTACTCAATGACTCGAGCCTTGGTTTACCATTTTACACCCGCTATCTCTTAATCTCCTGCGTATCCAAAACAGTAGTCCAAAGAAGGGTCCTATTTCATTGAAAACCAAAGTTAAAGATGTTTGACCTTCCCTCTCCTCCCTCTCACACACCCTCATTACATGCTTCTGAGTCATTATTTACAAATTATCTTGTTTACTGAGTTGTCATGAGGAAAAAGAAGCCTGTTTTCCAGAGCTCTTCACTCGGTGTGCTTTGAGAAGCCACTGAGTGTGGGGATTAATTCTGAGTACAACAATGCATGGCCTGGTGTTTAGGAGCTCTCAGTGGTTGCCACAGCACTGGTACTGCTTTGCAAAGTAAAATTATGGATGGCTTTTCCCTCGCTGTCAGCTCTGTAAATTCACCCCCAGGTTTCTGGAGCAGACCACATTCTTTCCTGTGACTCATGTGGCAGGTGGTGGAGCCTGGGCAGGGTGAGTGAGGTGCTCAGTTGGTCCTGCTGGGTCATCTGTGCTGAGATGGACTTGATTAGTCCTGAGAACCACAGGGTGGTTTGGGCTGGAAGGGACATTAACCTCATCCCACCCCTGCCATGGCAGGAACACCTTCTACTAGCCCAGGGTGCTCCAAGCCCCGTCCAGCCTGGCCTTGAACACTCCCAGGGATCCAGGGGCAGCCACATCTTCTCTGGGCACGCTGTGCCAGGGCCTCCCCACCCTCACAGGGAAGGATTTCTCCCCAGTATCCCATCTAAACCCACTCTCTGCCAGTGGGAAGCCATTCCCTGTGTCCTGTCACTCCATCTCCTGGAGATTGTCTCTCTCCATGTTTCCTGTCAGCTTCTTCAGGCGCTGGAAGGTCACAATGAGGGCACCCTGGAGCTTCTCCTCTCCAGGCTAATCCATCCCAACTCTCCCAGTCTTTCTTCCCAGCAGAGTTGCTCCATACCTCTGGTCATCCTGGTGCCTCCTCTGGACTCCCTCCATGTCCTTCCTGTGTTGGAGACTTACTAATTTATGGATTACATTAACCACCCCACATGATCCCTGTCTCTGCACACCTCCTGACTTTGCAGTGGAAGCTTTTGTGAACCTGAGTCTTTCTCCTCTTTCCAGGAAATCCTGCTGGCTGAAAAATGGGCCAAAATGAACAAGCTTCCTTTCCCCAAGATAGACCCCAACGTGTTTGACAGGGAGGGCATGAAGGAGTGCTATGTTTTCAAACCAAAGGACACCTCCTCAGAGAAGGACTGTCCGACCATCATCCACTTTGTGCTGGCCAACATCAACTTCAGGAAGTACAAAGCTCCAGGTGAGCTCACAATTCCTGATGCTGAATCCACCGCTTCCTCTGGAAACACTTGGTGGTTATGTACTAGGAATGTTTTACCTCTGAAACAACTCCAGCTTTGTCTGTAGTCCTTAGGGAATTAATTCAAAGGAGCTGTTAAAAATAATAAAATCCTCAGCCCTAACATTTGGATGGAATTTTTGTATTTGTCCTGTGCAGGTGTTCCCAGAGAAACACAAGAAGAAAAGGATTTTGCAGACTTTGATATTTTTGATGATCCAGACACACCTTTCTCTACCTTCAACTTCCAGTATCCCAATGAGGCTTTCAAGAGGCTCCATGACCTCATGGAGTTCAATACCCTCAACAACATGGATGTAAGTATGGAGGGTTAAAAGGGCTGGATTGTTACGGGGGGAAGTGGGTGATGTGAGGAAAGCCCTAAATCAGCCCTACAGAAGGTACAGGGCTTTGCCTCAGTGTTTGCCTGATTTTCTCATTTGGTTCTTGCCTTGGTTTTGCCGTTTTACCATCCCAAGCCATTCGGGATAGCTGAGCAAAGGGCACTGTTAAAGATCTAAACATGATATGCAGGACTTCATACTCAGGGTGTTTTTTTTGTCTAATTGGACAAAAAGGACACTGGAAGTTTTCTCTGAAGGAAATTTCTTTGTCAGCTAACTCAGTAATAATTGTTTGTAATTGATAGTTAGTGAAACGTGACATCATGATCCCAACATCTGTGGAGTGACAAGAGTAATGATCATCCCAGATAAAGATACAGGGGTTTTAATCAATATAGTGAAGAAAACTTGTTACATCAGCATCAAGGAAATAAAAGTGAAGATTAAATCTTTCTCAACATAATAATTACTTTCTACATCCTTGAAATAATGGATTTTTCTCAATGTTTGGATTTACCTTTCTGAGTTTCACTGGGGCTTTTTTAAATACTGTGGATTTTTGTGTGACTTCTTTGGTGTTAGTGGCCTCCCTCATATTTTTACTAACCACATTAAAATCAGTGTTTTATACACTCAAGAAATACCATTTGTACTAAAACTCGTCAATCCCTCTGGTTAGTGATGGAGGGGTGCTAAAAGTGGGAGCAGCAGCTGTTAATGGCAGAAGGGGCTGTTTCTGTCCATTTCCAAGTATTCAGATGTGAGTTCTGCTGCTGGTGCAGGTGATCAAGGAGGCGATGATGGAGAGCATCGAGTACAGGAAGCAGAACCCCTCGCGCTGCTCCGTGTCCCTCAGCAGTGTGGAGGCCAGGAGGTTCTTCAACAAGAGCAACCTCAACAACAACCACACGTAGAGGCTGTGGCCCTGCCCTGCCCAGAAACTGCTCCTGCCTTTGGAACTGCAGGCAAAAGGACTTGAGTGGAGCATCCCTGCTCCTCTCAGGGCTGTGCAACACTTGTGAACACATCTTCTTGTGAACGCTCAAGTTCCAATAGCATTTTGTACTGCTTTTCTGAGAGAGAAAAACATTTCAGTAGGTTGAGATCCTTGTTTTTAGAACTGCGGAATTAGTTGGAGATCATTGGGTTCAGTGTCTCTTTGTTTTCTTATAAAATTGTAAACACTGGTTTCTTTTGGGGGGTAATTGATTTTTAATTGATGTATACTGGGCATAGCTTGAAGGGTAAGATGGAATTAGAAAAGAAAAATGAAATCCACTTTACTGCTATATGAGAATGTCTGTGCCACTCAGCAAAAAACGAAACCTCTGGTACTTTCTTTTTCTTATTTAATCCTCAAAATTACATTGCTTGAACTCTTGAGCTACTGGCAGCCACGTGTTAAATTATTGTCAGTTTGTGTATTTCTGACCTGGATGTTTCTTCATAAATTGACAGTGATTTTGCATTTGAGCATGATTAAAACAACACATTTCTGCAAAGGGACAGTGGCAATGTTAACTGGGGATTGGTAGAACATGCCCAGGTAAGAATGTGAAGCCTTAAGGGCTATTTTAAACATATATTCTTAGTACTTTGAATAATGAAAGACTGTGCATAGAGAGAGATTTATTTCAGTACCATCTCAACCAGTATTGCTGTAACCCTGCAAATGCACAGAAAATGCAGCTGCACCTCTGAGAACTTTAATAGCTAAAATCAGTAAATCCCTGGGAAGGGAAATAATTACAGTGCATTTCTTTTAACAGCTACTGCACCAAAGAATCATGGAATGGTTGGGGGTGGAAGGGACCTTAAAGTTGATCTCATTCCACCCCCTGCCATGGGCTGGGACACCTTCCACTAGCCTAGGTTGGTCCAAGTCTACATGCAAAGTTCTGTGGTTAAATAACATTTCCTGTATTGATCAATAGGTTTTATTTCTGTTTGAGTTAGTGCATGTTTAAAATCAAGAGAGAAAAATAAAAGTAACTTATCTTAGTGCTGCATAATTTAAACATTTTCCATAAATTCTGGAATACGGAAAGGAACTGGTACCATTATATTATTGTAATATTTTCTTTTAAATGTCGTCTTTCCTTTTGGTAATGTAATATTTGTATTTTTTATTTTATAATATGTAGCTACTCTGTTTCATGGAAGAGTTTTATCAGCTTGATACAGTTTATATTATCACAGTGTTACCAGATGATAAAAAATAAAACTATATTTGTCACCTGCTGTTTTCAGACAGTTTTATTTTGATAATTTGTGGGCTATTTTCAGTTTTTTTGTGAAGAGATGTGGAGCAGCTCGATGGTGTGGGGCAGCTCACAAGACTGATAGTGCACGGGATGAGTTTTTGCTGCCTTTAATATTGGATTCCTTATAAAGCATGGAAGTTCCTTAGACATTATTAAAATAATGTGGAAGGAGAATAAGAATGCAGGAAAAACCCTTTTCTGACACACAATGTGACACCAACCACACAAAGTTTTCCCATACCTAGAAATGTAATCCTTTGTTTCTCATTCTCCCTCCTGTTAATCCAGGTTCTTCTGCTTTTTGTGTACAGTATATTTTTTCCCAACCCAGCGTGTGATCCCTAGGAGGCAGAAAAAGATGGATTTAGAGAATGAATTATTTTGGGCTTCAAACATTACTGTAGGGGCAGCACATGAAGATCCTTCATGCCTGAAGGACATGGAAGTGCCACCCTGCACTGGTAAAGGGGGTGAAGCCTTGGGGGTGAGCTCAGTTCCTGGAAAACAGCTCTGGTATGGTCTGGAAACCAGCTCTGGTGGGCCCTGGAAATAGGCTGTTGTGGGCTCTGGAGAGCAGCTCTGGTGGGCTTGGGAAAATGGCTTTGGAAAACATCTCTGGTGTGCTCTGGAGAGCAGCTCTGGTGGGCTCTGGGACACCCAGCACTGAGGGTGGCCTTGAGCATCTCTTCCTTGGGACCTTGGGGCAGGCTGCAGTGCCAGGATGGGCACGGGAAATCTCTGCCTGCCTTTTCCTTTACCAGCAGAAGGGAATGTTCAGAATAAATCCCACTGACCTGGGGTGCGCTGGAGCTCCGGAGCGGTGGCCTCGGCGTGTTTGTGTCGGTGAGAAGAAAATCTGTTTTGGCAGGGCATGGGGCTGCAGCCCATGCCCTTTCCCGTTCCCCTGGGCATGTTTTGTCTGTGGGATGACACCTGAGCACTGAGTGATGACCTGCAGAGCTGTTCCTACAGAGCTTGTTTTCCAGGAGAGCTGCTTGTGCTCGGGAGTGGATGTGGGATCAAACACCAGATTGTGCAACCACTTGTGTTGACATAACAGGTCTTGCTCTGGTGCTCACTGGAAGCAAAGCAGAGCAGACGTTTCCTGGAGCTGTAAATTCACCCCTCACTGACTGCTGGCACCCGGGATGGACAGGTTTGTGTGGGGATGTGACTCACCCAGGAGGTTACACAGGGCCCTTCTCCCAGGGTGGGAGGCAGGGGCCGTGAGGGTTCCCAGGAATTCCCCATGGCAACACAAACACAGCGCTGCTGTGCACGCGAGGAACAGGCACTGGGGCGCAGCCAGGACACGGCAACTCCTTAACCTTTAGACAACCAAACTCCACAGGAACAAGAATTCTTCTGTGGCTGCGTAACCCATGAGTGCCAGGCCTCACAAACCTGAAATCAGAGAACAAAGGCCAAGCCAAAAGACTCCTGGTTTTGTTAGGTTTTGTCAGGAGATGTTTGGGAACAGAGCTCCCTGAGCAGGCAGCCATGAGCTTGGAGAGACCCATGTGGTAGGATGGACCTGAATGGACCAGGAACACAGCCAGGTCTGAGAAAGATGTGGGGACAAATGGGGCACTGAAAGGGGAAGCCCAGCTGTGATGGGGTCACTGGTGCTGGGCTGGGTCTGGTGTCTGCAGAGGGAACTGTTCTGCAGCACCTGGGGCTTCCCTGCCACTCCACCTTCACCTGGAGCCAGCAGCCCACTGAGAGGCCAGCCCGAGACCTGTCAGAAAAACCTTGGGGAATTTAACATCAAACCACCTTTATACTTAAATATTTTGTCTTTAATCAGTACAATGCTCTTCCAGTGTGTCCTCCTCAAAGGCTGTGGCCAAACTGGCCACAGAAACCTGGGAACCCTGAGGTGGTTTTGGCCTTTGTCTCTCAAATTCTCACCCTGGTATATTGTTTTAGGCAAGTCAAAATTGAGCAGGGAAATACAGGCAGCTCTGGGTTTATCTGAGTGTGAAACTGTAACTTGTGCCATTGAAGAATAAATAAGACTGGTAAAGCTACACCTCCCATCCCTGGCAGTGTCCAAGGCCAGGTTGGACAGGGCTTGGAGCAACCTGGGATAGTGGAAAGTGTCTGTGCCCCTGGCAGGGGATGGCACTGAATGGGTTTTAAGGTTTCTCCCAGTCCAAACCGTTCCATGATTTTATGATTCTGTATCTTTTGTTTGGCGCTGTTTAGTAATTTAGCTGCATTTCTGCTCCTCACCCAACTTTTTGGATGGACTGGGGGGATGGATGCTGGGCCAGCACTGACAGCAGGGGACACAGGACTTATGCCAGGCAGTCTGTACATTCTGGGATGAGGAGGAGAATGTAGGAGACACCCTCCACATCCCGCTGGTGCTTAACACCTTCCAGACGTTTTCTCACAGCTCGTTTAGGGCGTGTGTTGGAAAACACAAACCGGAATTAACGCCACGGTTTTAAAAGGGATTGAGGGAAATGTTTCGCCAGCGTGTTTGGGAAGCAGAGACACTGATGCTTTGCAGCTGTGGATTCAATGCCAATCCTGGTCCGGTTTCACCAAACCCCAGGGATTTGCCTTGAGGGCATTTTTGTGTGACGGGTCAGCCCCTGCTTCTGGCATTAATTAATAATCCCAGGATGCTGCCAGCACAGAGCATGCTGGAGGGCTCTGTGGAGGGCTGTGACGGGAAGGTCCCTCTGCTCCTCCTTCATAACTGCTCTGTCCCTTTATAACCCTGGGAGGAAGCTGTTTTGAACTGATGCTTTTTTGATCTTGCAGAAGTCCAGAAGTTAGTAATGCTCTTTAACTCTCATTTGCTGTTCCTCCCTCAGCTTCAAGGCTTGTTTAACACCTTGTTTTAAACCATGTTTTAAACCCATTTTTAGGTAAAGAAATTTATTCCAAGGTGATACAGAGCAGGTTTCAATAACATACCAGACCACAAGCCTTTTGCTGGTGTTGCCTCTGTGTCTTTTCTCTTTTTTCAAGAGCTGCCAGAAAACAAATTAGAGAATAATTTGACATCTGAAATCCACTGTGGCTTTATTGCTCACTTCCTTTTATTTTGGAATCTTGGGATCATGGAATCATTAAGGTTGGGAAATATCTAACAGATCATCAAGTCCAACCATCAGTCCAGCACCACCATCAGGTCCAGCACTAGACCTGGTCCCCAAGTACCACATCCACGTGGTTTTTGAACACCTTCAGGGATGGGGACTCCACCAGAGTCCATGGCATGGCTGTGAGCTGGGACAGCTGGAAGATCCAGCAGCAGGTGTGGGTGGTGTGAGGGAGCAGTGTTTCAGTGTAAATTATTTGAAATACAGGAAACACAATCTTCTAGGTGAAGAACACAGGTATTTATACAGTTAAATATATGTATTTAAAATTTATGTTCAGCTTATGAAATGTCATTGCTCAAGACTGAACCCACCCCACCTTTCTTCTCAATCTTGGGGGCCAGTGCACGTTTCCAGCTAAAGGAAGTATTTAAAGTCCCAAAGATCATTGTCCTGCTGTTTGGTCCCTGTGGGAGGAAAGGGCAGCAGGGTTGGGATTGGTCTTTGTGCTTGTAAATTATTTAATACCAATGGCAAGGAAGGTGAGCTGTGAAAGCAGCAAAATGTGATGAGAGTGACCTAAATTTAATAAAATTACTAAAAACGGTGAGGATGTGAAAAGCAGGTGAACACTGAGGGACACTGAGTTGCCTGCTGTGGGCTTTATGCACTCCCAGAGTCAGAAAGCCTCTCTCTGTCCTGAAGGCTGCAGCCTCAGGTGTTTTGTACAACCCACTTTAATGTAGATGTTTTTCTTCCAGGCAGTGGTAACTGCCCACAATATCAGCCAAATTCCTATCAGTCTGAGTGAAAATTTGAAGGCACAGAGTTTAGTCTAACACTGAGTTTTAGACCATCCTTCTGCTGTGAGTTCTCCCTCTGCCCAACCAAGGCAGTTTTGACCTTTTGTAACCTGGGACATGAGTGGTCTTTAATCACTGTCTTATCGTTTTCCCTTTTTATTTCATGTTTTGTTTTAGAGCTTGTTATTGGTGCACTGATTTAAAAGGATTTAGCAGGAGAGATCTGGACTGGGCCAATGGCATGGCTGATACACAGAGTAGAAAACAGGTCAGCAAATGTTACAGAATCACAGATGGGTTTGGGATGGAAGGGAGCTTAAATTTCATCCAGTTCCATGGGCAGGGACACCTTCCACTAGCCCAGGTTGCTCCAAGCCCCATCCAACCTGGCTTTGGACATTTCCAGGCATCAAGTGGCAGCCACAGCTTCTCTGGGCACCCTGTGCCAGGGCCTCACCACCCTCACAGGGAACAATTCCTTCCCAATATCTAATCTAGTGTTGGTGGAGCTGATTGAAATGAAATAAACCCCCCAGACCCTGTTTGATTCCTTAAACAGATCATAACAGAAAGGAGGGGATGCCCAAAAGGGCAAGCTCCAAACCCAGCAGCCCCTTCTGTGTGTGTGGCTGGAAGGGTGAGGCCAGAGCTCCTCCTGTGGAGCTCAGTTTGGAGAAGTTTGAACGTTTCACTCCAATGTAGAATTCCAGCATTTGTGTTCTGCAGTGTGACCAAAGCCAACTCTCCTGCTCTGTTGTGTAATGTAATAAATGTCAGGTTGACAAATTCAACTTCATTGAAATAGTTCTTATAATTGCCCGTGGTGTTGTAAGATGCACTTTACAAATATTTGTTGGCTTAAAGGATGCCACTGAATCACTCTTTTCTGATGGCAAATCCTTGCAGTCAAAAACAGCCCTTGCTCATATTTTCCCAGTTCCCTGTGTGGTGGGACACTGAGGAAAGCTCTTACAAAACAGAGAACTTGGTGTTGTGAATCCTCAGGTAATAGCCAAGCAATGATATTTCACCATCCAAATAAACACAGGGCGTTTAGGAAAAATAAAACAAATGTGAAGATCCAGCCTTTGCTTCCCAGCAGGAGGAGGACACAGATCTCGAGTGGCTCCCAGATGGTCTCCTTGGTGTCCTCTTGTCCCCAGCCCTCCTCACCGTGGGCTGAAGATCTTTGGCAGGGCGATGTAACCCGGAGAGGGAAGGGCAGTCCCGGCAGCCAGGGGCTGCTCCCTGCAAAACCCAGGCAGTTCCAGCCTCCCTCAGCCCGCAGAGGTGAGAAAGCCCTTTGCCAGGCCAGCACCAAGTGATAAATGCTGTGATGTACAAGGCCAGTAAATGGGGATTTAATGATTCTTGACATTCCTCCTGGATGCACAAACAGCTTTTTGCAGGACATTAATACCAGGTGCCTCTGAGCAACCTGGATGTCCCTCAGGCAACCTCTGTAACCAAATGTGTGGCTCAGGGACATCACAGTTCTTCAAGCTGCAAAAAAAGGTGATTAACCTTGGAACAGAAATCATTTCAGTGGAAAACTGGACAGGTTTCAGTTGTCTCTTACAGGAAGGCTTAGCTGCCCCTGTGTCATCAGATTTTCCTCAGCAATCTTAACCCAAAACTTGCTTTCCTCTTCCTCTACTTCTCAGTGGCAATGCAAGAAAAATAATTGGAAGTCTTCTCTTTGCTTTTTGCCTCAGAATTCTGTATATGGATACAAGACATTCATGACTGAACAGTTGAGCAGCTTTATGTTTTTGGGATTCTCTAGGTAAGTGTAAGGAAAACATGGAGAAGGCGCTCTCAGTGCCTCTGTGCACTGAGCTCCCAAGTTTAACCCAGCCCCCTCCACCTGTGAGTGCTGTTCAAGGCTCTGAGTTTAGTTAGTTAATGCATGGTTAATTGCCAAGTGTTTTACACATCGATCCATTCACTTCGTAGAGGCTGTGGCTGTTAAAACCTTTGCCAGCTCACAGCTCACGTTATGAACAAGGATCCCTGTGTGTAAAAATAAAAAGAAAACAAACCTCTGCACCTACAAGTGGGAAAATCGAGATTTCTGATGATTTTGGGGTGCTGACAAACCAGAGGAGAGCTGCTGGCCCTTTCTCTTATCCAGCAGGAGTTGCAGGAGTCAGTGAGTGCCCGGGAGAGACCTTGGCACTGTGGCTGGGAATGGCACAGTGGGATCCTCACGTGTCTCATATTTTGCTCTGTGTCTTATTGGTTTTCTTGCCTTTAGGTATTTTCAGCTGTAAAGACCTAACAGATAAGTAGCTCATAAATTATTATGTATCACTCTGAGAAGGCAAGAAAGAAAATAAGACTCTTTACTTGGACTTAATTTTAAACTGTAAGACTTTGAGATGCAGATAAGCCCATACAATTATTTATAGCAGTTGTTCTTTAGAAATGACACAGCCAAGATAACATTCATGATGTGTCAGATTTAACAGCAAATTTTGGAAGAGTCCTTGTCTTTTTTGAGCTTTGGGTTGTGTCTTGGGTAATGTTTTCTGGGTGTGCTCTACTGCAGTACTTCATCTGCTGTGGCTGACATTCCATACATTCATCCATAAAAATCCCAAAATGCTTTGGGTGGAAGGGACATTTAGGCTCACCTTGTTCCAACCCTCTGCCAGGGGCAGGCACACCTTCCACTGGATAAGATCTGTTGGTTCACTGTTTTTAGAGGAAGACTCACATGTAGTGTAGAGCATTTACCTGTGCTGATAGTATGATGGGAGGTTTGATCTCAACCCCCTTTTTTTTTCCCCAGGAGCAAAAATTCCTGCCACTATTTCCTAAACTTGTTTACTCTTCTCTCCCATCTTTATGGATGTGAAAGTCCTGAGGGTCACACATCCCACCACAGAGTGGTCTCTGGCACTTTTTTGCATTTTGTAAGCAGCAAGGGAAAATCTCAGGTTAAACATTTTTTGTGCCAGAATTCCATAGTGAGAGGACTCACACACAGGCAGGGCTGGGGGAAAATCACTGGCACAGGGTGCCCAGAGAAGCTGTGGCTGCCCCTTGCAAGTGTCCAAGGCCAGGTAGGACAGGACTTGGAGCAACCTGGGCTAGTGGAAGGTGTCCCTGCCCGTGGCAGGGGGTGGAATGGGGTGAGTTCTAGGATCCCTTCCAAACCAAACCAGTCTGGGATTCTATGAAGAACAGGAGGAATGGAGGCACCAAGAAAAGAGAAGAAATTTCAGCACCTCTTCCCCACATTGCCATGGACATCCCTAACAGCCTGACTTCCATCAAAACACCACTGGAAGTCATCCAGCCTTTTTTTGTAGCCTCTGGCTGGCAGCTCTTCCAAGCTCCCCGACCCTTCAGCCCAACTAATGAGCCATCAGGTTTTTCCCAGGTGTGCACAGCATTGTTTTAAGTCTCCAAACCTGAACTAAACAAACTCTTCATTCCTTCTCATTTAATATTTACCTGCACAAATGAGGCTGGATTATTTCCCAGTTTAGTTTGTAATCGTTACCTGCTTTATTTTGCCTTCCTGACAACAAACCACAGAATCCTGAGGCTGGAAGACACTCACATACTGTATCAAAGGGTGTCTCAGATCCATCAGGATTCTGATTAAGGACAGTTGTGCAGGATCTGTATTTTTATCCAGAGCAACCTCTCTTCAGTTAGTGGCTAAATTTGTTTTGGAATTC
The DNA here is from genome assembly GCF_031753505.1 of Anomalospiza imberbis. Lineage (NCBI taxonomy): Eukaryota > Metazoa > Chordata > Aves > Passeriformes > Viduidae > Anomalospiza > Anomalospiza imberbis. Next base: position 6,569,655 of record NC_089689.1, on the reverse strand, counting down.
AGCAAATAACTGCACAATCAGAATTGCTTTTAGGAACTCAAGGAACTTTTCAGAATTGTGTAAAACTACAAGAAATATCTCCAAAAGTCATGAATTTGTAACAGGGAGAAATGTTAAAAATTAATTTAACACTTCCTTGGTTTTGAATTAATACAGGATATGTTTCTTTGATGTGAGAATTAAAAAAAATATTCTGGAGAACATTTTGTTGCTACTCTAAAATGGACCTGAATGGAAATTTTCAATGACAGTTCCTTCCAGCACTAAGCCAACGCTGGTTAGTGGCACTGTGGAAATGGAGTGGTTTCAGTGGGAACAAAATTGATGGAGAGGCCCAGAAGTCCAACATTTTTTTCTGTGTTTCCCCCTTGTAAGTTCAGTCAGATCCTGTATTTGCAGCAAAGCTCCTATTTTATCCTTGTCTCCTAAAAAAAATGTTTACTTGAAGCTCTGTTCAGGTTACCCTCCCAGCAGTGTTCAGCTGTCCCCTGTATGTTGTCTCTAAATCAGAACGACAGTAATTATTAGGCAGATGCAGAAGCACAGGGGGGAAAATATGTAATTCCAGGCACTGTACAGACTTTTAGTTCTAGCAGGTGAGGTGTTTAAATTCAAATGCCATTTTTCAGGGAGTACTTTGAAGAAATTCGATGTTGCTCTGCTTGGCACTGACAAGAAATGATAAAAACAAATACAGAGTATGCAAGAGGCAGAAGAGGCTCCACAGGGTTCAGTGCAGAACAGAACCTCAGATTTTTCTCAAAAGTGCCTTAAAATATTGTAGTGCCCTCCACAATTTTTAAACAGGGTTTTTTTGGGTTTTTTTTTTTGTTTTGTTTTTTTTTTTTTTTTGGTTTTTTTTTTTTTGAGGAGAGAGCTGTGAGGAATTATTGAGTTCCAGACTGCTTTCTGCTTTGGATGGGAAGGGACCTCAGAGCTCCCCCCATTCCATGCCCCTGCCATGGGCAAGGACACCTTCCACTGGACCAGGTTGCTCAGGGTACAAATCCAGACTATTTTACTAAAGTGGTTAGAAGGTTGCTTGACTTTGGCTTCTTTCCCTTGGGTTTACAGGATGTCCTCCTTGCTGATTGTTATGTCCTTCATCAGTGTTCAGAAAGGCTTGAATACACCAGCCATAGAAATCTCAGCCCATAAGTTATAGCACTCAGTCAGTGACTGGGTACTCTGAAGTACTGGCTTATCAATTTCTCAAAGTGTAAATATTTTCCTTCTTCTTTTTGGTAAAAAAAATATATTTTTTAAATGCTTAGAATGTCTTACCTCAGTGAAATCTCTTTGCAGTGAATTTAAGTGACAAACTTTAACCAGATTTTTCCCCCTTCTCTTTTCTTCTCTTTCAATGTGTTGCTGATCATCATCTTGTGTTTGTAACATGAAAGATCATGATTAGACTTGTACTTTGAGTTTTTTTCCTAATTCGAATAATTTCTGCAGTACAAGGTTTGTTTTTCTTCATTCAGTAGTTTGTGCTCAAAACATGGAAATTGGATATTCACTTCTCAATTTAAACCCAAGAGATTTTAGCTTAAGGAAACTGGAAAACACAATAGGGACTTTTACTATGGAATTTTGCAATTTACTCTGTTACAGTCTTTCTGTAAAGGGTGCATAAAACTGAAGCTGAGGCCCGGAGAAGGAGTCAAGGGTTGGTCTGGAATAAATGGATAGCAAAGATATGGAGAAAGAACAAATTGCTGATTTGGTGTGTGCACAGGTGCAGCAACCTGAGCTTGGTGCTTGAAGCATGAGGAGCCCTGAAGGCTGGAAATGGAGGCTGGAAAGGGCTGATCCTCATTTTGTACAGTTTTTATATCCGTCCTGATGTGTGTTTTCCACCTGCCCTCCTCACCCTGATACTGCCTTGCCGTGCTGGGCAGTGTCCCAGCACACACCAGTCCCACGGGCAGCATCTCCTGGTTTCTGGGCGCCACCTCTTGGTGCTGGGACAGCTCCTCCGTTTGTGCTGGACATGGGACTGAGGGACTCCGTGCCCAGATTTCTGTTCTCCAGCGAGGAAAGCCATGGATGTGAAGGGCAGCAGCTCATCTGAAACGTCCCTGCAGCAGCAGTTGGAAGTTTAGTACCACCACCCGGGGAAATGAGAAATACCTGCATCTCTGAAACCCATTCCAGACCTGCCCTTGTGAATGACACAGCTGTGAGCTGAAACTGATTGATAAACAGTTTAATTTAATGTTTTGGGTCAGATGAGGTTTCTCCAGTTGGGTTTTGTTGCTGTTTTACTCCTTACATTGTTTTTGTGGGGATTTTTAGTCCCCATTATAGCCCATACCAGATCTTCCAGAGAAACCCACTATATCCCATAGGGAGACTGTGATGTGAAGTGCAAACATCACAGGATGAGGTTCAGCATCCTGTTCATTAACTCACAGGTGCATTTCTCCACTGCCTTTCCATCCATCCGTCCATCCATCTGTCCGTCCATCCATCCATCCATCCATCCATCCATCCATCCATCCGTCCATCCATCCATCCTCTTGTACAACTGATTAAAGTTTCACTAACCGATTAAGACAATGCATTTGGCATCCTTTGTTGTTCTTGGGAAGGCAGATTTCCCAGGATGGTGCCTGCTGGAGTGGTTTAGCATGGTATTCACATGCCCTCTGAACAGAGAGAGACTTTGCTTTCTCAGGATTTCTCCTGAGAGAAGCTGTGAGAGAAGCAGAGAAAAGAGAATCAAAACAATTCTTATTTCATTTGCTGTTTGTGCCCATGTGGAATGTGGTCTGGAGATTGTTTACCCAAGGTGATTGCTTGATTGCCTTCTGGTGATGGTGTTTTGGATTCATTGACCAATTGGATCCACAGCTGTGTCGGGCTTCTCGGGCAGAGAGTCACAGGTTTTTCTTATTAGTGGTATAGCTAGTTAGTGACAGTATGTTAGTGTAATATAGTGTAATAAAGTTATAGTATAATATAATAAAGTAATTAATTAGCCTTCTGAAATCATTGGAGTCAGACCTCATGCTTTCCAAATGTTGGGGGCTGCTTTTACTATAGTTTAGGGGGCAGGCTGCCAGTTCCTGGGGGCATGTGGGGAGCAGCCCGAGCAGATGGGGATGGCTTTCCTCGGGATCCCACCTGAACGTTTGGATGCGAGCTCATTCCTGAGCTCCTTGTCAAGTGCTCGAGTGGCTCCTGGAGAGCCTGAGCCCAAGAATTGCAGATGAAGGATTGGTGTTATAGATACATATTATAATATTGGCTTGTCACAAGTATTAAAATGGATTTTATATGTGTAATGTTAAAGTAACTTTGTTATAAAGACATAGTTTTTATTTTTGTTGCTAATTAAGCTTGGACATAGTGAAATAGCTGATATGAGTATGCTTGTGTTAAAATGCCTGCTTGGATGGGAGAACATCCAATAAACATGAGGAGAACACCTGCTACAGATATGCCAACTATCAGCACTCACTGTCTGAAGACAGTTTTCATCATCAACAGAAGATGATGATAAAAAAGGACTAAAAGCACAACCAAGGAATACACATGCTCTAAAAAGGCGGATCCGAAGAGGAGATATGCTAAACGATTCTTAGAACATGTAAACTAGTTTGGGAAAAAAAGTTTACTATGCATAAGGGCCTATGAATATGCAACAGGCTGATGTAATTAAAAGGCATTTAAGGGATATCCCCGAAGATAACAGTGTGCTCTTGGTTCAGTGCCAAGATGCACCCGGCCATAATAACCTTTGCTCTGTGGTCCTTGTCTCCTATTGTCCTTTATTAAACTTTTTCAATTTTCACAGCAGAATGAACGTGTTTTTCACAGTGGGATGGAAGGTGAGGGTTGGAGCTTAAAACGAACCCTCGTGCCCTGTGCCTGCAGCATCTGAGCATCACTGTGTCCTCTGAGCCTTCCCCTGCTCTCAGCCTTGATGGACTTCACTGGCTAATTACGAGACCTGTTCCTCCGGGCCCCTTCACACCTACTGCAGCACCCTGAGAGGTGCTAATGAACAAATACCCACCTTGCAGCCTGCCTGGAGCCCTGAAGAGGAACGGGAGGGGAAGGAGTTAAGTGCTGCTGCTTTTTTTTTTTCCAACAGGGAATTGTGCCACAACACCCTCGGATGATTTACAGTCTTTCTCTGGTCGCAAGTTTTATGCTGCTACCCAGGATTAACTGATTTTAGCCTTCAAGGGGGATAAAATGATAAAACTAAAAGGCAGTCTGTAAATTCCAGCAACAAGGGGTGCCAACCTCTGCCTTTTGCAATAGATGGGGCCTGGACATTTTTATGTTCCTCTTTATTTGCAGTTTGGCTCTACCTGGGGGACCCAACATTAATTGCCAGGAGGTGGAGAGAGAACAGTGCTACAACCTGGCTTGGAAAAGCACAAGGATATTCCTTCATTTTAGACCATCTTTGACAGGTATTAAAGGATTGTTAACAAGAAGCAATAAAGTTTTATAGGAATGGAGGGGGGTCCAGGAGTATTTAAAGAGCAGGCTGGAAAGTGTACGTGGTGAAGGCAAAGCAGAAAGTAACAAGATCAAGCTTCACCAGTGAAAGTCTGGTGTAAATGTTCTCCTCCTCCGACACAAGGAAGAAGTTTTTTACTGTGAGGGTGGTGTGGCCCTGGCACAGGTTGCTTTTTGTGGCTCTCTTTTTTCCCCCTTTCAGAAGACAATTTTGCACCTGGAGTCAAAGGGATCATTAGGAAGGAAAGAAACTGGAAATGAATACAAGTCTGAGTGGTCAATTGTTTTCTGTCATTATTGGATTAAATAGGACAGAAATCTCAGTGGGGCAGGAGCAAAACACTGGAGATCAAAATGCCAAGGTTTATTTTAATTAAAAAAAAAAAAAAAATTTTTTTCTTAAATGAAAATGTGGTGATCTGTGTCCCCTCCATTTCCTCCCCCGCCAAACAGAGGATTTTGACTCAATGCTCTTACAGGTCCTTTCCAACCTTAATGATTCTATGATTACAAGTGCATAATGATGACTATCAGCTCTATAAAATTTTCTTTTATTACTTTCTGCTGTCCCAGCCATAATTCAAGGGCCCAGCTTTGTTCTGTGAATCTGAAATTGTTGTGAATGGGTTATGTTTGGAGTTGAATGCCGAAATGGGAATTGCAGACTCATTTCCAGCACCAGAAAGGAGCTCACAGGGATCGTTACTCACCTTGTTTACCCTACAGGCCACCCTTAGGATGTGTGTCATTGCCCATTTTCCATATGGCATCCCAGGGACTGGTGTTCTCCTTGGCTGGCTGGTCCAGGCAAAGCTGGGAGGCTCGGGGACATCAATCAGGCCAGCCAGATACTCATAAGGCTTCTAACACTGCACTATATTTCTGAGTATTTGAGTTTATCCTCCTCCAGCTCCTGTGTGCCAAGCAGTAAAACTGGAATTATGCCATCAAATCTCCTTGGTTTTTTCTTTGCCTAGAACATGGCCAGGTTTTCCTGTGTCTGGAGCAAAAGACAAGAGAAAGAAAAGGAAAACAGGTAGAAAATGAGTTTGCTAAAAATAAAGGAAGTGTTTCCTATTTTCTCTCCTGTTTGGTAGGAGCCTGGAAACCAGCTGGAGTGAAATCGCTAATTCTAACAGTTTTATCTGGAGATAAATGAATGAATGAAAAATATTTCAGGTAAATTTGACAAATATGGGATATGGAAGTGTCCAAGGCCAGGTTGGACAGGTCATGGAGCCACCTGGGACAGTGGAAGATGTCCCTGCCTGTGGCAGGGGGTGTCACTGGATGAGCTCTGAGGTCCCTTCCAACCCAAATCATTCTGGGATTCTGGGATTCTGTGTGATGTCTGTCGAGCAAATGGGAGTCAAGGCACAGATTGAGGAAATAATTTTGGTAATGTGGGATTTTGGGAAGTGTGGGTGCATGTTCAGGACTTTAAAAGACTGAAATCTTCTTCTCTTTTATTCCTGTGAGAGGTCAGGAAATCTGCAAATGGCTCAAAGGACAATTGCAGTGATCAGTGTTTTGATCCGACCTTGCACAGCTGGATTTTGAAGGGAGTACCCCAAGAGGTCAGTATGTGTTTGCACATCCTCTGAAAATGCAATGAACACCCCTTTGTAATCTCAGCCTCAGCTTTGACCCCGGGTTGCGGTTTAATACAAACAGTAAATGAGAGAAGATGGATTAGCGTTGAAAGACACTAAATAGCCCAAGAGAGCAGTAAGGAACAAACGGAATAAATCTGTCTTTTGTGGGTAGTGCCGGCTCTTAACTCCTTGTTCACATTTTTGTTTCTTTGAGCGGAGGGAGTCAGGGAGATGGAGGTGGAAACGCTGCTGATGTGTCACTTGTGGTCCAGCAAGGCTTCCTGAATGCCAGGACAGAGAGGCTGTCTCTCACTGCACATTTATGGTGTTAAATTGGTCTTGTAGCTGAAGAGAATTCTGCCTCTTCTTGAGATCTTGTCTGTCTTTAAAGGTAGAGGAGTAAAATGTGACACTGCTGTCCCTCAGGGCAGCGAGCATTTCCGTGGAGAGCCCTGGAAATGAAGTCAGAGGGCCCTGAAATGAAGTGCTGGGGAATTTGGCTTCCGAGGGTGCATTATCCCGACCTGCATGAGCTACCCTAGGTGATGCTAGAAAGCTTTCCTGCTTTCCCAGGGGATGGGGTGCTGGAGGAGCTCCACAGGAACAGATTTACTTGTGATCTGCTTGCTTAGCACACTGTAGCACACTATTTCTATTTTTCCATGGGAACTAGGAGCATGTGCAGCTTCTTTCTCTCCAGGTAGCCTTTAATCTCTGTGCTGCTATTTTCCCCTCTTTTGGGGCTCCTCAGGAGTTCCCCAGGCCAACCACGTTTGTACATCACACCCAGGTGACAGCTCTCTGTCCCACAGTGTCCCTGGCATCACTGGTTGCTGTTTCTGAATGCCACTTCAAGCTCATTCCCTCTAGGGAAATTTTACTGGGAGACTTAATGAGGGTTTTTGTTTGTTTGTGGTTTGGGTTTTTTTTTTTTTTAATCTCTGGGAATTTTTTTTTTTTTTTTTTTTGAAAAGCAATCACTTTTTTACAGAGACTCCAATGTATTTTCAGGGATGGTAAGAGGAGAGTAGAGGCAAGGGAAAGGCACCCAACGTGTTTTGAGCTGGTGGGAAAACCAAACCATGGTGGTTTGACCTCTCCAAAAATGAGAAACTATCAAGAAACAACAAATCCCACCATCAATTTGATCCCTGGCAAAATCGGCTCCCAATTCCTGGTCTATTTAAGAGTTAGGCTAAGACACCACAGCTGGGATCCAGTTTTCAGGAGAAAAACACATGTGCAGGAGATACCAGCCCTCCTGGGCTTGATATTCCTTTCTCACAGCTGGAAACTTCCCAGCAGGAGGTGGAGCAAACCCTGAAGTGGGCAACAACAAGCATTTGGGAAGAAGAATAAATGAGCCCAAATCTGACAGCCCTGCAGAATTTGCCCCAGAGAGTGTAAGCTATTTAGGTTTAGTTCTTTAGCTCTTTAAACAATATTTCAAATAACCATTAATTCCAGTTGGTCGGGAGTTTCAGAGGGTGACTGGGAGTGAGGAGAAAGAATTTCTTAAAAAAACCCTGAAGGAAAGTCAAGAGCTGCTGGTACTTTTGTCTTATTTGCACATGAATCCATGCGAACTACTCTGCTTCCTGATGCCTGCTCCGCTGGAGTGGATCATTCAGCAGCACCTTGGAGAGCGGAATCTTTGTGGAAATAACTCCTGCTGATGACTTATTAGCACTCAGAAACAGGAGAATATAGCAGAGAGCCCCCAAAATGCTGCCACGGGAAGCTACAGCGGGCTGTCGGTGTTGTAGGTTGTTTACTCTTTGTAAACACCTACAAGGACTGGGCACTCAGGGATGCGACAAGGACATTGATAAAGCTGATTTGGGGAATGACAAAGGGAACAAAGAAGAATCCAGCATACAGTGACTGCCCATAAAAAAGGAAAACTGGATATAGCATGCGATTTATGCACTAAAAAGGAAAAAGCAAGTAAGCAAACCATTCAGAAAGCCACAGAGTGGAGAAGAAATCCCATTAACAGAATCCTCCCCGCGGTGAGGAAGGTGGGATGTTGAGGACAATGAAGGACATTCAGGGACGGGTGGGTCAAGAAGTAGAAAAGGGGGAGCTCCCATAAAAAGGGGGAGATGTGAGAAAGTTCTGCATGTGCAGGTTGTAACCACCCCATCACTGCAAAAGGGCTGAAACAATTGGGTGCTTTGCACCCCAAATGTTTGTATCCTTGCAATTGGACTAATAATAATTCCTGGATTGGACTGTCAAGGCTTTAATTAACCTGTCAGTAAATTCTTGGCCCTGCATGTAAATTGTGTTCCTTTGGCTCAGGTGGGTTGGCAGGGAGCTGCCCTATAAAGTCTGGGAGCAACACTAATGTGGGATGGCTAAAGGGCTTTTTGTGCCCTTCCAGAACAAACAGAAGAAGTGGTGCCTTGGGCAGAAGTCGTGGTAACAGCTGCAGCTTTAGGTGGAGTTCCACTAAAGGAAGAGAGAAAGATTAGTCAAAATCTGCCTGGATTTTTATTGCCGCTTTTTTTTTGCAGCTGGGGGGGGGGGGGGGGGGGGCGAAAAAATGAGCTCTGATTTTAGTAAATGCGTAATGAAATAGGAAAGGAGGAGAAGGTGCCCTTCCAAAGCTTGTGCCGGATGTCTTCTAGCACAGGGACATTCAGACATGCAAACCCAGCCAAGGCTGTTTGCTTTGAAGCAGTAGGAAATTATCCTTCCTGCTCAGAAAAGCACAGGTTTGACTGTACAGCCAAGCTCATTGGTGAGTTTTAGTGAAAACTGACTGTTGTAAAAGCTACTTCTGGGGGGGGGGAAGAAAGGTTCTTTCAAAAAGATTTCCTAATATCTAGTTCTTAATTTAGTCTCCTGTAGTTTTCAGATGTTTTGTTACAAGAGCTGATGTTTTTGCATCCCTTCTTATCAGAGATGAGGCTTCAGGTGGCTGAGCCAGGTGACCAGTCCTCTGCCACTGCTGGCTGTTAATTCTAACAGAATGGAGAAAAAGCATTCACCCTCTAATGACAGAATTCCACATTGGTTTGGGTTGGGAGGGACCCTAAAACTCACCTTGTTCCCCCCCTGCCATTGTGGGGTCACCTTCCACTGGACTCTTCCTCCCTGCAGTCTGTCACCTTTCCCCACCTGCTGTAGGGTTTGTGGGATATTTGTGTGTGTGTTATTAGTTTACCTCTTTTGTCAGCAGAAATGCCATAATATCCCATTTAAATTTGGCAAAGTGGGATTTGCCTGGAGCTGTTTAAGCAGCTCTGAGAGCAATGGGGTAAGGGCACGCCCTTGTTTTCTCCCCTAATCCGTTCCCATTCCCGAGGATGAGCTTTCCCTGCTCTGGAAGTTCTCCCCACATCCTCTAGATGCTACTCGTGCTCTGCAGGAGCCGGAACTCCTGGGCAAAGCCCCGAGCCGAGCTGTGGAGCTCCTTCTGTGCCAAACCCAGCATCAGCATCTCCCTCCCCTCCCCTAATTCCTTTTCTCGATTGTTCCTGTCACAGCGAGAATTTACAAAATTGTCACTTAAGAGGAGAAAGTGACAATTTCCCTCGAAATCTTCTGGTTGCAGGGACCTCTCTTGCCCTTTTCCTTAGCAGATTAAATTCATCCAGTGCAAGGCAACACTTTGGAGAGCAAACCAGCAAATAGCGAGGCTGTCCATTTTAACTCTTCCCCGAGTCTGAGTTTGGTCCTGCGAGGAATTTCTAATGAGCTCTGCACTCTCTGTTATTAGTTCAGGGATTAAAGGAACATGTTGTGAAATTTGCCATTAATTTTAATTTTAGGTTCTCGTGTTTTCACCTGTTGTTGTTCTGTTACATTAGCACTTGGGAAAATGTCTTTTTAACGAGAATTTGTGTGTCTTTGTGTCCCTTCTCGTTGTGTTTTTGCCTGACCACTCCCTGGGGGAAGAACCTTTTTCTGATATTCAGCCTAACCCTCCTCTGACACAGCTCCAGCTGTTCCCATGCTCAGATTAATTGTAAAACTGAGTTTTATCTCACAGGCTTGACTTCCACTCTTTTTCCTTCCACTTCACTGGGAGATCTTCAGTAAAACATCCCAGTGCAGAAAGTCAGGAGGAGGTTTTCAATCTGCTATCACACTGAGGGGTCTAGGGAAGGTAAGACCATCCATATATCCTGCTGAATGTCCCCAAAATCACCTCAGGCTGCCTGCAGGTTCAGCAAGGTGATGTTGCATGGGTTAACCATAAATCACAAATCAATGGCAAGCTAGAACTGAAGCATGAGGGAGCAGCAACAGCTTCTGGGACTGTACAGAGAGATCCTGGCCTTCACAGGGTTCAGAAGTTTAAATCCCAGGTTGCATTCCTGTGCCAGGGCTTTGCTGGGCACTCAGCCTCTCCTTGCCTCCCCCGTCTGACTTTAACTTCCCTTCCTTGTCCGTGCCTGCAGGGACCAGGGAGAAAGGCTCAGCTGAGTGTTAATTAATAACAGACCACTTGTGCTGTGGAAGAGCTGCTTCTGTGCAGTTTGGGTGTTCTTTTCAAAGGTCAGAAAAGACATGAGCAGCAAACCCTCCACGCATCCTCTCAGAGGGGATGCTCTTTCAAAGTCACTTTGGACAAAAGCCACAAAATTCTCCCTCAGCAGCCACAACTACATAGGTGTGGTGTAAAACCTCTGGTCACATGTAAATGTTTTCAGAGGAAAAATGCAACATTTTCAAAGCAAATCCCCATGGCTTCAGCTCTTGAGTTATTCCAGTTACTTCTGCATGAAGCATTTTAAAATGTTTATATACAATCTGGTTAATATGAAGCCCTTCATAAATTTTAACTGTCTGTGGCAACAGCTCAATAAATTTTCTTGACCCAACCAACTGTGTCTCTTGTAGATAGTATTTAATGTCTGTAAGGAGCCCCAGGCAGGTGGGATTTGGCAGATTCATGGTTGTCTGTGGACAAGCAAAGGGAGCAGCCTGAGAGCTCTTGTCCTGCCCCAGCCCAGGTTGTGCTGGATCTGCCCGAGTCTGGCAGAGAAGGGGGCAACAGGATCATCATGAACTGGTGTTAAAATGTGGGATGTCTTTCCTTGGAAAGTCATCCAGGGCTCATGGACATCAAGGCTTGGACCTTCCTGGTCCAGTGGGAAGTGTCCATGGTGGCACTGGATAGGCTTTAAGGACCCTCCCAACCCAAACCACTCCAGCATTCTGTGGTGACCCATGTTACAGCTATCTCTTCTCCCTGAAAGGTTTTAATTGACTTCTCCAGGAACACGAGGTCCCCCAGCAGGTTGGTTCTTTCTTGCTGCCTGGAAGCTCAGCTTCCTTTCAGGATAGCCTCAGTATAGATATTAGCTGATGATCCCCACCCCAGTGGTGTCAAAAGCATTCAATTTCTTAAATTCCTTTCAAAGAGAAGTTCTTAAATTCCTTTCAAAGAGAAGTTCTCTTGCCAAACAATTCTGCTGGGTCATCAGCCCTAGATAATTAATATTTGCTGGGACCAGGAGGTGCTGTGCATGACCCCACTGCACAGAGCTCCTCCTGGTCCTACCCTGTAGTAGTGTGTTCCAAGACCTTCCCTTCCTCTCTCACAGCTCAGCAAAACAGGAATGTGCACAAATTTATCTTCTTACATCTCGTGTTTGCACAACAATTGGTTGTGTGCCCTGTCCCAGCTTAAAATGTGCAGTGTTGAAAACCCTTCCATTTTCTCTCCTTGTAAGATGCTCATTTCTATTTTTCTACCTGGCTGAGAATCCAGTGCTTTTCTGAATGCTCCTGAGGGAAAAAAAAAAAAAAAAAAAAAAACCCAAACCAAAAAACTATGCAAAAGTGCTGGATCTTGTCCCATCCCTAGTCATGTACTTCCTTCAGCAGATCATGAAAGAAAGAAAACAGAGCAGTTCAGAAACAATTTATATCAGAAACAATTCCCTTTTCTGCTCCAAAGCACTGATTGCACTGTGCACGTGGTCCCTGCACACTCTGGGACCAGCACCTGCAGCTGCTGGAGTGCCCCAGACACCCCAGTTGTCCCCAGAGGAATAAAAGGAACAATTTTGGAGAGTGCCTTGGGAATGCAGGCTGACAGCCTTTTTCAAATTGTTGTGCTTTTGCTTCCACTGAGGCTTTTCCTGGCTGTGGCTGTTCCAAATGATCCCAGAAGGGATTTTACACAGGGTGTAAATACAATCTGATGGGTGAGGACTTTGATAGTTTGGAAGGGTGTGCTTGCATGTAGGTGTTTTGCAGGTTTAATTTCCATTTGGTTCGGTTTGGTTTGTGTCAGGAACTGGAATTGGATGGGGATTTCATTGCTACAGATGGTGCCTTGACAGAAATCTTTGGTCTAGTACAAATGGAACAGAAATTTCAAATTATGCCCACAGGCTCAGAAGAAGAGAATCCAGATCAGTAATGCAGCAGGTGTTGGCCATTTGTAATTCCTGCTTCCGCATTTGGGCTACATCAAGCAGCCCTTCAGTTCTGGGACTTGTGCAGCTTTGGCTCTGATGTATTGATGTCAGCAATACCTTTTATTTTCCCTGAAACACAATGTCTGTACATGTGATTCAACCAGGGTTCAAGCTGAGTGCCAGCCAAGGCTTTGTTAACTTTGTTTTTGCCCACCCTTTGGGAGCAGCTTGATTTGCACCTGAAATGAGCATGCTGAGCTTTCCTGGTGCCTCTATCTAGGATAATTCTCATTTAAAAGCCCTGACTGGAAACTTCAGCAGCCCTTGGCTCTGGTATTTAGAAACATGGAGTATTTTGATGGTCTTGGTCAGCTTGATTTTTCCTCCTCGAGAATTAAAGGGGAAGTTTGAGGATAATGATTAGTCTTGTGTTTTTCTAGTGTTGTACCACGGTAAAATTTCCAAAGCAAAGGAAACATCAATCTTGGTGCCTGCTGAAGTTTACTTTAGATGGTGTTGGTTGTACATTTGCAAACATGAGGTTTTAGCTATGCTACATTTTTGGTATGGAAGAATGGAATTTCTTAAAGCAAGGTTCCCCCATGGGAGAAAATATTTACTCAAAGTTGACCATAATGAGATAATAAGGGAAAGTTTCTGAACCTTGTGATGTTTTTTTAAGTCACCCTATGCCAACAATTCTTCCTAACCTGGTGTAATACATGACACGTTTAATTTAAAAATAAAAAGTGTATGAGGAAATATTCTTACCATTCAGTTTAACTTAAAAAAAAAAAAAAAAGGTAGAACATATCTGTTAAAGAAAAGGGGAAAGGGGGTTTAGAAACTATTTAGGTATAAAACATTCTGAGATCATTTGAAAGGGCCAGCACAAAAACTGTTAAAACACATGAATCTTATCTTCTACCTTGGTTTATTTGATGACTGTTCTTGTATCTTGGAACCTTCCTGTATGTTTATTGGCTAAAATTGAATAGTCCAGTGCCACATTCCTCATATTGATGCAGAACTCCAGGATTCAGAACAACGTGCTGACCTGCTCACAAGTGATGTGTGTCCTTTGGCTTTTTGGCCAAGTTTCAGCCTTTTCCCAAAGTTTCACTGGAGGAGGCTGTTTGTGTGTCACAGTTGTCTGAGGGGTTTCCATCTGAGCTGCTTCATTAGCTGAAATTAGTTCAATTTAATTGTTTCTGGCTTGTGCTGCCTGGCTGCAGCTGGGAGGTTCTTCCTCGCCAGACCCCAACCTGTGTCTCTTTGAGGGATAATCCTCTAACATTTACCGGGAACATGCTCATGAATTCTGGTTGTTCTCTGTCCTGCCAAACTGCCTGTCCCCCCATTTGTCACCTCTGCATGGATGCAGTCCTGTGAGGCACAGGGAATTTCTTCCCTCTGCTTTCCAGTCATCACTTGTCATACAGACAGAATGTTTTCTTTGGACAGTAACTGTGACTTGGAAACTGGGATTTTATCGCAGATATCACAGAATCACTGACTGCTTTGGGTTGGAAGGACCTCCAAGATTATCTTGTTCCACCCCTGCCATGGGCAGGTGAGAGGTCCCTCTCAGTAGGGAACTTTTACACTATCTCAGGTTGCTCCAAGCCCCATCCAGCTTGGCCTGGAACTGTCTAAACCACCCTGAAAACCAGATAATGGAGGGTGGAGAGATGTTTTCTGAGCTCTGAGTGGAACAGCACCCACAGGGGAGCTCAGTACAAAGAAGGATCAATCATAGGAATGTAAACTTTGAAATAAAAGCAGAATATGGCTTTAGGTCTCACAGGAAGGTGAAACAAAAATGCCCTTAAAGTAGCAAAGGAGAGTGTGAGGTTGACACCAGCTCCTGTTGGTGTAGACACAGAATTCACTCTGTCATTCTCGCTAGTTTTTTATTATTCTTGTTATTTATTATTCAGAGGAAATGATACAAATGGATTAATTAACATTTTAGCACAGATCCAGCTGAACTCATGGAAAAGAACACCCTCAAGCCTTTGAAGGAAGGAAGGAGTTTTCATCACCACTTGCCCCATCTCCTGGTATATGCTCTTTGCAAATTATTTTGCACAAAGGCGAACAGGAGACAGTATCTGATATTGGAAGGTGGAATAGAGCTCTCTTTCCCATGATGTGTTACCAAAGCTCCTTGTTCACCAGGTGGATATTTATCCTTTAATGCTTGATATACAGCTGAAAGATGAATTGAAAGCCTCAGTGGATTTCTTGATTCCTCTCTTGGTTGCAGTGAAAAAAATCCTGCCAGGGATGGCACTGGGACTGGCCAAAGGACTTGCCTGAGAATAACAAAACTGTAGACAAAAATCTCATTCTGTCTGTTGAGGTTTAACCTCTTTTCCCATGGTGGGGAGGAGGATTGGGAAGAAAGCAGCAGTTTCATAATTGAAACAAAATAAAATATAATAATAATTGTAGTGAAAGGGAGAGAGAGAGAGGAAAACAACAGGAAAGATGAGTGATGCCCAATATCTGAGTCCCCCAGCAGTGATTGCTCCCTCCCAGTCAGCTCCCCCAGTCTATGCACTGGGCATGGCATTCCATGGGATGGAATATCCCCCTGGCCAGCTGTGGGTCAGCTGTCTGAGCTCTGCTCCTGGCTTCCTCTTCAAGGAGAACCACACAATCCATCCCAGTTTTGGGAAGGAGAATAAATAATACATTGGCAGGTACACAACACAGGTACCTGTATGTAATTTTAATGAGTGTGGAGCTGGAATTTAAGTGCTGTTTTTCCAGCTGTGAAATAGGTGAGGGATTGTGCAGAGTGGGCCACTAAAGGAATGCAGCTGTGTGATCTTGGAGGTCTTTTCCAACTTTGATGATTCTGAGCTGGTCTTGCAAATCAGAGTGAAATTCTTTTCTACAGTCTGGAAAAGCTGCGTGTATGAATTCCTAACTGTGTCAATTAACCCAAAGCATCGAGCTGGCCTTTATTTGCATAACCAACAAGCATTTTTTATGGAGAGACCGAGACTTTAGAAATGCTATTGTATCACTGTGGCAAGAAAAAAAATAATGCACTTTTAAAACCCAGTGTCTCAGAGGATGAAAGTTCACATTCCTGAGGGTTGGGGTGGGATTGGCAGCACACACAGAGCTGATGCTGTTCAAAGCGGTTGAACACTGTCATGGTTTCAGATGTGACTCAGGAAAGAACAGCAGAGCTGACCCACATCCCTTTGAGTTTAAGGATGTTGATGAGGAGTTTAGATAAATGAGGATAAAACTCCTTTAATCTGCCAGCAGGTTATTTGATTTTTTGATGTTTTAAGAAGAATTCCTTCTCTCTTTGCTCTGACTGCTAAAACTAAGTTGCCTGGGAAACACACAAACCAAAACTGTTCTGTGCATCCCTGGTGCTCACTTGGTGATCCAACAAAAAAATGTGCTTCCAGTAAAAGCAGCCATTTCCTGTGTAGTAGGATTTATTTTGCCGGGTGTTAAAATCTGCAGAGCTGTAAGATAAAAAAACTTGGAGAAGTCAACCTTTAGTCCAGCATGGTTTTTATCTCACCCTTCGTATGAGGGTCTTAACAGCCCCATTTTCCTTTGTATTACAAGTTCTTTCCTATGGTTAATCTCCTTCCAATTCTTCAGTAGTTGATTAACCTGCCTTTTTTTTTTTTTTTTTTTTATGAGAGAGAGGAAAATCAATATAAAAACTTGATAGCTCAAATTCATTTTTATTTTTGGAAAAGCCTTAAAACCCTCAGTAAACGAGGCTATAGGTTGAGGCTGAGCACCAGCCTGTCCTTGCCATGCTTTATTCTTAGAAGCCCCTGTTCTGGGCTTTGCCATTTGTGCCTCAGATCTGATCTAATTGTCAAAGACAAAGAGCTGCTCTGGCAGCCTCTCCCAGGGATAATCTCTTATGCTGAGAAAATCTTTAGACTTAATTAAGACAGTTTTATCATTCCAGTGAACTTGCAGAGTGGCACAAAAAGGCCCTGTTAATGCTCAGAAAGTCTCTCTATTCTAATCCAGTGATATTGAGCAGAGCTTTATTTCAATGAAGGTAACAACCCTCTCCAAGTGGGACTTGTTTTGCACAGAGCTGTGGATCATTCCTTTAACTCCTCTAGAGATGTAACTTGAAAACTTACTCTACAAATAATTATTTTTACATCTTGAAAGTGGTGCTAAACTCAAGACCTCAATTGAGCTGTCATCGGAAAAGTATAAATAGCCTCTGAGTTTACCTCTTACAAGGCCTTTTTATTTTTATAGCTGTTTAACAGGAAATGTAAAGTTATGCATCTGATCAAAGAAAGCCCCCTGATGTTTTATGCAACGTGTCTGCCTTTGACTAGAACAAAAAATAGATCTGAGAGTACTTTAATCTGTGGAAAGCAGAACTGTACTTAACAGTAAGCGTCGCATCTCGATTGTTTGAAGTGACTTCGGGTTCTCTCATCTGACTTGACATTGTTTTACTTCATTGTTCGTGCATTTAAGATAAAAGAAGATCATTACTATTTCAAAGTTAACACAAAGAAAGTAGTCATGATCAACAGCAAAGGTTCCCAGCTCCTTGTCTGTGGGTTTTGGGGGTTTGTGAGTGACTCTGTGCATACTCCTTATGTACAGTTATGTATTTATGTTGAATTACTAGTGCTCTACATTGTGGTACTAAAGAGCTGGAGGACAGAGCTGTGTAAACAACAAAAAGACTCTTTCAGGTCTTCACTTTGGTTTGCAAATTTGGGCTTGGTTCCTGAAGAAAGATTAGTGCTGTTTTCTGGTGGAGCTTACACACTGGTTGAACATGAAGCCTTTAGTAAAAGGGAAAATGTGTGAACTTTAGAAACTGGCTTTTGGCTTGAGACTGCTCATCATTTCTCTCCAATTATCAGAGTCTATCTTACTGACTCTCAAACAGAGGAATTTGGAAGATTTTCTTACACCAAATACCCAGCACCTCACTGGCACAGGGTACCCAGAGGAAGCTGTGGCTGTCCCACCCCTGGAAGTGTCTGAGGACAGGTTGGAAGGGGCTTGGAGCAACCTGGGCTAGTGGAAGGTGTCCCTGCCCATGGCAGGGGGTGTAACAAGAGATTTAAGGTCCCTTCCAACCCAAACCTTCCTGGGATTCAAGTACAACTCCCATCCTGGACAGCATCAGGCTTTAGCAGAGGGGTCTGCTGGCAGGGGAGCAATGGAAATGGCACGGAGGTGTTGCGCTCCTGGGGGGAGGCTGAGTGTGCCTGGGGCTTGACTCCATCCCATTAATGTCCCCTGCCATGGGCCCTGGGGAATAGCTGTGTGCTGCCTGAAAGGGACCTTTGCTGCACCTCCTGCTTTTCAGATTACAGATTTCTTACAGTTCTGGGTCATGGTTGGACCAGATATGCCAGCCATTATGTTGGAAAGTTCAGCTCCTGCTTCTTGAGACTCTCCCCTTCCTAATCCCTCATTTTCTCCATCAGCTCTTTATTCCAACCAGTCATTTCATCCTGAAGAAAGACTTCTGGACAAATCATTCCTTGAAACTCATCCCCACTCCAGTGAAAAGTTCTGACCTCAAATGATCTGCAGGGAAGGAAGATGTTTTGCCAAACCCTTACCCATTTGCTCTGCTCCGTGTTTACTCCTTAGTCTGTCTAAGGAGCCTTTAAGCACAGACCATAACAGCCTGTGGGGTCTGTGCCTGCCCAATACAGGGACACTGTCTCCTGTTCTGTGACAGTGGCTTCCTTTGTGACCAAGGACTTGTTCATACCCAGTCTCTGGCTGTTGCAGATATCAAAGGGAAAGGCCTGGTAAGGATTGTTCTGGTTTGAAAGCAAAACCAGTGAGAGACTCCAAGTCAGAAATACAATTTATTAGGAAAAAGGAAAAGAAATAAAATACATGCAATAATACAAAAGAAAAACCACTGACAGAGTCAGAATACAACCTGACACCCCTTTAGTCAGGGTGTTGGTAGAAGTCCAAATTGGAATGGCTGCAGTCCTCCTGGAAATTTAGCAGAAAAGGCTGAGTCTGGTGTCCCAAAAACTCAGATTATATCCAGGTAGGAATGCTTGGCTCCTCCCTCTGGGCAGAGCATCTCACAATGGGCTGTTAGAGTTCTTATCAGTCACACAGTGACATTCAACGGCCCGTTATCAGCAGATGTCTGCCCTGAGAGAGGATTGGTTGTGAAAGAGAGAAGGAAAACTGCCCACTTAACAGAAGACAACTGCCATACAGATGGCAAATGGAATACATCTTTCCTTGCAATCTGGGACAAGGACTTGCTGACCTGCCACGACCAAAATCTGCTGTAGCTTTTGGTATTCCAGTAGCTCTGTTCCAGGACTTTGCTAAATGACAGATGTTGGACAGGTAACAGAGAGGTGGCGAGGGTGAAATATTCTTCAGCTGCACAATTAGAATAAAACCAGAGCAAATGAAAACCAGTCAAATTTCTGTCCCTGCACCTTGTACCTGGCTCATCCTGTGAGTTCTGCCATTGCTTTTTTTGATCTACTTGAGCTGCCATTGCATGGTCTTTTAACATGAGAATTCTTCCCAATCAGAAAGTAATTATAATCACAGACTGAAATATTAAATGGAACAACAATCACAGTTGTATTTATTTTTTATTGCTGCATATGTTTCTCTCCTGAGTTTTGGAAGATGTTTGCTGCTTCCTCTTCAATCATGGAAAGGAATGAGCCATGACATTTCTTTTTAATGAAAATGCTGATCTAGGGTTATCTATGGAGAGCTAAATGAAAAGTTTCTAAGGCTGACTTGGTTGAACACATTTATGGTTTAGCCTGGGGAGTACTGATTTAGGGTTAGTGAGAAGTTTGGTATCTTTTTCCATATTGAGGCTGATTTTTAAGAGCCAGGGAAAACTTGGCCTGCTTGGTATTTGGTAGGATGGTTTAATATGGTAAGAAAATCTAATTGTTGAGCAGTGACATGTGTCTGTTAGGGTTATTTAAAAGGATCCTGTCCTGCAAAAAGGGAAGCAGTGTTCAGGTTTATCTTTATGGAAGGGAATGGATCATCCAAGATGATGTGTGGATTGTTGTTTGGGATTTTTTTAAGGTGCTCTAGTGTGGTTCCTGTTTGGTTTTTTCTTTAGTTTTTTATTTTTATTTTTATTTTTAGCGAGGATAATATAGTAGAGAGATAAAACCAGTTGTCTTGTTTTTCCCAGCTCTCCCTCAACCCACAAGAAAAATCTGGTTAGTCTCTCCCACATCATCCCAATGATCTTTGTGAAGAAGTGAGAGAGGCTCTAACAGTGACACCAATCTCTAAACAAGCCAGTCTCCATAAGATGTTCTTAGGTGATTTAAAAAGGGAATATTTAAGTGTCTGGCAGGAGCTGATTTTCTGCTGTTTGCAATAAAGTGACTGCAGCAGTCCTTTCTCAGGGCCCAACGTGCAGAGAGCTGTTAAATACAGAATTTTACTCGGCTTAGTGGCTCACAGAGAGTGGGTTTTCAATAAACAAAACACTTCCCATGACAATGGTACAGCACACAAACACTGTGCCAAAGGACTCCAAATAATGTGTGGTTGGCTTGGGGAAATTGCCATTTTAAAGAGCAGAACAGTGTTGCTTTTAATGCAGGTGCCAAAAGCCATTGGGACTGGCTGGGCTCTCTTCAAATAAGTGGTTTCATAGCCCATTATTAAATAGCAACTGGGAAGGTGAAAAAAAAAATGGTATGTTTTGTTGGTTGACATTTCCAAGCTGTAACACTTAAAAAAATTAACAGATTATAGAAATAAGATTAACAGATTAATTAACAGAAAAATTAGCAGATGATAGAAAGAAAAATTAACTTCAATAGATTTAGAAGCCTTGAAGATGTTTTAAGAAATTATCAGCAAATCCAGCGCAACAAGGAGAAAAATCCTTCCTGCAAAACCCTTCCTACAAATCCTTTAAACCCTTCCCTCCCCAGTATTCACTATATTTCTATTTAGAAATTATTTTTGGTGTGTTTCAAATACTTTCTGAATTGATTTAAACTAATTGCAACAAGTTGGGGTAGTACCTTTAGAGGAACACCCAGGTTTTAGTCTTTTTTTATTTATCCAAAACATCTCCTTGAACTTTAAATTCCTCCTGCAAGGAGGTATGTGGTGAGACTTTTTAGCCTTTCAGAATTAAAAGAAAAACATCTATTTCTAATTCTTTAGTTCAAGCAGTTTTACCTTGCTTCAGGTGATTTCAGTTTTTGCCTCTGCATTGCAAATATAATGATAAAAGTTTTCTTTCCTTTTGGTTCTTTGCCCTTGTCCTTTCCTATATGAGATTTTTCTGGCATGGATTTTGTCACTGGTGTGTGTTGTCAAGGCAGATTTTCCCCTGGATGTGGTTGGAAGGAGCTGGAATGGGATGGAGCCAGGCTAGGTCCCTGGAGAGTCATTTCCTGAACCCTGTGCTTCCAGTCAATGATGCAAAGTTATGATCATCTGGGTCTTCAGATGGGAACAGAATCCCACCAGCTCCTTGCAGATTTTCCCTGCCTGAAAAGATATGTGTAGGATGATCATATAGGCAATGTAGCCCTGGAATATCTTTTCCCCTTCATTTGGTAAATAATGGAAAAATCCCTCCCCTACCTTCCTGAAATTTCAAGTTATGAGTTTTTGCATCCCATAAATCTCTTTGATGTGGTTGATGTGGTTGTTGCCAGCTAGAACGAGACAAGCTCTTGTACATCCTTGCATTTCTCCCCATTTTAGCATCATTTTCTTCAGATATCTGTCAATATTCTTGTAAGACATTATTATCTGTCTCCTATTTTCAGCTGTGACCTTAAAACATCCCTGTTCCCACACATGTTCTTTTAGAATCACCAAATAATACAATCATGAAGGTGAGAAACCTCTCAGATCATCCAGTCCAAGCAATCTTTCCAGACTTCTCAGTCCTGAAATTACATCAGTAGGGATAAAAAAATATGTTTTGGTGTGGGTATGTGTGTTATAGAGGTAAAAATTATATAGATAAATATATTACACAGGAGACTTTTGAACTGCATGGCTTTAGCCATAAGTCATAAGGTAGCATATAATTACCAGTTTTTCTCATTGCAGCTAAACAAGTCCAAAGGAAGAACAGGAAGAAAGAAGTGCCTTCTATTTGGACAGGTTTAGCCAATTTCAGGCAAGTTTTTTTGACTTTCTTTCACTGACCCTCCTCCAGTAGCTGTTACTGCAAAGATGTGTTTTTTAATGCCTATATTAAATATATAAATATACACGGCACATATTTCCCATTGCCTCCCTCTCACCTGAGCTTCTGCTCTGGTATCTGCTGCTCTCATGCAGTAAATTATTTTTCTGCTCTAGATTAACAAAGCTGCAACACTGAGTGCCAGGGGCAAATCCTGATGTAGCTGCACTCCTGGACCAGGGTGGTGATGAATGGTGAGAGCTTTGCAGACACAGTGTCCAAATGATCCCATTCCCCAGCTGGAATATAGATAATATCACTAAAAATACACAATAATTCGTGCTGGTTTGCCCTGGGAAGATTTTTTTTTTTTTTTTTTTTTTTTGCAAATGAGGTAGAGAGGATTCTGGTGGGATTAATAGGTCTGTGGATGATGTAAACTCGACAGAAGGTTGTGTCCAACTGTGTCCTTTCTGTCTGAAACCACCCATCTTTGCAGCTGGCTGTTGTCCTGCTCTGAAGTGCCCTTTCCTCTGCAGCCCATCGTGTGTGTGCTGATTTCATGGGATGGAAATCCCCTGAGCGACCTGCCATTGTGTTTGTTCTCCCCAGGTCAGACTGAGGAGTTTAGGATCCTCAGCACCCTTTCCTTGCAGGTCCAGGTAATCCCACAGGAGTTTGGCCAAACTCCAGAGAGCTCCGTGGGAGCAGGTTGGGACACTTCACTGGAGTGAGGCTGCAACTAGACTGAGAGGATCCTCAGCAAGACAATTCCACTTTTTCCAAGGTCCTTTTTGCTCCACAGGTGCTCATATTTGAAATGTCTATCCAGAATCCCTTCAGATCCAGAGAAGCAAAAAAAAAAAAAAAAAATCCCCAAAAAAACAACCAAAACAAAACCAACTAAAAAAAAAAAAAAACAACCCCCCACAAAACAAACAAAAAACCCCAAACCAAACCAACCAAAAAGAAACCAAACCCACCCCTTCCAAAAACCCCAACTTGTTACCTTTGAAATTCCAGCAGTCCAGTTTGTACAATGTCCTGAAGTCCTGAATTTGTCCTTTTTGCCATATATTCCCTCCATCCTTGCTCTGATGTGATCCTGTTGAGGCACCATTGGCAGAGCAAGGATGTAGGATGGTTTTCCTGATGAGATGTCAGAAGGATAAAGGGAATACACAAGGGAGGGGGGATTTTTGCCTAAACAGAAGCTGCATTTTCATCCCACCTTTCAATTAATTTCAAGAAACACATTTAAAACCTAAGGTAAAATAAAGAGGGGAAAATACTTTTTACAAACCACCTTAACTCTGAATTTAGAGCCTTTTATATCTGGTAACATAAAGTACAAGTGAATGGCAAAGTAGCAGCAAATCCCTAGAGCAGGCCCACATTCCATGTTTAGTGTAGATATGAAAATGGTGTCTTGGTTGGTTTGTCAGCCACAGCCTGAGCTTCACATCCCTGTTTGGCTCTTCCTCATGTTCAAAAGGTTGGAAATTCCTGGAAAATACAACAACCCCACTTGTAAGGAAAAGATACAAATATAGGTCAGGACCCAGTTTAGCCAAAAGATGGTGCTAATGTATTTATGGAGTTGGTTAGAGCCAAAACCGAGCAGGGAAAATACGAAATACACCAAGCTCTGCTGCATTTTAAATATTAAAGGAGCATTTTTATTTACAGTAAGCCATGGTGAATGTAAACAATTTAATTTTTACAGATAACATTCAGCTTCTTTAAATGGATTATTAGATATTAGCATCTCGGTGGGATATTTCAGAGCTAAAGAGGATTAATGAAAATATACTTGGATGGCAACCTTTAAATTTCACAATTATATTGCAATTCCTGAGACTGGCTTCTCTTCTCATTAAAAAAATAAAAGTGATTGAAATTGCACAGGAAGTACCAGAAATGTGTAAGTGGGATATAGACAAACTGTACTTTCTGCCTAAGCAAATTTGCATGTTTACCTTGATTTATAAGCATTGATTTATATTACCTTGATTTAGATTTGACTCACTTCTTCCCTGAGAGGCAACAGAGTTTTGGAAATCTTGCTAAGCTCCACATTTCCAAAAGACAAAATTCCCCCACAATACTGGAGAGGAACACTTGTTGGCAGAGAGCTGCAGCCTCTCAGATTCACTGTGGGTTTAAATTTTTCCTGTGTCCTTCAAGAGTTTTGCTGTCAAATCCTAGAGGAGGAAGTGTTGGCACAACGTGTTCTCTGTGCCACTTCTCCCTGTCCCCTCCCTGAGTTAATCCTGTCATGGAGAAGGTCCTTCTCCCAGTGCCACTCCACGTGCACATTTTACTTTCTGATTTTTAAATTTCACCAGAGCACACAAAAATTTAAGCAGAATATAATCCTGGGTCAAAATAAGCAGAATATAATTCTATAACTCCTCCCCTCTCATACCTTGCACTGAGGTTCCAGATTTTTCTGCCCTGTTCTTATTTATGATGAGCAGGAACTGGTGCAGAGCTTCAGTGCTGATAGCAAAAACAGGGAAATCTTTTCTGGAAAACAGTTCTTCCTTATGGTTTTATCAATTTTGGGGCCATTTTGTGGGGAATCCTTCCTGCCTGTGTGGGCATTCCCCAGCAGATCATTCAGAAGTTGTGCCTTGCATTGTTGGGTTTCACCTTTGCTTTTCAAGGTAATGGTTTGAACTCTAGCAGGTGACTTCCCAACCTTGGTTTTTTCCCCATCACTTTGGTTGCTGAGTGGTGTCAGCATCTTCTCAGACATGGTTGCTCTACTCTTTTTATTTGAAAAGAGGGAAAACCCAACACTTCCAAGATTTCTTGGTGCCTTCATCTCAGCAGGAATGTAACCCCCAGAGCTGGTCACCAGCCACATGGAATAAGAAATGATGAACCATTTTCCAAAAATTTGGCAGCATCAATCTGTTTTTTTCTTGGTTATTGCTTCCACTCAGGGTTTTAATTAATAGTTGCATTTCTGACAGGGAAGAAGGGCAGACAAACAGATTTGAATTGTCTGAGCCCTTAAGGATGAAAAGTGGTCACATGGACTGAGCTGTAGCAGTGACTCACAACTTTTTGAGATTTCTGGCCTCCGAGCAGAAGTTCTATGTATTTAGCAAGAGGGCTTATTGCTAAATCTGAGCTAAATTCATGTATATCTATGTCATACACCTGTGTTTTCCTCCAGATCTGTGTTAAGCCATGCTGACCAGGTTCAGGAGGTGATAATTTTACACCCAGACTTTCCCATTCCCCCCAGAGGTGTGGCCTCAATTGTTATTTCTGTTTTGTTTGCTTTGCAAACTTGTCAGTCTTTAATTGCAACAGCTGATGATAAATAGAACCAAAAATGCTTCTACAGCTTCATATTAGTTTTTTGGGGGTTTTTTGTCGAGTGCACAGAAACTGCCTCAGCATCTCTACCCCTGTCAGTGTTATTAATGTAAGGAGGAATTTGTGTGGAACAAACTTTGGCTTTTCCTCATTTTGCTCCAAAGGAATTGTTATCACCAATGGGCAACAGAAAAGATATTGAGCATCAGGAAATAAAAATGTGAAGGGATATCTCAGGTTTTAAGGCTTGTACATTGCAGAGTCTAAAAATACTCATGAACATATTTCTCCTGAGTGTAAAGGGTAGAAACTTTTCCATCTCACTTCTCATAGACCAGATCAAATGCTTATAATAGAAAATGAACATAAATTCTAAAACAGTTTGGAAATGGAAAAGATTGATTTTCTTTATGTACATGCCAATTTCTTGGGATAAAGAAGGCATAAACTATAAATATGCACTACTAGAAATGGTGTACATTGTTTCCTTGTGATGGCATTTTCAACAACTGCAAAACAAAAGCAGAATGATATATGGAATTTAAATCCAGGGGTTTTATTAGGCTTTTCAAATGAAATTATGGCTGACTAAAACTCTTACAATTCCACCTTAGGACATTCACCCACTTCATTTAAATATTCTTCCTTTTGAAAAACGTGTGAATGTCTGCATAAGTTGATTTTTTTTTTCATTCCTGTAGGTCT
The DNA here is from genome assembly GCF_031753505.1 of Anomalospiza imberbis. Classification (NCBI taxonomy): domain Eukaryota; kingdom Metazoa; phylum Chordata; class Aves; order Passeriformes; family Viduidae; genus Anomalospiza; species Anomalospiza imberbis. The sequence goes on along the minus strand of NC_089689.1, from coordinate 6,543,988 downwards.
CTGGCAAGTTTCTGGTTGCTGCCTTTATATTTCTTTAATCAGAAATGCAGGGATTTGCCCGAGTTGTGTTCTGCCTACATCGTTTCTTTATGATTTACAAGGGAGGAGTGAATTGTTTTTTCTTTCCCTGTGTGCTGCAGCTCCTGCTCCTCTGCAGCCTGACCTGGAACAGGAACACGAGCTGGGCCTGCTTTGCACAAATGAGATGGAATAGCAGGAAATCCAGGTGGGAAATGAGCAATGTGTATGCATTGAGAGCCATTTACACAGGCTTACAGGCAGAACTGAGCCCTGTGTTTTAGGTTGGTTTAAGCTGATTTAGGAAATACAAATGGTGACAGTTTGGGTCCAGAGACTTTTGCTGGATTTCAGAGATGATTGTAACTGCAGAGCTGATTTAGTTCCAAAGCTGTGGACACACACAGGGCATTTTTGCATCCTTGACATTTTTATCATCTTTTAAAATCAGGTGCAATGTGTGTCCTGGGAGAGGAGGGGGTGAAATTATAACCAAAAGCTGTCAAAATGACATTCTGACACTTTTATGGACACAAGTAAGTCAGGGCAGAGGTCAAGGCTGCCAGAGCTCCAGAAGTGTTTGGACAACGATCTCGGGGATGCACAGGGTGGGATTGTTGGGGTGACTGGGCAGGGACAGGGGTTGGAGTGGGTGATATTGTGTGATTCAGTATTTCCTGAGCCTTAGCACCTTGTCTATAACCCCATCTTACTGCCAGCTCACTGCTGGTGGGAGCTGTGATGAGTTCTGAGAGGCAGTGAGCTGCTCCGTGTCCCTTTTTGGACAGAACCCACAACTCCCAGATGGATGCAGCTGCACAAGAGCAGTGTATGGGGATTTTTGAAGGAATTTTGAATGCGTGAAAGACAGGACTTCTGAGTTGTTTTTGATGAGGAGGTTTATTTTCTTATTTTCTGCATAGGCAGGAAGGGTGAGTTTGGCTCACATCTTTACAGCATAGTTCAGAAGGTCACAAGACTCCTAGTTACAAGACTTTTTAAAGATTCATTGATTAATAAAACACTGCTAACAAGAATATTTATGTTTTTGACTCAATCCTTAAATATTTTGTCTTATGGACTCATGCTACAGTGTAAGCTTTCTTAGCCAATCACGTTATGACACACAAACCTACAGTGCTGCATTCTAAACTCCTTGTTTACCCCTGTAACTTTTATTTTTTCTGTATCTTAAACTCCAAAACTCTAAACCACCTTCTTCTTAATGTGTCTCTGCTCTAAACTGTAAATCCACATTCTCACTTCTAGCACCTAAGTTTGGAAGCCTTTCCCAAGGTCTCAGATCAAATCCTGTGTTTAATTCTAGGCTTTGGCTTACAGGCACAAAGGTCTGAGAGTTCCCTGCATTTCAGATTCCAACTGCAGTGTTCCCATCTCAGACTGTTTTATCCTGCAGTTAATCCTTAACAGTGAAAGGAGATGCACTTCTCCTGATTTAGTCCGGGACTAGAAAATAAGGGAGCACCAAATGTGCTCCCTTAAAAGTCAGTGGATGAGCCAAGTGTGGAGGTGAGATAGGGTTTAGGAACAACATGGCTAGCTGAAATCAATTAAGGAAAATTTAAAAATTAACTTGCAGCTCCACCACTGAAGGTGGCCCCAGTTTAATGGTGCTCCAGGGCAACTATGGAAGCACTGCTTTTATTGGGAACCATTTCAGATTCTGGGTTTTGTGCTAAGCTTGATGCCAGCAATGGCTGATGAGGAGATGTGAAATAGCACTGCCATCCAGATGAATGTTTCAAATTGCTCTTGCTGGTGGTTGTTTGGCTTCTCGTGGTGAAGTGAACTGTGTGTGGTGAAGAGATTTTAAAGGAGTTACAAGAATTTAAATGTTCCTTTTGCTTAGCAAGCTAAGAAGGCTTGTCCTGCCCACCCTCTGAGGAGAGCTCCCTCAAAGAGGGATGTTCAGGAGCTCCCAGGCAGGGTAAAGGTTTCTTCAAACTATTTGAGGAAGGTTTCTTTCCTTTCCTTGCTCCACCAGAGTGCCCCTGACTGGCCTCTCTTGTGCCTTTGCCTCACCCCACCGTCTCCCCACCCTTCTCAGAGCTGTGACATCCCAAGCACTCCCTGCAGTGGAGTCCAGCCTCCTGCCTGTGCTCCCTGCCTGCTTTCCTGGTGACCTGTGCCCGCCCTCCCTGCAGCCAGGCACTCCCACCCCGTCCCTGGTACTGTGGGGATGCCATAGCCAGCACAGGGCAGCTCCTCCTGGCCCTTCCCAGGCTGTGACCACCTGGGTGTCCCTCTGTCCTGCCCTGAAATCCCTCCAGTGTCCTGGTCCTGCTGCTCTGGCTCCTTTTGATGTGAGAGTGCCAGCTCTGCAGCGAGAGCTGCGGCGGCCGTGGCCGTGCTGGAGGGACAGCTGCTTTCTGTGACAGCCTGCAGTCCTTATGTTGAGCCCAGTCAAAACAAAATGAAACAGTAATTAAGATTTATGAAATAATTGTCTCACAAAAGCCTACTGAAAAGGAGAAGGGATAATAAAAAGGCTGAAAGAAAAGGAATTGCTTGTTGCTGGGACAACTGAGAATGTAGCAGCAGGTAAGGCTATTGCTGATGGGCTGAAAATCTGAAATTTAAATGTTCTCTCTGCTTTCAGCAAGTGCCACGAATGAATTTTTCTGCATGCCTGACCTGCTTTGTAGTTGGCTGGCGTGGGATTGTGACTTGCATGTAGCTTCATTTGCTAATGCAAACCCCAGTGTTGGTAATGCCTGACTGAGTGATGCTCCACTGCCCTTCTCAGGCTCCTGTTGGAGTGAAACACTGACTAAGATGATCTGAGCTCCTCTGTTGCTACCTGAATCCGTGAGCAACTGGGCTACTTTCAATTATAGAATAGTGAAAGCTTTGAATTCCTGCCCCAGACGAGTTATTAACGTCGGTATCACACTGTGATAAAACCACATTTTTAATCTTGCAGTACTTAAGGTACATAAAGCATCACTGCTGCTTGAGATTTACTGGCTTCCCACTGCTCAGGTTCACTTTGTCAGCAGCAGAGGAAAGCTGGCTTTGAGCTCGCAGGTAAAACGGAAAGAACTGGAAGAAGTTGTTGTTCAAAGCTCTTCTGTGGGTGAGGGAAAAATTACAGAGTTACTACAAATTGTCTGCTTTGCTTAATTAAAAACATACAAAAGGCAAAACAACACCTGCCCCTCAAATCTCAACAATTTATGGGAGCTATTGAAACATCAGTAATGGTAGGAAATAATTAAGTCTTATCTCTTTACCATTTGAGGTTATCTTTGGTTCCTGTCTTTGGTGGATGGAATTCTGGCCTTAATGGCAAATTTGTTCCCAGGAAATATGGGAGGAGAAATGGTGCTTAAATCCAAGACTGTTATAATCTGGGTATTGGAGAGCTGAGCTGAGGTTGGGCACCCTCACCCGAGCAGCCTGGAAAACTTGAGTTTTGGATTATCCAACTTCTGCTCAAGCTCCTAAAGCTCCTCCTGCTTTCCCCTTGCTCCAAAGGCTTTCTGTCAATGCTTTTTTTTTTTTTTTTTTTTTTTTTTTTTTTTTTTTTTTTTTTGCTGCAGAAAGCATTGGCTGACCATAGAGGGGCTTTTGGGGGGTTTTGCAGAGCAGAACATGAGCTGGAGCTGCACAGCAAATTAAATTGTGGGCTGCTCTGCTGGCAAGGCTTTAGGAGTTGGTAAAGGCTCAGGGAATGTGTGACTGCACCAAATTCCCCACTTCTGCTTCCTGCTTGGACACCTGTGGGCACAGAGGTTAATATTCCAGTGGATAGATAATTGGGCATTTCAGCACCAGCACCTCACTATTTAGTAGTAGCTTTTTATGAAATGATGCAATTTCATCACCTCTGTGTGCTTTTTTTTTTTTTTTTTTTTTTTTTTGACAGCCAGTGTTAGAGCCAGACTTTGCGGGTGAAAATAGGCATTAAAACTGCTTTAATTACTCTGCTTTACCCCATGGAGGCTGCTGGGACTTTGGCAGCTTCAGTGCAACCTAATTACTTTTACACAGGCAACAATTTTCTCTTCACAAACCACCTGACCTTGTCAAGCAGGTTCATTGTTGACCACTCTCTGCTCCCCAAACTTCCAGCTCCATAAAAAAGGTGATTATAAGCACAACTTTCTACATAGGAGTTAATTTGAGTTTTCCCTGGCTTGCACTAGAAGGATGTTTCCCACCAGGCAATGCAGGGAGAACTGGACACAGGGACATTGCAGCCAGAAGAAATTTACTCCCAAAGCTGATTAAATTTCAGAGTTTTGGTGCAAGACGTGATAACCTTCAAATATCTCAGCTATTTTCTGCAGGTTTTAGAATTTATATATTGTTTTATGCAAATAGCCATCCATGTAATGGATGGACTTGTGGGCTGTGAGTGTTTTTAGATCTAGTTTGCTGTAGTAAGCTGGTGTCATGCTACTACAGATTTTTAGATTATTTCATCTAAAGCAGATACATCTGGAAGAAAAGGAAGAGCAGGATCTACAGAAAGTGCAGAAAAACATCAGAAACCAAAAGAGAGAGAAGTTTTATGATGACCACAGCATGACTCCAGCTTTTATCTTTGCAAAGAAATAATATATTCACAATATCACATTGTTTTTCCTTTGAGGGAATTTCAAACATGCCCGAGGAAGGCTCCTACTGTCTGATAACTCTAATTATCAAACTCCATCCAAAATTAACCTGGGCTGCTCTTCTGGTCTGAGGCTTTTCAACATCCAGTTTGGAGAGCACTGTGGGTGCACAGGAGCAGTGTGCTGGGAGATGGGAGCAGGAGCTCTGTGGCTCCATCACATTCCTTGGAAAAATGTTCATGTGGGACATCCTGGTTCGTGTACGTGTTTTGGGATACAAAGGGCGACCTGAGCAGCTTGTAAAGGATGGTTTAAATCAAATGGCTGAGGAAGAGGGAAACTGGGGTTTCTTCATTCCCTGCACTGTAGAGGAGGAAGGGCTGGATGGAGAGACAGGGAAAACTCTGGAGAGCTCAGCTTCAAAACAGAACTCAAGTTTCCTGAGTATAATATTTTAATCAGTAGTTTTGCTGGGTGCCTCCTGTGAGCAGCTGCACACATTTTTCTCAACCCTTTTGGGAGTCACATTCATTCCACACTTCCACAGTGCCTGGCTGTGTCATCGTGGTGTTCCAAAAATTATGTACCCCACAGGCACTTTAGTTTGCTTATTCCTGCATTCCAGGAAAGCTAATATTAATTATAGCTGGGCTCTAATTAAATACTGAGTGGCAAATTCATAATTCATAAGTGTCAGAGGCCTCTAAATTGGCTGCAGAGCCCCAGCATTGATTTGGGGAGCACCCTAATAAACATTTTGTCTCACAGAAAAGAAGCAGCTTGTCAACTCCTTGCCTCATATGTGGGACAGGTAATGCTTTGCTCTATGCACAGGCTGCCAAGTTGAATTTAAATTTACAGGCATTAAATTAATATCTGCATGGCTGCAACCATCAGATCAAAATATTCTTTGAGAATTTAAACTTGGGAATAAAAGATGCATTTGAGCAGACACGTATCTGTGTGTTTGGGCTTTCCAGGGGGGAAATCCTCAGTGGGTGAATCCAGAGCCCCTTGGCAGCCCACTTTTGTAAAAGAGTGCCAAATTTTATCCAGGCCTGTGTGGGATTCCATGGTTTTTTACAGCCCCTAGTGCAATATTTTGCTGTGGCTACCCCACAAAACCCTGTTACCAATGCATGAGTGTGCTTTAAACTCTGTGTTGCTCTCTTATTTCATATTCCATGGTATTTTTCTCTATTTTAGAAGGGGTTTTTGTTAGGCAAGGCTTCAGGATGTCTTGGTACATGAGAGAAAGATGTGAGTGTTTAGTTGTCCACTCTATCCCTTTTCTGTATTTTATTCACTCTGTTACTGAGTAGCAGGACAGAAGAAGCATTTGTGCATTTGATCTTTTTTTCTATTCACTGCTATTATTGAATAAATTATATTCATTGGTAGTATTGATAAATTAAGCCAGCAAAATACACAGAGATTGGCAGATCTGAGGTTCCAGATTGGTATTCTTCCAGGATCAGAACAAGTTACTGGATTTATAGTTGCTAAAGGACAAAGTGATGCCATGGGATAGACAAGGCACGTGCTCTAATGCACTTTTTTGTTTCAATATTATCTTGGACTTCAGTGCTCAGGATTTTTCTTTGCATCTGAGTGTTGCCAGTGGCAGCCAGCCTGGCATTAGCCAGAAATCGACACTGCCTGAGGATCTGCTGATGGCTGGAAGGGGTGAATGAGAAGGGGTGCTGAGCAGGGTGGGTGAGTCTCTTCTGCACTGGGATCACAGAGAGAGCAGCCACAGGAAATCAGGCATTCCCCTCCTGTCCCGGGATAAACCCTAAGTGTCTCTAACTGCTGCAATTTCCTTGTAGCCTTTGCTTTCTTTTTAGTCCCACAGTGGGGATGGCTGGCTGTAGTTTCAGTCTTAGAAAACCAGATTTTCTTGGGAAATCCCCCTTCTGGCTTTCTTCTAAAATGAGAGCAGCAATGATAATAACCCCGCAAAATTTTATTTCTGTTTCATTTATTGCTACTTTGTCCAAGCCAACTTTTTTATCAGTGCTCTGGGCAAAAGCACTGATGGCAGTAAATTACAGAACATTTCCTCTGCTCTGGGGTGTTCCAGGGAGGCTGGAAACGTGAATGCCTTGTGCAACATCCCTGCCGGGGATTCGAAGGCTGATCTCCCTCCACCCTCCCTGTGTGAGTGTGGGACACCCTCTCCAGCCTTGCCAGACCCGAGTTTAACGAGGAACTGAATGAGCTGAGCACAGAAACACTCTCCAAACCTCTCAGAGCCATGGGAAGGGCTCTTTGAAGTAGATGCTCTCCCAACACCTGAAGGATGAAGGGTTTGGGGTGGAGATGGACACCTTGGCTTTAAAGGCTTGGGCTTTCTTGGCTCCCTGAATTGTCCCTGATTTCCAGGCACAGAGCAGCTGCCCTGCCAGGATTGTGGCTCCCATGGCCAGGGAGTGCTTCTGTTAAATTCCTTCTTTCACCTCTGGCTCCAGACAGAGGTGTTTTTGGGGGCTCATTTGTCCTTTTTGGTGGGTGGTGTTAAATCCTCCAGTCCTGGAGCTGACTGTGGAGATCGTGAGTCGAGTTTTCTTCTCACGTTGCTATTTCAGAGGAAATGAAAGTTCCTGGAAAGAGTTTTAAACCTGGCTAATGCAGAGTGCCCAGCTCCTCAGTCTCCTTTTTAAAGGCAGGAAAAGCTGTCATTTATGTTAAAAACAAAGAGGGATGTGGATCTCCATGTTTCAGCAAATTATTCCTGTCACTTGGTCTCTGACTTCTGCATTTGTGCTTCCCTGAAACTTATTAAACATATCTGAAAAATAGAAGGGAAAGCAGCACACCACAGGTCACAGTAAATGATGTTGTTTATATTTTGTTGAGACTAGGAGAGGCAGTAAATTAGTCTGGGCTCCTCACATCAGGGAGACTTTGGATGACATTGAATCTCCGAGTGTCTCTCTGCGGGGACACGGTGTGCTGCCCAATTTCCTAACTTTTATCTAATTTTGAATGAAAAGGAATGGAAGGGAAGTGTGTGATGCCTATCAGCAAATTAAGACATGGATAGACAAATAACCTTGGTCTGGAGGAGAGCATGGCCTCGTGTTGGTGATGGGAAGAAATGGATTTTGTTCTGGTTTGTCACAATTCTCATGTGACCTTTCATGAAACAACACATGAGCCCAATCTTTTGTCTTCCCCTCTTTTATAGCAGCCCCAAACCACACACTAATTGAGATTTTTGGCTGGTTTAACTTTAACTGAGCTGTTTGTGGTCAGATTGGGTGGCATTGCCCGTACTATTCCCATTTACACATCCCATCTGTAGGGTCAGCACAGGCAGGATCTTGCAAACACCTAGAAAAATTGATTTCTTTTTTTTTTTTTTCTAAATGTGGACCATGGAAACCACACTTAGAAAAGACACAGAGAGAAGACATAAAAAATCTGTGACTTGCCCAAAACCAGCTGGTATTCTGGAGCCTGCAGGTGTTCCCAGAGTCCTTTGTATAATGGGAGACTCTTATTTTTGCATATTATTTTCCTGAAGTAAATTGAAGACTCATTATCTTCCTGCAGTGTGCAGACAGAGCATTCCTTCTGCTACAGAGCATTCCTTCTGTTAGTTCTCCTTCTGGCTTTGGGAACTGTGCACGACCAACCTGAGCTAGATCTTTTAATCCTCAGTCTGGGATTTTGGGAACTTTCCTGAGAAAATGAATTGTGACACAATTGTCTGTGTAACCTTTTCTATTCCTTGGTAGAAAGTCTTAAATTGTATTTTAAGTGAGAAAAAGAAGTGAATATACCCTTGTTTTGGAAAGAAAAGAAAGATTGAGTGCTTCAATCCTTGGAAATTGCTTATTACAGAGGACAGCTCCTGGATTATTTTGTGTATAGGTGATACGTGTTTGTAAAGTTTTATTGCCTGGTTCAGGCTCATTAAAGCACCTTTTGGAGGTGTCACTTCTGAGAAGGGAGCAGGAGGGATGGAGCACAGAAAGGCCTCCTGCCTCCAGGCACTCCCTTACTCCAACTCCTATTACTCATGTTAAATCCTGGCTCTCCAACATTTATCTTGCAAAATGTCCCATATTTTTCTGAAATGATTAGATTGACTAAAGAAATAGAGACCTATTTTATATGATGATACGTTGTGAAATTAAAGTTGACAGGCGATAGCCTTTGTCTGGAGAGGCACTTTAGAAAGAAAAGTAATCAATGGAGAAAGTTCTAGGGAAATGTTAGCATAAGAATGAGTGGTTTCAAACAGTCTGCTCATAAATTCCAGCTGGACTCCAGAAGTTTGCTCACAGATAGAGGAAATGAGGTTCTGGAATGACTTTCCAATAATAATGGGAAAAGCAATCAAGCGAGTTGTGAAGATGAAATAAGTTTTGTGCAGGTAACTGTGCTATAAAATTATAATCTCATTCATTGCCTGGGAACTTCCTCATGGGGCTGTGGAAATTCCCCTGTCCTAGTGGAAATTCCCCAGTGGGCAGGACTGGGGCTCTGTTGGCAGAATGGCATCCTCTAAAGACTCTTATTTCTCTGAGATTTCATAAAAAAACTTCTCCCAAGCTTTCCAGAATCTTTATGGATAAAAAGTGGGTTGGGGTGGCCCTGGCTGGCTGCTCTCTCACACCCCACTCCTCAACACATCCCGTTGTTCATGTGCTGGTGGAGAAGATGGGATGTAATTAGTTGATTCTTCTGCCGTTGTGCCTTGAAGTGTAGAAAAAAATCCTTTCTTTTTGAGCATTTCTAACTTTCTTTACAATTGGCATCTCTAAAGGCCTCTGAGAGACATAAACAGCAACATTCCCATTTTCCACATAAAAATAAACCTTGCCAGCTTGGTTGGAACTAATTTTCTAATTAATGGCTCCCTGATTTTCTCTCTTCCTTAGAAGCTGTGGTATTCCTGTGGATAACAGCACTTTTGTTGTTGTTAGACTTGACTGGGTTGTTTTTCCCTAGTGAGTATCTCTTTTGATTTAACTGTAGACACTTAGGGAGAACAATATGGAGGAGATAAATGAAAATGCACAGAAAATATTCATTAAAAATATAGGTCCTTGTCTCAGTGGCTAGGGAAGAGAAAGATGCAAGATTGTTTTTCTTTAGATCCTTTCCTCACAGCCTATTAACAACCTCTTCTCTTTTTTCTTTTTAAACTTTCTATTTCTTTCCCCAAAGCCAGCAATGTGTTTAAGGAGTGAAAACATTCTCCTTCGAAGGTCACCCCACTCTCAGATTGACTTGACTGTTGATTGCACTTGAGCTTGTAGCTTTAACTCACATTAACCCCATTTGTTTTTAATTAAGCAATGTCTGTAGAGCAAAGACCGTTCATCACTGCTGTCAACAGGTAAATTTTGCTCTTTAATACCGAGTCTTATGTTTCAGTTTAACAGAGATGAAGCTTTGAGGGCGATTTACTCAGACTATAGATTTTTAAGCAGGAATGCAAATTGTCTCACAATTTTCCACGGTCCAATTTAGTCTAATAGCTTTCAAAGTGAATTCTGATAGAAACAGCTCACTCAGCCATAGGCCCAGCTGCATATTTTCATGTATTTCCTTGGTATCCAGTGTGTACCAGGTAGCATTCTGTTTGTTAACACTGGCCCTGTCCTGTAAAGACCCTCTCAGAACTGGTGGGCTCTCTCTTCCTCTCTTCCCTTTGCTAGTGGTATTCACAAAATGTTGCTTTGGGGTTGGCTAATCAACACATTTTTAGATCTATGGGTTGCAGTGCTTAGAAAATGGAAAACAATAAAAAAAAAACAAACACAAAGACCCACAGATTTTTGGAGTAAGCCCTGGGTTTGTGTTTTTCATCAATTTACTTAATTTTTTCTGTTTTCTGAAGTGCATCAAAGAAGATAACATGGAGAAGTTTGTCTGGGACCAATTAGCAGCAGCTCTCTGAATTAGCAGCATAGCAAATTTGGATGATCCTGTGCCAGGACCTGTTCATGATCAAAACTTTGTTATCTTTTCCATTAAAGACGTTAAGTTTTCTGACTGATATGTCTTGGATGATAAGTATCATTGTATTGGAATTGTTTCCCTAATAGTGGCAGGAATATGGCATTTCTTTCTTATCCTGCATTGGTTTGGGTGCTACCAACACCATCCACTGAGTCACAGAACCACGGGATGGTTTGGGATGGAAGGGACCTCAAAGCCCATCCAATGCCACCCCTGCCATGGGCAGGGACACCTTCCATCAGCCCAGGTTGCTCCAAGCCCTGGCCAGCCTGGCCTTGGACACTTCCAAGGATCCAGGGGCAGCCACAGCTTCTCTGGGCACCTTGTGCCAGGGCCTCCTCACCCTCACAGGGAACAATTCCTTCCCAATAGCCCATCTAACCCTGCCCTCTGGCAGTGGGAAGCCATTCCTCATTGTCCTGTCACTCCAGCCCATTTTAAGCTGTTTATTTGTATTGATTGTTTCTTGTCTGTGTTAATCACATAATGCTGATTCCTTGCATAGAGCACAATTTCTGTGCAAAGAAGCCAAGCAAGAAAATGTAATCCTGTCTGAAATTTGCAAGTGAAAGGGCAGTAAGGGTCTTGGAGAGTATTAAAACATTTCAGATTATATTTGGCAGCTGAAGGCATACAAATTCCTAAATCTTTCTGAATTAGTAGTGATTAGTAAATGTTATACATGCATTTCTAGGGTTTTTGCCTTTTCTTTTAAGCCACTTCTGTGTTCTGACAACACAAATGGAAATTGTGGCAGTTGTGACTGGAATGCTGATAAGTTAAGCAGGCTCTTTTAGGCAGTGGGATTCTGAATTAGCTGGCTTTGCTTGAGCTGAATTATATCACTACTATTACATTTATATTTACACAATTAATGTGCTTTGCTTTTGACAAGACAACAGAATTTCTGACATATTCATTTTTTTGCTCCTTTGCTTGTTATTTCTTGGCAATGGAGTGAAATTTGCCTGTGAAGTAAACCCTTTCCTTCTAATAGAATGTTCTGCTCAAAACATCTAAATTTTTGTTATTTCATGTATTCCCTCCTCCTCCTCCCCTCCTTGCTGGACTTTTTGATAATAGATTCTTGGTTTTTTCTATTGGTTCTTAGGAAAACTATTGAAAAGGAAGTCAACAATAGTAATCAAACTGAATTATAGCAAAGCTCTGGCTTTCAGCTCACAATTGCTACAGAAATTGGGCCCAATTCATTATAAACTATAGGCACATAAAAGGGAAATTTCCTCTCCTTTATTTGGCTGGTTACTTGATGTTTTCTTTCTTACAGGTTCTTTTTTGCAGGAAAATTTAACAGCCAAGTGCTGTCTGCCTACATGGGAGACCCCATTGCCCTTAACTTTGGGAGAAACAAGTAGGAAGTGTTTCCTTCACCTAAAGTCTCAGGTGTTTTTTATTTTATTTGTTTGTTTCCCCCACTTAGCACTCTGCACCAACAGGTGTGTCTTTTGCTGCCTCTCACAGCCACATTTCTAGTGCTGCTGCTGTTCTGTGCCTGCATTTGTGCTTGTTAAGGAAAAAGTGCTGGAGGCTGCCTCCAACATTTTTATTGCACCCCTATATTTCTTTTGTGCACACCTCTGCTCCTGGCTCATGGAATCACAGGGTCTCCAGATCTGGAAGGGACCCTCAAGCACCACTGAGTCCAACTTCTGTCTCAGGACACCCCAACAACCCCACCCTGTGCATCCCTGGGAGCGTTGTCCAAACCCTCCTGGAGCTCTGGCAGCCTTGGGGCTGTGCCCATTCCCTGGGCAGCCTGGGCAGTGCCCAGCACCCTCTGGGGAAGAGCCTTTCCCTGAGCTCCAGCCTGACCCTGCCCTGACACAGCTCCAGCCATTCCCTGGGTCCTGTCCCTGTCACAGGGAGCAGAGGACCTTGGTCACATGTAGGTTTTGCATTCTCACCCCAGCAGGTTTTGTATCCAGCCTTCCTTCCTCCCTCCCTCCACTTTTGTTTTGGCTCTGCACATGGGTAGTGCCTGCCTCTATCAATAGTGTTTGTGGTGTCTCAAGTGGCGGCTCCTGGCTGTGATCACATGAAAGAAGAAACAATAAAATCACTGTTCAGTCAGGTGGAGTGGGTTACCTGCTTCATGCTGGGCTTTCTCTCAAGACATTTTTGCACCAGTGAAGCTGGTTGAATTTTGCTGCCTTTCCAATCTGGTTTGTTGGACTTTTTTTTCCATCTGCTTTCTGTCCTGCTCCTTACCAAAGTCTCTGCTGAGCTCCTTGTGAAGAGCACGGGTTCCTTTGGGCTACACTTCCTGAAGGGACATCTTTGGCATCCCCACCTTTGGACCAGCAGAGGGACAGCTCCAATCTCTGCCCTCTGGGACAAGGACAGGACCCAGGGAATGGCTGGAGCTGGGCCAGGGCAGGGTGAGGCTGGAGGTCAGGGAAAGGCTCTTCCCCAGAGGGTGCTGGGCACTGCCCAGGCTGCCCAGGGAATGGGCACGGCCCCAAGGCTGCCAGAGCTCCAGGAGGGTTTGGACAACGCTCCCAGGGTGCACAGGGTGAGGTTGTTGGGGTGTCTGGGCAGGGAAAGGGTTGGACTGGATGATCCTGAGGGTCCCTTCCAGCTCAGGATTTTCTGGGGTTCTGTGATTCTATCCCAGCAGAGGCTGTTTGCCAACAAATATTCCCTGCTGGAGTTTCTGCTCTTGCAACTGTGTCCCAAGGGCAGTCCCAGAGATGCTCTGTTGACATCCTGGAGAGTGCTTAGGGTGAAGATTAAGATAGATTTGTAGCCACTCTGCTGCCAATATGACTTTCCAGAATGCTTTGGGCTGGATGGGACCTCAAACATCATCCAGACCAGAGCAGCTGTGGCTGCCCCTGGATCCCTGCAAGCGTCCAAAGCCAGGCTGGACAGGGCTTGGAGCAACCCGGGCTAGTGGAAGGTGTCCCTGCCCATGGCAGGGGGTGGCACGGGGTGATCTTCAAGGTCCTTTCCAGCACAAACCATTCCACGTCTCTGATTCCGTTGTTCTTTCTCACAAGCCGTGTGCCATGTTAAAGCAGGGACCTTCCACATCAAAATTGTTTAAATGAAAAGCTGAGGTGGTGCTTCAGAGCCATCACTGGAACTGGCTGGAAGGACAGGGCTGGCACTGGGGGAAGAAGGCAGCACTGGAAGCACCACTGCTTCCTTTGGGTCCCGGATTGCACTCTGAATTCCAAAACATCTCACCCTGCAGTGCACTGTGCCTGTCTGTGGGAGGAAAAGATGAAACTGGGAGCCTTGCAGATCCCCGAGAACGGCAATCAGCCAAATTTGTGTTTTGGAGGGGAAAAGGAAGCTCTTGCTGATAAGAAAGTGTCTCTTTGATTCTAATCTCTTTCACCTGTTGAACAATTATTGATGACTTTCATTACGGGGCTTTGTTGCTGGTGCTATGAAAGGAGAATAATCAGTGCCGCATTAAGGTACATGTAAAAAGCCTGTCTCTATTTGCATGGTAATGAAGTACTACCTAAGGTGTTAGAAGGAGAATCAATAGGCTAATGAGATTTTATGCAAACAATCTCAAGTAACTACCTAGGCTCACCCTTAGATAAAAGGATTTGTTTGAAACAGGAAAATACTTATAAGGTGGGTTTTCTTTCTTTAAAAAAATGTGTTTTTATATCAGTGCAAATTGAAACATGAAAAAGATCTGTTTTTTTAAGTATTACAGAAAATAATTCCAATATATCTGGATGCTGTAGAAATAATGGCCTAATCAGGCTCATTCTTATACGTCTTGTGTATCAGTTTCATTCTTTTTTTGGTGTTGATATTTAGCCTTGAGGGTGAAGGGTGTAGAAGTCCACAGCTAAAGGCAAACCATCCTGTCTGGAATAAAAAAATAAAATACTAAATATTATTGCCTACAGCTCCTCAGGTAACACCCACTGACTGGGCACTGGGGGTGGACAACTTTCTGAGTGAAGAACTGGCCATTTGGGGACAGTACTTAGACTGAGGTAAACACGCCTCAGTATTCTGGAAAAAATTATTTGCTTTAGCTTTGTATTGGTGCCTTTCTTTTTTTTTTTTTTTCATTTTAATTACAATTTATTTTTGGTATCATTTAAGCACAACAGTGTTGCAGAAAACACATTTTTAAGCTGGGCTGTCATGCTGAAAATTAAGATTTGCTGCAGATTTTGGTAGGAAGAGGGAGATGAGCTCTGTGTTTTCTTGGAGAGAGACAGAGAAGGCTGCAGGGAGCTACTGTGCCCAAACACCCTCTGGGTTAGCCTGGCTATGCGTGGGAAAAATCTGAGCAAAACCTGCTTTATATACATTTAAGGTGCTGTGTAACAAGGTACAGAAATACGGGTTCACCTGTGTGAGGCCATGTGAAACCTCACAAAGCGTGGGTTTACCCACCACGCACAAAAAATGCAAATTGCAAACTCTGCTGGTTTATTAGAAAGACATGGGAAAAGCAGAGGCACCATCAGGAACCTCAGGCAAAACCAAAAGAAAATTTAGTAAAGACAGAACGAAATTATTCTCTTTTTTCTATTTTCCCACGTAGCTCAAGCATGAGAGAGAAAACCACATTTTTATCCAGAAATCTGTCTTCCCACCAAAAATCCTCATTCTGTTTTTGCAAGAAATAAGAGTTTTCTGTAATTTCTCCAGTGCTCCTGACTGGGTTTGTATAGTAAAAAAGGCGACCCCAACTCAGGGAAGAAGTGATGATGTCTGGCTCCAGATCAGAAGGCTGAAGGCTAGCTTTATTAAAACCACACTATATTACATTAATATATTATTCAAAGAGATACTACACTATTCTACATACTTCATACTTACCTAACTCAAACCCATGACTCTCTGCTGAGAGTCTGAGCCACAGCTGGATCCCATTGGTCACTGAACCCAAACAACCTTCACCAGAATCCAACCCAGCAATCACTGCAGGTAAACAATCTCCACACCACATTCCACATGGGGAAAACAGAGGAGCAGAGATAAAGATTGTTTTCTTCTCTCTGTGCTTCTTCTGAGAGACAGAATTATGCTTCTCTGTCCAGAGAATGTGAATGCCACAGGTTTGTTTCCACCAGGCAGCACCATGGGTGCAGGAGGTGTCTGTCCCCAGCCAGGGACAAACTCTGATGGACTGTCATGAAAAGGACAGGGAGAAGAGGAAGGCTTCCTGTATACTTAAGGATGCATTTCTCCTGCTGCTCTGTTCCTAATGGCTTTGGGAACGTCCAGCTCTGACATGGAAGAGGTCTTGTCCAGCCTGTGCTGTGAAAAGCCCTTGCTGTTCCCAAGAGTTGGGTTTTTTTTGTTTCCATGAGTGCTCAAAACTGAGTGGAGGGAAAGAGCCAAGTTATCTTCAGAATCCCAAAATTGTTTAGGTTGGAAGGGACCTGAAATCTTTTCCACCTCTGCCATGGGCAGGGACACCTTCCAGTTGGTTGCTCCAAGCCCCATTCAACCTGGCCTTGGACACTTCCAGGGATCCAGGGGCAGCCACAGCTTCTCTGGGCACCTTGTGCCAGGGCCTCCTCACCCTCACAGGGAACAATTCCTTCCCAAAATCCCATCTAACCCTGCCCTCTGGCAGTGGGAAGCCATTCCCCTCTGTCCTATCCCTCCAGCCCTTGTCCCAAGTCCCTCTCCAGCTCTTCAGGCACTCGAAGTTCTCATAAGGTCTTATCAGACCCTTCTCTTCTCCAGGCTAAACAATCCCAGTTGTCTCAGCTTTTCCCCACAGGAGAGGTGTTCCATCCCTCTGATTACCTTTTGCTGAAGAACAGATAAATTGAATGAATTTCCACTAAAATAAAGCTGTTTCTTGCTAAAATAAAGTTCATTCCTTGCTAAAAATGCCAAGGAATCTGATTCCCTAGAAGAATAAAATAGAAATGTGTCTTTTCTCAGTTATCACTTCCTTATTGTATTTTTATTTTTTACTTTTGCTTTCTGATGAAACCACGTTCCCTAAGATGTGGGCAAAGCAGCATTTCATGGCAGAGCACTTGTGAAAATGCCCCACAGCGAGATGTGTCTACTTTGAATTTCCTTGGGATGCTGCCAAGATGCTCTTCAAGAGGGAACAAGTGACAGGAGCGCTCCTTGAGGGGAGTGGTTCTTCATTCCTCTGGGAAACTGCAGGCTGTGCTTGGGAAAGGGGTTTGAATAACCCTAACAGCTTTTGGGTAATAGCTGTGGGGTTTTTTTTTGCTGTGGGGAAGAGAATGACAAAGCTGAGGCTTCCTGACACAGGATTTCCAAGCTGTTGTCTCACTCTGGGTGTTGTCTCACTGATTTCTTTTCACTCCCTTCCCTTCTTCCACTCCGGTGGATTGAAGAGCAGGTGAGAGCTGTGCAGTGTGAGCACAGAAATGCTGCCCTGATAGGAGGTGTCTCCTTGCAAGAGCTTCCCAGCACTAAACCTCACACTTTTGGGAACAAAAGTCAGAGTATCTGAGCTTTGTGCTGGATACTTGGCTGCTGGACATTGGAAGGGACATGTTCCCATGTCCCTGGTGTCTGCAGGCAGGGAACTACATTTCCCTGACTCTCTGGGATAATGGTGGGGTGCTGATGCTTTTTATTTGGGCTTTTTAGCTCAAATCTGAGTAAAATTGGGGAGAAAGCAGATGGGAGGGAAGAAGAGATTTGTCTGGCATGTTGTTTTTCCATCAGCTCTCTCTGCAGTTTTGTTTACTGAAAACAATATAAGTTTTCCATTATGTATTTACTGGATTTTTAATTGAAAGGATCATTATTAAAAACCCCTGACAAGCTAAATTAGGCTCTCTGCTTTGGTTTCAACCGGTCTGATGAGAACTTGCAATATATATCTATAACTATTTATGAGTCAATTTTTTCACTGATATAAATCCCTTTTTAATTCTTCTGTGAGGTCCTTCAGTTTCTCCTACTGTGGAGCCCAAGGGAACCAGAAAATTAAAATCCAAGGCAGCGATTACAGTGAATTATAATTTTACTGTTTCCCATATGAAGAATTAGTTTCTCTCATTTCTTGTTCTTGTTACAACCTTTGTCAAGAACATAAATTATCAAAATTCTTCATTGGTTAATATTCCATGTAAATTCTATGGGAAGTGAGACAGCGTGTCCTTTGTGCTGCACTGCTTCCTGGACTGGATTTCTTTTTAAACAAAAGGATGATGCAAAGTCAAATTCTTGCTCTTTTGTACAGTGGAGCCACTGAGACATTAATTTCTTTTGTGGTCCTTAGGTGTGGAAATACCCCAAGTGGAAAGGTGGTGTGGCAAAGGGGAAACCTGCATGGGATGATCATGACTTGATTTGATTCCTTATACAGCCTCCAAGATAAAACTGAACTCATTCTGCAGGAGACAGGGACAAATATGTCCTT
Source organism: Anomalospiza imberbis (assembly GCF_031753505.1). Classification (NCBI taxonomy): domain Eukaryota; kingdom Metazoa; phylum Chordata; class Aves; order Passeriformes; family Viduidae; genus Anomalospiza; species Anomalospiza imberbis. Next base: position 6,526,036 of record NC_089689.1, on the reverse strand, counting down.
GGCACTTGGGGAATTGGTTTAATGGTGAACATAGGGGTGGTTCTAGAATGAAGATTTGGATTTGGTGATCTTAAAGGTCTTTTCCCACCTTAATGATTCCATGATTCCAGTGAACACCCAAATAACTGCCAAATAACAACCTACTCCCTACTGTTGTATTATCAGTTGGGTAAAGAATATAAAATGGTTCTTGGGGTTCCGGAACAGGGAATCTTGGTAGCTCAATAAGACTTTTTGCAGGTGTAGGAAATCTGAACTGAGCTTTTAGTTGACCACAAAATGTCATCAGGAACTCAAGTGACAGGACAAGGAGCAATGAGTTCAAATTGAAAGAGGGGCAGTTTAGGTTAGATATTAGGAAGGAATTGTTCCCTGTGATGGGAGCCAGGCCCTGGCACAGGTTGTCCAGGGAAGCTGTGGCTGCCCCTGGATCCCTGGAAGTGTCCAAGGCCAGGTTGGACAGGGCTTGGAGCAACCTGGGCTGGTGGGAGGTGGGATGGGCTTTAAGGGCCCTTCCAATCCAAATCACTCTGTTGTTCTATGATTTCCAGTCTTCAGCCATCCACCTGTTTTGTTCTGAGCTTTGAAAGAGTTTTCTATGGAAAGCTGGAATGAGAAACAAATTTTTGTATTTTTTAAATCAATAAAAGATGAGGTATTTTTTGTTTTTGTTTTTTCTTTGGTGGGGAGGGAGTTTGATCCCCTCAGAATTTTCAGTAGCGTGTCACAGAGTGAGGATCAATCAAGGCCTCACACTCACCCCAATGCTCAGTTGTGTTTGACACCTTGTATATCATTGCTCCAAGCACAAGCAGAATGTTTCCTACCTCAGAACTCCAGAATCATAGAGAACCTTTACTCACACTTCTTTTTAGCCCTGGCATTATTTCCCCACATATGTCACACTGCCCTTTCCTGGCCACTGTTTGTTCCTTCCTCAGTGCTGTGTTCCACATCCCTCCTGGAGCAGCAGTGGCAAACCTGCTGTGCTTGGAGCCAGCTTGCCCACAGCAGTGCTGGGAGCAAAAACTCCCCTCACTTCATTCTTGGCTGTATTTGCCATTAAGGTGACATGTGAGGAGCTGAGGGGAGAACAACCTTCCCAAGCTCTTCTGCAGTGACTCCAGATCATTTATGGGAGACGTTTCAGAGAGCCTCGAGTGCCATTTCCAGAGCATTTCTCACAGTGTGGGCATGCAGTCGGTTTTATGGGAAGCACAGTACAGCTGGAGTTGAGGGATAATGAAGAACAATTGTGGAGCGAGGGACAGCTCATAAAGCACCATAAACCCTTTAATTTCTAAGGCACAGGTTCTAATATGATCCATTTACTGAAAATAACCTTTTTTAGACAGGGCAGGCAAAAATCTGGAAGAATTTCAGAATCCTTCTGGGGCTTCAAGATGTGAAAGCACAGAGTAAGTGCCTATATAAATTTTCCAGTCTGGACAATATGGGCTGGGCAATTTTTCACTGAGCTGGGGACTCCTACAGCAGTGCCATAGCTGATTTTTTGTGTGCTTTGCTCTGTGTGCATGCTTATGAGTTTCCATGAACAGCCTTGTTTTCCACAATACCAGTGAGCAAATTTTACTTGTGAAGCAGTCAACATTTAATCCAATGTGGTTTTATGTAAATGTGAAATTCCTACAAAACAAAATTCTTTCCACTTTGTAGACAAGAAGGTTATTGGTATCTCCTTATTATTCTGCTTGAGAACTTTGATAATAACATTTGTGTCTCTAAGTCCAGGGATTTAATTTTGGAGTAGTATTGAAAGGAAAATCAATGTACAAGTTATGTTGTAGCTCAGTAACAACCAGTATTTTAAATTATTAACGATATGAAGTTGAAAAATGTTATTTCATGAAAGCCTTTAACAGAAGAGTTAAAAAAAATAAAAGAGTGTGTAAGGGGAGGTGTTTCAAAGAGTAAGAGAGAAAAATCACTTCCAAAGAGATGCAGAGCAAGGGATTTCTTTGCTAACATGGAGAGTTCCAAACAAGTGCAGAAACTGGGAGTGCAGAAACTCTTTCTCAAGTGGAAATAGAAACATACTATAATTTATTTTACCTTTGCCTTAGATAAATTCTTCTGTTTGGGCAAGAACAGATGTTAAAGAGTATTTCTGTTTTTTCCCTAATTGTGTTTGTTTGTGGCTTTTTAGCTTGTAGGCCTGAGAGTAGAGATTGAGAATAATAAGGGGGGAATAAAGGAAAAAAAACTCCTAAAAATGAAACTTTCTGTGTAACAACAACAATCCTCTGCAAATTGCTCAGGCATAGACACAAATTAAACTACAGATTTTCTTCTGAGGACATGCTGCTAAAGAATAAACCTGAATTATTGAACCAAAACCAACCACCCCAGGAGCAGGATAATTTTCACATACACTACTTAGATGTGTCAGGCATATTTATTGTTCTTTATTTCCTCTGATTTCATTTCATAGAGAAATCTTAAACAGAACTCTATAGATCTCTCTCTCTCTCAGCTGTCTCTATAGAGATCTCACCTCTGAGCCTCACCAACTTTTGATCAAAGGCCATGGAATAATGTGGTTTTCACAGGGCTCATCATGGGGTTTTATTGCACATTCTCTTTAACTTTGTAATGGGCGAAACTCAACCTCAGTTTGAGACCTGCCTTGGGTCTGGAGTTTGGAATTGGATCCAGGTGAAAATCTACAGCTTGACCAGGCTCAACTGCTTCAGATGGGCTGATCTAGACTGCAATTTAAAAAAATAATAATTGAAAAGTATTTACTCTTTATTGCAGCCACAAATCCCAGAGTTACTTCAAAGCTAAAACCTGTTTGTTTTTTTCTGTTCTTCTTTCAGCTGCTGTCTCATATCCAATTCCAGCATATTACAGAACCTTTCCTAAGGAATTCAGTCTTCTCAGCCTGCCCTGTTGCTGTCTCTCCAGGTAGGTTTCTGCAGCTTGGTCCTGTGGTAATATTAGGATTAGCTCCTATTTCCAACCAGATTTGTTTCCTGTGAAATTTATCTCCAAAGCTCTTAGTTTTCCCATTAAAGCTATGCATAAATTACCATTTCGCTCCTCAAGTGAAACTTCCTTTTCATCCATCAAAACAAATGTGTCCACTGCAATTCCTTCAAAACACCATCCTGTTCTGCTCGGTAATGATCGCTTTCCGTTTCCATAAAAGCAGAGGAGAGATGGGAGATTTGTAATCCAGTGGAAGTAAGATTGGAGAGTTCTCTGACAAAAGGAGAGAGAACTCTCATTGTGAGTAAATGAAGTCCCTGACAGCGGTTTAATAGATATGGCTGAGCTGGGAAAATATTACAAAGGACCATGAGGTGCTCGCTTTATACCTACTCTGGCTTAGGTCTTGCTCTTCTATCCAAGCCTTAAGGGGAGGTGGGGGGAGGACATCAAGCCAATCTCTTTCCTGGTTGGATCCTCTGTGTCTTCTGGCAATGGCTCACTTTGGAGGGACCCTGAGGTGCTCTCCTCCTCAGCGCTCCTGCTCAGGTCTGTGTCTTCTGCCCACCCTGTGGATGGGCCAGACCTGAGCTCCTCACAGCCGGACCCCTCCTCTCCCTGTGGCTCTGCCAGGAGTGCCATGGCTGGCACAAAGGACCCCGTCTGCAGAACGCGCTGCTGTCCCCACGGGCCATTCCCCAGTACCCTGAGGACAGCACACTCACCAGGGAATTCCCTTCTAAAATCAGAATAGTGGGCCCACTGAAAATGCAGAGGCTCTTGCACATCAGACATGTGCAACACCAAATTTAGGGTTAAGAACTCTGGTGTGAAAATACTGGGCTCATTGGGAAAAGGGTTTCTTTCCACCATAGTCAAGAATGCCATCGCTTGCCCCTTTATATTGCAGAGTAAACCACAGGAGAACTCACAGGGTTCAGGAGCCAAAGGAAAAACTCCAGAGATCAGCTGTTAGAATATAATTTCAAAAATGGCTGAAACGTTCACATAGCTCCAATTGAAACTGGGAAATTACAAGAGGAAATAATGGTGGATACTCCAATTTAAGAGGGTTTAGATGGGATATTGGGAAGGAATTTTTGTCTTTGAGTGTGATGAGGCCCTGGCACAGGGTGCTCAGAGAAGCTGTGGCTGCCCCTGGATCCCTGGCGGTGTCCAAGGCCAGGCTGGACAGGGCTTGGAGCAACCTGGAATATTGGAAGGTGTCCCTGCCCATGGCAGGGGTGGCATTGGCTGGACTTTAAGGTTCTTTCCAATCCAAACAATTCTGAGATTCTATAAAACAGAATGTTTTAGACTTTTTCCAGGCTTCCTAATGAGTTTTGCCCAGACACATATTTCTATCTCACTGGCAGTATCAGAGAAGGTGCTTCAGAGTCCACAAGCTTTACTTAAATACCAAAATTGAGGAATCGCATTGATATGACTAAATTTAAACACTGACCTGCATTTCGGAAGAAAATAAATCTAACTTGCGGAAAAAGAGGTTAAATTTTTAACTTTTTTAAAATTACATTTTTTCATGTATTTTCCTGACCTATTTCACTATTTTCAGATATATTAAATGGTTTTGCTGATTCCTGCAATATTTACATACCTGGCCCTTACCAATGTATAAACCATATCTTTTGACTCTTCTGTCCATATAAGCTGATATCCTGTTTATCTGGTATTCCCATTTTCCCAGGTACAGCACCTGGGAATTTTTTCCAATCATGCAGAGATTTCAAACTCTGATATCACAGAGTAATTTTGGTCTATGTGTATGTATTTTTTTAAATATATATTGCAGGCATCTAAATATATAAATTAGGGAAATGCTCTTGAAATTCAATCTTAAAGCTGTAACTAGGAAAATTATTAAATTAGACTGCTGTAATTTAGTTAATAATCCCACTACATTTCTTTAACATAGACTTTATAGCTGTTTTCCAGTTATATTTTAGTCTCTCTCTCCCCTTGATTAAACATTATGCAGCAATATACAGCAGAGCAAAACTCAGAGTTGTAATGATAATTATAATTCATTAAATATTGATCAAATTAAATCTAAAATTGCTTGGATGTCATTCATTTGCTAAGTACAAAATAAAATCCTGTAACATACAAATAACTCAGTGGTTGTGTACATAAACTAGTAAAATGAAAATATGCATGGCAATATTCTCAGTAAGGAAAGAAGTTTTTCTTAAATTAAAACTGTAATTTGACCAAGATGATTATCCCTGCTCCTGCCCTTGAAAATCTGCCATTTGACTGCTGTCACCAGCAGCACAATTCAGAATGCAAAATTACATTCTTATTTCTTTCTAAATCACATAGAAGTTTCATCGGCACTTTGGAGCTGATAAGCGCATACCAAATACCCGATTTTTGCAGACAAGGGGGTTACAAGGAACATACAATATTTTTGTATAAAAAACCTGCCACTTTCAGGTGACAACTCTCACGTCTTTAACCACAGAATTGTTTGGGTGCAAGGGAGCTTGAAACTCATCCCATCCCACCCCCTGCCATGGGCAGGGACACCTCCCACTAGCCCAGGTGGCTCCAAGCCCCATCCAACCTGGCCTTGGACACTGCCAGGGATCCAGGAGCAGGAGCATGGAAAGGACAAGGTTTCTTAGAACATTTGGAAAGGAGCTTGATGTATGAAATCTCTTAAATGTCCCTGAAATTTCTGCTGGCCTTTTTCCTTCAGTCTGGCTCAGTTATTTTTGCCTTGGTTCAATAGATTTTTAAATTCATTCACAACCTTTAGAAAATGCATTACAAACAACCCAAAATACAGGCTGTTTTGGAGTTTGCATTTTCTCCCTGAGTAAGGATAAGTGTGGGGTTAAATGGAAAAGCAGCTGTTGGATTTCAGAGGGGGTCAGATGTTCAGGGATGTTTTGCCAGCACCTGGCGTAGGGAGAGTTGGTACCTCAGTAAAAATGCTGTAGAGATTTCATTTCCATGGCAAGTGTTCCACAGGTGGGGCATGCCCAGGAACGATTGCTAGCTTTGTCAGGCAAGAGGGAACTGGGAGGAATGGCAGTACTGCAGGAAGGAGGAGAGACCCTGGCAGCAGAGGGAGTGGCAGGGCTGAGCAGCACCAATAGGGAGCACCAGTAGTAGGGAAGGTGAGTAATCCACACACTGGTGTGGAAAGTGAAACAGTTTTGTAAAGGACACAAGCTGCAGAGTGGGAATGACGGGCACACACAATTACAGGGAGCTGCTGAGAGTAAATGCACCATTATTTGGCCAAAGAGCAGCTCTGTCTGCTGAAATTCCTTCTCACAGCCTACAGCTCTTGAAACTCAGCAATTTCCCACATTTTCCCTGTGTTTCGTGAAGAGACATGTAAAGAATCATCAATTCTTGTCAGCAGCTCTGTGTGTGCAGCAGAGCGCAAACTGAGTGGCAAGATCCACAAACCTTCCACAGCCACAATCGATTCGAACACCGTGTTAATAGTCAGTACAGCAAGAGGAATAAAGGACAGCCAGAAGGGAATGTTTACATGAGGAATTACTTTAACAAACTAAATCAATTGGTCATATCACAAAATTTCACAGGGATGTGACTCTGTCAAACTTGACATACATACCTCGAGCAAGCCAGAGGAGGAGAGAGAGGGTAACAGCAACAGAGAGGCACCAGAACAGATATCGGTGCACTGACTGGAGCAGGAATGGTTTAGTTTTTAGACAAAAATTTATATGAACAAGCAGCAACCTGACCTGTTTTTCAGAACAATAGTCTGTAACAGCAGAAAGGGGAGGATTTACTCTCCCTGAGCAATGTAATTTCTGAGGGTTAACGCACCTCAGCACTTCTGGGCTGCTGCTTCTTCATCAGTGATGCTCAAAAGTTTGCTCCAGTTAGATCAATAAATGCCCTGAAGGGGATGGATGTCAGTCCTTGTGCACCAGGGTTCACTCACTTGGAGGTGAAGCAGGATAATTACTGACTGTCCCAGGTCCGTGATCCCTGAAGTGGCTGAGAAAGAGTGAGAGACTACCAGGAAAGCCGAGTTACACTAGCTAAAAATCTAGTACTTGTTTCAAAGAAAAGAGTTTACAAACCCAGATGAAATGCCTCTGATTCATCTGGAAATTCTGGAATTCATACCAGAAGTGTTGCTTGAAACGAGCCCTTCTCTCCAATGCCAAGCTCAGGCTGTGCCCTAAGTTAAAGATGTTTTGGTTCACACCCTAAAAGTGAGCATTTCAGCTCAAAACAGCCTCTCCCTCACTTTTTGGGAGGACTTGGTGCCTCTCCCAGCCTTGGGATGGCTCTAGGGGAATAAAAGGATGTTTCGGGGTCCATCCCTCGTGGCTGGCAGTGTGGCAGACAGGCACTTTTATGGAGTGTTAAATTTTCACAATCCTGTTGTATTTCTTTCCTCCCTCTGTGAAGTAATGACACACATAAATCCTTGGATTGAAAGATTATCTAGAATTATTGCAGAAAAATATAATTTAAGGAGAAAATGGAGTACTAGCAAGGTATACCAACTTTGTAATGAAAACAAGGCGACATTTTCACTGAGACTGCCAATAAATTTCTTAGTATTAATTATTTTTCCACATTCTTACTAATTTTACAGATCATATCTTGGATGTAACTACTTAGGAATATTTGGATTTATGTCATAAGGTCCTAAAAGCTGTAGCTGGAGTCACTATAACAAAATATACCTTGATGAACAATTAAATTTAATTTTATTGTTCTCATATAAACAGCAGATTACCATTGCAAATAAACAGTGGCTTGTTAATAAATCCAAGAATGCAGCTTGTCTTTGTTCTTAACACATTTTAGTTGCTGGGCAGTTATTTTTGAGTTTAATTATACACAATGGGAAATAGGATGCCTGACGGAAATGAAACTTCATTAAATAAGATTATTTTAGTAGGCTGAGTTACAGGGTTTAATTCTTATTTACAGCAGGGTCTGTTCACATCACACTGGCAATAGATGTAATAAGCACTATATCAGACCCTCAAATACTGGTGTAAATTAGACACAAAGTACAGGCCTGTTTGATGTGGGGGTAAATCGTCATTCAAGATTAGATTAGAAACTGAAAATCTCATTCGTGCTAAAAGGCCTTCAGATAATAGAGGCCCAGGCAATGGCTTGGAATCAGGGAAATGATCATATTCTATATGGGGAAAATGGACAAAAGACAAAAAAAATCAGCTGGCAGGCTGTACTTAAGGAAATATCCCATCTTTACCAGCCTTGTTTAAGGAAATGAACCAGCAAATTCTGTGACAGAAATACTGGTGCCATCAGTACAAAAGCAAATATTTTCCATCAAAAACCAAGGCCAGTTTTAGCTACCAAAACTCTCCTGTAAAGCAGCTCACCCCTCTTTCCTGGTGCTGGTGGCCCAAGGGCACCCCCTGCCCACATGTCCCCAGGGAGAACCAAATTCAGTCCCTGAATTTGGGACTGAAATAGAGATTTTTGGGGGGGGGGGGGGGGGAGTGAGGTTAAAGTCATAGAAACTGGCCACACTGAGAGAGGAAGTCTGGCCCAAGTTTTAGCCCACAAAGTGGAAAGGTTTAGGAACAGCTTAGAGCAAGGCTGGATTCAATTTCCCCAAGTGCCTTGAAGCTGATGCACCAGACGAGGATGCACCAGAAATGCATCAATGCACATAATTTAGAGGATTGATCAGTGTGACACACAGATGGAGGAGACCTCATTGCATGCCAATAAAGAAAGAAATCCTGCTAATAAATTTGCACACAAGGAATGACATTCCTTTTAATTTCCACATTACTTTGAAGCTATATAAAAAAATTCTCTATCCAAACTCTATCATACCCTTTCAGACATAGAAACCTATTTAAAGGCTATAGCTTATCTTTTGCAGAGTTTATTAACAGTGCAGCCATTCATTTTTTTTAGGATTTTTTCAGGTGATTTTATGAAAAAGATAATAACAAGTTAGGTCACCAAGTCCTGTTTACTCCTACCTGTCTACAAAATCTTGAAATATTTTCAAGTGTTTTATCTGTATGTGCTCAACCTACTCCAGTATTTATTTTAGGATTTTAAATGCTGCTAATGGCATAATAAATGCTCCAAATTTTTCTGTTATTTCCTTTATTGCCAGACAAGAGGGAAAAAAAAGAGGCCTCAATGAAGTAACCTTTTTTAAAGGTCACCTTTATTATGGCAGAGATTATCTCCCCAGGTTATCAATGTTCAACATCACTGTTTTGATTAAACATCATTCTAACTGGCCACAACTATAAAACAACCTTTCCCCAGCCATCTTTCTGTGGGTAATAGACAGAAATTCTAAAATATAATTAATGGCTGGGTATAACCATCCGTTTTATTGGGATTTTCCAAAGCCTCAGTGCTGTGACACGGAGGTTGATACATGGCTGCCTGTGATGGTAACTAATCATTTATGTCCTGGGAAAGTGGTGTTTTCTGTTTTTCATTCACTGCAGCCTGAGTGTCTAATGGCAGACAGGTAATCTAACACCCATTAAAAGTGTAAATTATGTAGTCATTTACAGATGGGAAACAGTAGACAAATCTGTTAAGCACTTTGCTGAGACCATCATTTGAAAGCCACAGCATTATCAAACCTTTCCACAGCTAATGCCTTCAAACCCAGCACTGGAAATTTGTAAATGCTGTCAAAGCCAGTTTATTCCTCACTGCTTTATCTGTCAGGGGCAAATGTTTACATTATCTCTCCTTCTGAGACATCCCTTTATGTTGTCCTTGTAGCAAAAAGCAGAAATAGCCAAGATTTTAGCACTTCTCAAAAGAAGAAGAAAGAAACAATGAACAGATTTTTCAGTTTTCTCCCCATTAGCAAGTTAGTTTTGAAATCTGACAGAGGAAGGCTCAGTGATTTAAATAACATTTCAATCATTAATCACTCAAAATTATGGCCAAGAGAGTTGAGAATCACAGGAGAAGGAATCAGGCTGTAGCTGAAGCAGCTCCACAATTCACTAAAAGACTTGTGCATCAAGGGGAACATTTGGGGATTGTTAGTGCTTCCATTTTTAAAGAAGTTTTTCCAAGCCATTGTTTGAAATTTATACCTAGATGGATTTAGCAGAGCTTCTAATCCTTATGGAAACTGAATAAATACAAGAATGTTTAAAATCCAGTTTTTCAAATTATGCTGAATTTTCAGCAACCTTAAAAAACCTAGAGGGGTGGTCATTCCTTCCAGTGTAACACTGCAAGTTGGAATAAAAAATTGGAATTAAAAAAATAGTTCTCTGATTCATCTGCTGCAGGGCATTGAGAAACAGGAAAAGATAATTCTGTGCCAAAGCTGTGACTCCAGTCATCTTGGACATCTCTAGCCTGGCCAGATTTGTCCGTGCAAAGATCCCCAGGTTGGTTAAAGCACCAGCTCTGACCACACAGGTCTAGTAGGTTATAATTCTCTCATTTAACTAATATCCAGCTTTTTCCATCTGGCTTTGATTAGTGCCTGAGATCACATCCCTTGGAGTGGCTAAAACAAATTGCCACTCTGATATTTCCAGCACAAACCTCACAAATACACTGGTGGTGACTCTGTTACCCTGTTGTCTGCAAGACTGTTACAACATTTTACAGTCGCCAATATCCATAAAAAACTGACTTTATGAGTTCCCAATCTGCACCTGACTTGGGTCCACGTGTGGAATCAATTGTTTGGGTGCTGCTTCTGCATCAGGCACTTATCCAGGAGCCCCAGAATTCCAGTGCTGTCACAGTGACTGTGATTTTTGTCTTATTGATGTGTGAGATTTTCTGGGTTTCAGGGTGGGCATTTTCTTACTTTTCACTAAAAGGGAGTAGGAATAAGCAAATGCAGTTTCAGGAATGAATTTGGACCAAGATGCAAATTTCACTGGGGGTACTCACATGAAAGGCTTTCTTTCCCATCCAAGTGTCTTCTTTTGATCAAGGTTCGAATTTTAGTGGAAAATGGTGCCAATTTGCTTTAGCTCTTTGCTGTTAAGTGCACTAAAGGAATGTGTGCATCCATAAATAAACAACAGTCACTGCAAGATGTGAGCCTGAGCTGTTGAAAGTGTCACCCAGGAGGAACCTTGAGCTTAGCACAGGATTGGGGATGCCATGGGCCTTCTATAAAAAGTGGCTCCTGATGGACATGACTTTATCTACTCACTCTTGAGCAGATCAGACATCCTCAGTACATTTTAGATAACATATCAATCACTGTCTTTGACATACTAGGTCATGACATGAGCTTCCTTCTTAAAATGCTTTCCAAAGGTCTCATTTTATTACAAGCCTGATGTTCTTCCCCATTTCTTGCTATTTGAAAGCAACTAATATAGAAACAGTTGCAAACAAGTGACTAAACCTGTGAAGATCATCCTTGGTGGTTGTCTAATAAACAGGAACCCTGGCAGAGGTACTTCCAAAGCAACTCTCCCTCATTAACCTGCACAGAACAGAAGCTATTGCATTAGTGGGTAATAAAACCCCTCAGATATCTTCCATACCACATTCCAAGCACGTGCCAATATTTAAGCATCTGCCAGACAGCAGGTGGTTTGTAAATCATTATCTTTTCAAATTATGTTGCTAATGGCATGTGTGAAATGACTGAAAAATGACATGTTTCCTCCTCTCTGTCATTAAAATCAAATAAATTGCTGCAGTGCATTATCTAAAGCTTGTGAAGTATAAAGCACTGGCAAACCTGGGGCTCCCATTTTCCATCCTATTGTCCATTAATGATGGGCAATACCCTGGGATATTTGACTTCCATGACTCCCCTCTACCAGGAACAACTACAGACAACCAAAGGCATCATCAACAAGTTCCCAAATGGAACAGAGCTGATTAATTAGGAACAATCAGCCAATTCTTCAAACAGTATTGACAGCTAGCACAGTCTGGCTATAAAAATAGTGAAGAATTCCTGTAAGAATACAGGGCAACTTGGGAAAATAAATGCCATTGTGGGGAAACAAGGGAGAGAATTTCGAAGTAAAGTTGAGCCCAGGGATAAAAGAGGGGTGGGAGGAAGGGGTGTTAAGATTGCACCTACTCAGATTTGATATAAATTCACCGAGTCAGATCTGTCTTGCCCATGACAGGAATTGCTGAGTGATCTCTCCCTGTCCCTACCCCAAGCCACAAGCCTTCAATTACATTTTCTTCCCCCTGTCCAGCTGAAGAAGGGGCTGATGGAAGGGCTTTGGTGAGGCACTGGGCATCCAGCTGGGCCCAACCCCACCAGGACAGACAAATCCCTCAGGGTTTTTGATAATCCTTCAGTGCAGTGTTCCCAGTGAGTGCTCAATAAGGAATTCAGTTTCTTTTCTGGAAGCTTAGGGTATGCAATTATAGAATCACAGAATGATCTGGGTTGGAAAGGATCTTATAAACCATCTTATTCTGACCCCTCACCATGGGCAGGGACACCTTCACTGGCCTTTCAGTTGTTCTGAATCCTGTGCAACAGCTGAATCTTCTGAGGATAAAGCACTTTTCCAAGTCCTTGGCTTGGCTGCTGAGCGTGGCAGTCCTTGTTCTACTTTTCCAAACCAGTCTCTTACCACAGCCTGCTGGGTGATGTGGACACTTGAATGGACACATCCAGGACTGCCCTGTTCCTCTTCACCCAGAAGAAAACCATTTATCACAGAGTCACAGAACAGCCTGGGGTGGAAGGGAACTCAAAAATCATCTAATTCCAACCACTGCATAGACGTGTTGATTAAACCAGCTGTTAACTCAGAGGGAAAGGTCAGTCTGTGCCTTACCTTGTGAGCATGGTGTTGGAAATGTGGTTTATGCCCTAAATAAACAGACAGATAAAGGGAGAAATCTACAGCCCTACAGAACCACCTCATTGGGACATAACTTGAAAACAAAGGATGTTTAAATATGAGTCCTTTCAGGATCTCCCCCTGTTACAAATGACTGGCAGAAAGGATTCAGGCTTCATAAAATCAGGCAGCCAGAGTTAAGAATTTGGAAAGCTGACTTGATTTTGGGCTGGAAAAGTTTTCTGAAATAAATTAAGCAAGACAGTTAATATTTTTTCTTTCTTTCCATGCTAATTTTATATAATTTCTATTTATGAACAGTTGCTTCCAAAATCCCTACTGTTTCCAGATACTGAGCATTCTAGGTGATTGGAGACTTCCAGATATTTTACATCAAGATAACTGCCAGTTAAAATGATGGATGAGCAATGGGAAAGGGTTCATAAGTATTGGAGGAGAGCTGTGATGTGCTTTAGCTCCGTAGCCTTCTGGCACAGCCAATAAAGACAAAACAATAGTGGAGATTTACTACAGGGAGGAGCTGTAAACAAGGCAGCAGTCAGTGAAAAACACTGCTGCAGTGCAGACACAAAGTACCGCACAACTCTGGGACATTTCTGTTTTGCCACCTCAAACAAACATATAAAAATCACAGCCTATTTAAACCAGATTTTTTTTTTTTTTTTCTATTTTAGAGAGGATCAGTGCATTGGAAAAGCCTTGCAGTTCCTAAGGACTCCACACAGATCTCACACTGGAATTAAAATACCATGGCAGCACCACCTTTATATTTTGTCTGTGTCCATCCTTTATTGCCTTCCCCATATTTCCTGGTAGCACCAAAGGGTCTGGTCCATTTACTGTAATCAAAAGTTCCCCACAAATCTCCCTGGTTCATTTTTAGTCTGAATGAAGCACCTCATCCAAACCTCCAGCAATTCCACTCAACAGAGCCCACCCCACTGAAAGGCCAAGAGCAGCAAACCCACAAAATTGGTACCATAAATCACACAGAATGGGTTTGCCCCAAAATATTTCCAGTTTCAGTGATTAAGGAAGCATTACCAAGCTTGCTGAAGTCTTCAGTGAGTTTTAGAGTCAGGTGAGCAGTTCTCAGGTCTCCTGCATCCGTGTGCATATTGAATTATTTACCTACAAGACACAGAACAGCTCAATATCACAAATGAACCATTTAAGAGGTTTCTGCAATGCTTGGATTGAAATGTTCTGACTATAAACTCAATTGTTACTAAAATCTTCTGAAGTGTTTTCTTCATGATTTTGTAGTATGGGAGGTTGGATGGCCAGCTCAGGCTTTGCTGCATAACCAAAAAAAGAATCTGAAAATCACAGATTTGGGTTATTTCTGGGTACCTGTTCCCACAAGGATTCAGATGGATGTGGTGATGGACAGTGTAGGGGATGGTGAGCAGTATATGCACATCTGGCTCCAAGCATGGAGAAAATCCATGTTAAGCACATGCATATGATCCAGCAATATCAACAGGTACCACAATCCTTTCTAATAAACTCAACCCCCCTGAAAAAATCTCAAAAAAAACCCCCTTAAAAATAAAGAAAAAAAAATTGGCAATGTGAGTGGAAGATTCAGGGGAAAACTGAAAATAAAAATCCTTTTGCAGGTCAGCAATATATTGAATATTTTCATGTTAGTTACAGCCTACTCAGACAGTCTCCTCTGGATTTCTGCTGTGTGCAAGATTAACTTTAATTTCCTATTTAGGGTTGTAATTTATTCTTGATTGCATTAAGGAGCTGTCCTTCACAGCTAATGACAGATGCAAATACACTGTTTGGAATATACATCTCTGATAAAATATTTCAAACTAATAAGTAGTTTTGAGTTCAAGAAGACCCTCTAAAAACAAATTTTGTTTGCAGAAAAGAGCCACTTCAGAAGACCAAAAGCTAAAGGCCACATTTTTAGTGGCATTTACCCAAGTAAAGATATGGAGAGATCTGAGGGCAGGAACCTGGTAAGATGTTCCAAATTTGCATTGTTATTCATGGAAGCACTTGTGGAATATTCTCCTCTGTCATGTTTGGAAATGCAATTCCAAATCCTCATTTGTTCAGGCTTTCTGAACCAGGCACCTGCTGTGAGGAACGCTCATAAAGCAGTTTAAAAGGTATTTACAGAGAATAAAATGCATAAATGCTGTGACAAGCACACTGGGATTGTAATTTAATCTGAAATCCCTTTTGGCATGAAAATTTTACAAATATCCTCAAAGTCCTGCATGTATAAGAGGGAAGGTGATTATTAAGATTTTCCTATTCAGCACTACAGCAAGTGAGAGTTTCTGATTGTTGTGTTGAGCACAGTGATTCATTTGGTCCAATTAATGACTGTGTTATAATTTGTTTCAGCCTACAACCTTCCCTCCATTCCATCTGAAATTCTCAAACCTAAAAGAGGAATAATTCACCAATGACTGGAAACATTCCAAAGTCACATGGATTTCTGAAGAAGTGGCAGAAAAGGTGCAAGAAGGAGGTATTTGTGTGCAGGGCATTAAATCCTATTGCACAGGAACACCAAAATTCATCCTAGGCACAGTTTTATTGAGATGTACACAACCCAGATGAAACTGAAAGACTAAAAACATATTTTTTCTGAATTAGGGCAGAGTTTTGTCCTTCTACCAGAGAAGGTAACAAGTTTCAGCAATAAAACATGACTTAGAAGAGACCAAATTCTTCATTATCAACAAGGAGAAAGAGACCTTGTTGATAAATTGAAGGGCACCTTAGTTTGGGTTTATTTTTTAAATTTACATGAATTGTTTAAATTGGAAAAGACCTCTAAGAACATCAAGTCCAACCAGCACAGCCAAGGCCACCACTAACCCATGTCCCCACGTGCCAAATCCACATGGTTTTGAAATCCCTGGATGGGGATTCCACCAGTGCTCTGGGCAGCTGTGCCAGGGATGGACAGCTCCTTCCATGAAGAAATTTTCCTCAATATTCAACCTGAGCCTGCCCTGGTCCAGCCTGAGGCCGTCCCCTCTCCTCCTGTCCCTGTTCCTGGGAGCAGAGCCCGATTCCCCCGGCTGTCCCCTCCTGTCAGGAGTTGTGCAGAGCCAGAAGGGCCCCCCTGAGCCTCCTTTTCTCCAGGCTGAGCCGCTCTCCCAGCTCCCTCAGCTGCTCCTCATCAGATTTGTGCCTTCATCCTCCAGCAGCTTGTGTCTCATGCTCCTAAAACTGTGTTTAGAGCTGGTTTTGCAGGTCAATAAATGCTAAAAGCACCTACATAAAATTTTGCTCATGCAATGAATTCACCCACCCTGAAGACATCAAATCTCAGTTCTCTTTCTTCCATTAAAAGCTAATGAAGGATTCCATCTTCTTCCCTCTGAGGATGGGCTGCATCCAGATTCTCCTTCAATCTTCTGGCTTCTGAAATTGAAGTTGTGCTAGGTAAGAACTGCTTGACCACTTTATTCAGGTGAAAAAATTCATTAGATTGGTGCAATGATCGGCTTTTCCCCAGCCTGCTTCAGGACAGTTACAACATCTTCATGTGGTATCCTCATGGAGCTCAGTGGGATTTAAGGTGATGGTAGCAACCATTTGAGAAATAAAACAAATCATAGGATAACGTATCAAGTCTTGGACAAAGATTAAATCTCAACACTAAACTAATTTAAAAGAAATTCAAACTTTGTAATAAAAAAATTTAAATATTGGATTTAAATAAATTATTAAGATTTATATTCAATAACTGAACTTGAAAGCAAGTCTGCAACCTCACTTTGAAACTGGACTTCATTTTGCAAATAGAAGTGGTGAAGAATAACTTTTATCTGCCTGATCTTGATCATCTTTAATGCTGTACATTAACTGCAGATGGGTTAATGGAGTAATTATTTTATTTATAATTAAAATCACTATTAGGGAATGATACTGATGGACTACATAAATAACTTCACGCAAAGAGAATATAACTGAGGAGAAGTTCAATAATTGTGATGCAGTTCATAAACAGAATTAGGGGTTGTTTTTGCAGATTTGCCTACTTTGTCTGAAATAACAACCTCTGAGGAGTGGGGCACAGAGAGAATGAGAGACATTTTAAGCTTTCACTTTTTAATAGAAAGCAAGCTTGTCCCAAAATCACCAGTGGCTGGAATAAAAGATTATACAAGTGAATGGGAGCCTAATTATATACCACAGGTAGTAAATGTAATGTTATGTTTCAATGATTTTATGGATAAGGAGCTCATTTGTGTGCTATATCCAATAGGAGTTTTATGGCTAACACTAATAAATAAAAGAAAATATGTTCTGATTTTTAACAAAATGCAGGTTCTTATCCCAGCAGTTTATCTCAGTCTTATATCCAGGGACAAGGCTATGGCCCAGCTTAAAAAGCAAGTTAAGTTCTATTACTTCTGCTCACCTCTGCATAAATACAGACTGTATTCTTTAATTGCTTACCCCCACTATCATCCCTTCCCATAAAGTTAATTGGCAATAAACTTTCCACGATGATGGTAAGATTATTAAAAAAAAAAAAAAAAAAAAAAAAAAAGAGGAGAAAAGAAAGGAAAAAAGCTCCCAGCCTTTTTTGCAGAAGTCACCTTTCCCTTGCAGGCAGCACACTGTGATTACCATACAACAGATCACAGCGTGACTCCTTCTTTTCTAATTTTCTTCCCAGGAAGAAGGTTTCTGCCCTTTCCTTTACCTCCAAGTCAGCCTCTTATGCTGCATAAATCAAAACAGCCCCATTAGCTTTGACAGAGCTAAGCCAGTTCCCCAAAATTTATGATAGAACCCCTTGTCTGCACACCCAATTAAATATTAATTAAGATGAGCAAACAAACAAAATTTCTTGCCAGCAGAGGATTAGGAAACCTCTCCAGCATTGTATTATTGCCCCTGTCAGTCAGGACATTAAGGATGAAGGTCTGGAGCTGCAAGCAGTGAACTGTGGTGGAGGAAGGGAGTGATCCAAAATCTCTATGCAACACAGTGCCCAGAGCTCCCTGTCTTGGTTTGGAAAGACAGGTGTCTGCTAAGGAAGGCAGGAGACTCCCCTGAAACAAACAAACAAAAAAAAATGTAGACCACCTCCCTCCGAATTGTTATAAATTTGAAATTAAGGGGGGCTCTCAGGCAAAAATATGGGAGCAGGAATAACAGTTCTTTATTAGGGAAGAAAATAAAAAGATAAAATGAACAATGCAGTGAACCAAAACAACACTGACAGAGTCAGAATACAACCTGTTGGACAGGGTGTTGGTGGCAGTCCAATTGGGAATTAAGGCTGCAGTCCTCCTGGAGTGTCAGGTGTGGTTCTGTTGGAGCAGTGATCCTGTAGAAAAGGGTGTAGTCTTCCTGTGAAGATGCAGTGGAAGAGGCAGCTGTTTCTCTGGGAAATCAGTGCAGAAAAGGCTGTGCTGGTGTCCCAAAAGTTCAGATTATATCCAGTTAGGAAAGCTTGGCTCCTCCCTCTGGGCAGAGCATCTCACAATGCGATGCTGTAACTTTTATCAGTCCTGCAGTGACATTCAATAGCCCATTAACAGCAGATATCTCCCCAGAGGGAGGATTGGTTTGTGGAAGAGATAAAGAAAACTGCCCAATTAACAGAAGATAACTGCCACACCTCTAACAGGTGGCAATCGAATACATCTTGCCTTGCAATCTAGGACACTCCCCAAATATTCTCTTCCTCAGAGGTGTAAGTCCAATGAGGATGGATCAAGTACTGCCTTACACTGAACCCTCACTTCTGCCTGGTATGAACACCCTGATTCATACCAGTCCATGAGGATGTGGACTTAGCACGCTTTGTAGTGGTGATGTGCTCCCAAGCCTCCAGTCCATCTCTGGAGAGACAGCCAGGACCAGGGGAATTTTCACTGCCTGGAGATATTTCCAGATTTAGAAACTGAAGGTGTAATTCTGTGGGGTTAAAACAGGGAGGAGAAAGGTTCTATAAACCAGAGTGGACCAGGAGTGAGAGAGGATAAAGTTACTTCATAATTCAGCTCATCAAATTTTGGGACCAAACAGCTCTCAAATCAACAATTTAAAAGCAGAATCTCCTTAAAAGGAGTGAATCAAAGGACATCAGGAAGACGCATCTCAGTGCCGAGTTCCAGTAACACAATGATTGGCATACATCGCTTCCCAGACACGGTTTTGTTCAGCTTGAGGCAGAGAAAGGAAACTACATGAATATGTGAACCTCTGAAAAGAAGAAACCCTGCCTCAGGCAGAATAGACAGTATAAGAACTGCTGGGACAGAACAGTCTGGGTGAACAGAGTAGATCCGATGCTGTAGAGGTCGGACCTGTGTTCCCCCAGTGCCGATCCCCGGGCTCGGCACTGTTTTTTTTGATTGTGACTATCTATGACCGAATCTTGGTTGCGAAATAAAAATCTATTTTATTAATTATTAATTTGGCTTGATCATTTTTACCTATAACAAGCTGTTAGACTATAATTTCAAAATTGCTGATATGTTCACATAGCTCCAGTTGAAACTGGGAAATTACAAGAGAAAATAATGGTGAATATTCCAATGGAGGAGTGTTTAGATGGGCTATTAGGAAGGAATTTGTTGGGGAAGATGAAATAGGAAAACCTTATAAATATGATTGCCTGGCAAAAGATTTGAAAAATACAGACATTGAGATGAGAACTAGTTTTGAAATAACAAACCTTGACTACTGAATAACTAGAAAACAATAGTATAGCCAGGCTGAAAGCAATCCCCCCTTCTGATTAAACAACGCCCTTTACCTGCAGATAGGTCCAAAGGTCAAATGGAATGCTCTGTCTCACCCCCAATGTATGGTTCATCCCACACCTGTGACCCTCCCCTGAAGTATCAGGTATCTGTGACCCCATTGGCCCAAGTCCTGTTCCAGCCCACCTTGAAGCCCCCTGATAAGGTGTGCCCGAGGGACTGGACGCTCTCTTGGACCTTCCCCTGGGACCCTCACCTGGAACCCTCGCGCTCTCTCTCTCTCTCTCTCCCTCTCCCCCTGGGCCTGCCACGAGTTGCACCTGGCAACTCCAAGCAGGGCCTTTCCCCCTTTTAATAAACCACATTTTCTAAGACCTGACTTCAGAGATCTCTCATCCATCCAAACCGTCCTGGAGACCCGCGCTCATTACAGAATTGTTCCCTGTGAGGATGAGGAGGCCCTGGCACAGGGTGCCCAGAGGAGATGTGGCTGTCCCTGGATCCCTGGCAGTGTCCAAGGCCAGGCTGGACAGGGCTTGGAGCCACCTGGGATAGTGGAAGGTGTCCCTGCCCATGGCAGGGGGTGGCACTAGATGGGCTTTGAGATCCCTCACAGTCCAAACCTTTCTGGGATTCTGTTTAACCACAGTCATGGGAATTTTTTCCCCTCTTCAATATCCACCATCTGCCTGAGAAAAAGAACTTCCCAAGTCTGGTAATTCACAAGCAATAGCCCAGTTCAAATATCCTTTAGACACATTATGGATGTGAATAAGATGAATATCCCAGCACATATCAGAAAGCAATTAGATGTAATTCATTTGAATATATTCCATATCTTCTCTAATACCTTGAAAGCATCAAAATATTAAATTATATTGTGGGAGCCTACACTGATGGAGTGTAAAGCTGAAATCTAATCCAGGAGTACAAGAATAGATAAGAAACAATTTGAATCAGTCAGCAAAGAGTTGCAATTAAGGAAAAAAGGAATTTCTCGTTGTAGAGAAGAGAAACTCAGGATGAATCACTATCACATATATGTATTTTTTGTGAACAAAGATAGGAACATGGTTGAGAAGTGTGCATGTGAAGTGTATTTTCCTCAGGAATTTAGGGCTGCAATGTCCCAGGTTACAGGTACATAAAGGAAACACCGTTCTCAGAGGAAAAGTACTAAAACTCAGGGAAGTTCTCAGAGGTTGTTAGCATTATTCCAACTCTTAATGTCACCATGCATATTAAATCTTGTTTGATATGATTAATTGCTTGGTGGTTTTTTATAGTGGTCTGTGGAATACAGAGGACACCTCAACTGCAGTGCAGGTGACACAGCAGGACCTTAGAACATCTGCCTGGATATAAAGACATATCCTAATTTCCAGCAGATTATCTCTAGGCCATTGTTTTTAACACTGACTGCAGCCTTGAAAGGACAGTTGTGGCAAAGAATTTTACGTGAAGCTTCTAGAACAAAAAGTTAATAAGAATGAAATGTGCAGGATGTTGCTCCTTTGAAAAAAAATGCAAATTTAGGAGACTTGCTGACCTTAACACACCATTTCCTAATAACTGCCTGGTACTGGAAGCTATTTACCAGATTAACCAACAATTCTGGTCCACTGAGACTTTAGTAAATTGGCTCCAATCTGTTCCTGGAAATGAGAAGAAAGCATATTTAGGGCTACAAGGAAAGCTTTAAAACAACTGTTTTGTACAAGCTTTTTTTGTTCTGCACTGTTGCTATTGCTTTGAAATTTCACACATTACCAGGAGGAAGAGAGGATGCACAGTCCTGATGGATCCCTGGATCTGGGCAGGTCTCAGGACTCCCTCCTGCTTAATCCCAGCATTGGTGGCACTGACAAAGTGTGTCCCTGAGATGCTCCTGGAGAATGTGCAGGTCCCATGTGATAAAGTATATAAAACAGATGTCTCACATGTGGCATGAAACACCTTTCTGCCAGGTTGCCATATCCCAAGCAGACACCTGAGCAATTCACCCCTTCAGAGCCCTTTTCCATGGGAGTTTTTAAATCCCTTCCTTAAGCCCAGCAAGAATCTCAAGCCTGTGTTTTTAAGAACTGGTGCCTCTGAGTTATTTTCCACAATTCATTATGTATTCTGTACCAGTAGCACCTAAAGCTCTAAAGCTCATCATTGTCAGTAAAAGTCTCATGCATGTAAACAAGGGCTGAACTTGCCTGTTATTTAAGAACAGAGCTCAAGTCTCTGTTTTGATCCAAGCCCGTGCTGCTCTTACAATTTCTGAAGGTTAAGACACGCCTAGGTTGTTTTTCTTTTTTTTTAAAAAAAAAAAAAAAAAAGACACGCACAAAATCAAATTCTGATTGCAGTCTGGTCTACAAATCAGCACTTTATTTCAGCTGTTATTTTGTAAATGTCCTACTCATGCCACAATACACAACAATCTCTTTGCATAATAAATAGCAGGGTATTTAAAAATGAAAATACTAAAGTGCAAAAAGAAATTATCAAAAAAATTCCAAATAAACAAAACCACAAACCCATATAGAACCACTACATTGCTGCTGCTGCTCCTACTCCTTTCACTCAAGCTGAAATCCATCTGAGGCTCACACAGACCATGAAAACTTGAAGTTTCAAACCAGGCTTGGAGATTAAATTTGAGGTGAACTGTCTGTAAGAGGACTCTGCTCCTCTTCCTTCTCCCATCAGCATCTCAATATCAGAAAACATGGGATGGAGCAAACCCAAAGGAAACAAACTGGACAAAAAGTGGTCTCCTCTATCCTTTCCATGAGGCCACATCCACACCTGAGGGAAGAATTACCATCCCAATTTTAAAATGAAAATGAAATCTATTTGTCATTCCTGAGGGCATTTCACAAGTGAGTATGGAAGAAGCTAATGCCAAATTACTGACAAAAAAATCACATTGCAGGAGGAAAAGGCACATTTCTGGCTCATGAAGTGCCCTAACATGTACTCCTTCTAGGAATGCCACATTGCACTGGCTCTTGGAGCATGGATTTTCCTCTCTGAGGCCTGAAATGTGGAAAGACACACATAGTTTTACTATGAGTTCCAAATTTAATAACTAAAGTCTAGCTCATATAAAAATCTTGAATTTCAGCTGTACTCCAATTTTTAATCCTGCCTTTAAACAGTATTCCAGCAGCACAAGTGAAAATATTCAAACAAACATTTGACAAACGTCATTCATGGGTATAGTATGAAATTATTGTTTAAATTTCAAAATATGTGAGGGGAACAGCCCTGCAGATGCCCAGGGACAGGCCCTGGGGCTGAGATTCCCCTGCAGCCCATGGGGAAGTAGCTGTACCCCTGTGATACACAATTACAATTTAAATCATAGATTGAATCCAAGATAAAACATATTATTGTATTAATCAATATTTGACATTTCCCCAGCAGTTCTCAGCATCTTACACAGCTGGGATCAACTTGTAAGTACTTAAGTCTTGCAGCACTGATGAAATGGCTTTGCAGTTAATATATTCACAAGGTGGTAGCTGCAGGGTTTTAAAAAAATAATAAAAAAAAAAAGAAAAAAGGTCACCTACATCTTTTCAACATTAATCCATGACTGGGTTTATAAGAAATTACTCGGTCATCCAGGTTAAGAGTAGATGTGTTCAAATTAACTGAAAGCAAACTTCCCTGTGTAGAATTAATTATAGCTGGCATGTGAACAGCTAATAAAAATGGTATTTTTTATGTCTTTGTTATAAAATGTCTTCATGCCATAATTAGGAGTCTGCAACTGCAGGAGCAGAGCTATTGCTTTGCTCCAGCAGAGCTACTGACATTGCTTTACCAGGTCTCTTGGCAAATGAGCCAGGAGGAAAAGCTGAGTTCCACCAAAATACCTGGTGAGGGAATGGAAAGAAAAAGAAAATTATGTTGTTGTTGTTGTTGTTGTTGTTGTTTTCTGAGTGATTACTCAGAGCCAAGAAGGCTGAGAAACACTGAACCAAAAAGCTTAAGCACAGATATGAAGTGCAGCCCTGGAGCCAATTTCCCACAGTGGCAGCTCATCCCAAAGTTAAGGGAAATTTAAGAATTTCTTTGACTATGGACATGAGTAAAGCACATCCTTCTCTATCAGAACATGCTTAGGTGACTGACTAGATCCTTCCCAAAGAAGGTGTGTTGATTTGGCATGGCCTGGTTTTGGGTAGCAGGGGAGTGCTGCAGAAGTAGCTTCTATGAGAAGCTGCTAGAAGCTTCCACTATGTCCAACAGAGAGCCAATCTCTGATGGCTCTGGAGGTGGACAAGCTGCTGATGCAAATAGAGAGGTTGGTAACCTCTCTGTGATGACATTTTAAAGAAGAAAATCAAAACATCACACAGGCAGTTTTTTCCAGGGGTGGTGAGGTGCTGCGGGGGGCCATCTCAGCATGGCCCACACGAGCCTTGCCTGCCTGGCCGCCCCAGCCAGCCGTGCTGCAGGCAGAAGGGCAGGGGTGGCAGCTTCTCCTCCCAGCACCCCGCATGAGGAGAGGCGTTGAACAGCACCAGCACCACGGCGGCCGCCGCTGCCCACGCGGCCGGGCTGCTTGGCCGGCAGCGGAAGCACGACGAGCAATTTCCCAACATGGAACCTGGAGGAGATCGACTTCTCGGCACTGCGGGATCTCTCACAAGAATCTTTGAATCAGTGGAACTTGTTGGCAACAGCACCTACAAACAGCAGTTTTTGATCTAGTCAGAGAAGAGGAGGAAGTGAGGACGTGTGAGGGAAAACAACAGGGTGACACCAAGGTCAGTGGAAAAGAAAGAGGGGGAAAAGGTGCTCCAAGCGTCAGAGCTGAGATTCCTCTGCAGGCCACGGGGAGCACTATGGGAAAGCAGTTGTACCCCTGCAGCCCATGGAGATCCACGGGGGATGCAGAGATCCACTGGCAGCCCGTGGGAAAAGTGCTCACATTGGATCAGGTGGATGCCAGAGAAAGCTGTGTTCCAGTGGGAGACCTGCATGGAGAGAGGAGGACCCTCCCAGAGACAGAGAGAGAGGGCCTTTGCTTCCAAACTAGAGCAGCCTCTCCTTAGAGGACTGCATCCTGTGGACGAGTGACTCATGTTGCAGCAGTTTTGGCAAGACTGCTGCTCGTGAGCTTGGAGCCAAACTGGAGAAGTTCCTGGAGAACTGTCTCCTGTGGGAGGGACCCCACAGCATGGCAGAAGAAAGACTCCTCTCCCCGAGTGAACAGAAAAAGATCTTGAGTGACAAACTCACTGAAACCCCCACGCCCTGTCTTCCTACACTGTTGGTGGAAAGAGGGAGGGGCTGGGGGGATAAAGGTGTTTTAAAGTCTTGTTTTGCTTCTCATCATCCTCCTCTGACACTGTTCATAATAAATTTACCATGTACCTTTAAATTTGAACCTGTTTTGCCCTTAAAGTGTTTTCTCCTAATCCTTATCTCAACTCATGGGCCCTTCATTAATTTTTTGTTTCCTTTTCCTCTGCCCAAATGTAGCAAGAGAGTGCAAATGGCTTTTGTGGGTGCTCTCAGATCAGTTTATCATCCCCTCATTCAGAAGACATTAAAAATCTGACAATTTCAATTGCAACTTAATCAAAAAGATAGATATTTCAAGACTGTGCTGGTTTGTGCAAACCCACTTTTATTGTAAAATATCATGCTAGAAAGTTTCTTTACAGATGTCAATGGCTATTTTAATAAAGAATGTAATTTAATGAAGCATTTGCTTTCTTTTTCCATGCAAGAGAAATTGAAATGTTAATTTAAATTGGATTGGACAGATCCAAAACCTGACTAATTGAATGTAAACAAAAGAGGAGGAGGAGCATGCCAAGTTGGCATCTTCTGCAGAAACAAGGGAATTGTGGTTATCATTCCTATTCTTTAATATTTTCCTAAAGGACCTGGAAGACTGAGAAGTAATTATATTAAAATAACTGTCAAATTAATCTATATTGGGAGGCAGTTGACAGTAGAAAGCAAAGCAAAGCAGAAACATGGGGAGAGGAAAACAAAAAAAAAAGCCTAATTCAGACACATCAGAGGTTGGGGGAAATTCTTAAAGAATAGAGATGTTGATAGAAATGATACAAAGCATTTATCCTTTGAATAAAGGAGAAAATAGTAAAGAAGCAATCAGCTGGCAGTGGTGGAGCTGGAAAAACATGGTTGAGCATAAATATATATGGAATAGCACATCCACAGAGTGGCCATTCTCCTGCTCAGCAAAGGAATAGCTCCAGCTGTCAGGGTCTGTCCGAAAATCCCTCATGTTTGCCTCACGACTGCCTCCAAGGACTGAGACCCTAGACCCTGAAAAGTAGCTCTAGCCTGGCTGAGGTGGAAAATCTGCCAAGCCTTAAGGACTGGTATGCGATGCCATGGGAACTCAGTGCGAGACCAATGGACTGGTCATGGTGGACTGAGCCCTAATCAGTTCGTCCTGTACCTTCGGTCCTGTACTCTTGGTCCCGCACTGATGCGACGGTTACAACTGGTTCCCAAAACGAGTCCACACCCACCGTGTAGCCAGGAGAGCTGCTGCTTTGGCCAGATGCCACCCGCTTTGAGGAACCCTATAAAAGACTGAAGGAGTTTTGAGGACTTTGTCCGGACCTCACCTGGAGAAGACAGCCTATGAGCATCTCGTCAAGCTCCGAGGGCCTCGTCTCTTCAGACTGGTAGCTATAATCCCCTTCCCCTCTTTCTCTACCTTTCACTCTATCTCTTTATTTCTCTCCCACTATCGCAGTTGTTGGCACTAAATAAAAGTGCATTTTTGTTTAAGCAAAGTGTTGTGTCCCCTGCTGTGTCTTTTGTGCTTTGAGATCTCCAAAAAGAACCTATCAGGGACCCTGCATGCATTTGCGGACCCTGACACCAGCAGGAATTCTTTTCCCTGAGAAGTCTTCTGGAGCCAACCTCCAGGAGCAGTTTGGAGGAATTGTAGTCAATAAGGAGAAAATGGGAGCACATGGAAGATGGATGAAACGAAATGTGGTAGGTAAAGGTAATCATAGACCAAAATGCCTTGTTAAAAGGGGCCTCAAGGACAAAAATGTTTGCAGCCAGGGTGAAAACAGCTAAGAATTAGTTTACAGCACCCTATATATATATTCTTTTTACCTCAGCCAACAGCTGAACTTGTCTGAGTCCTTTATTCCAACACAAGGTGGGTTTCATTACAAAGTGTTATCACAAAAAAGGACTTGATGTGATCATGTGAAGTACATGACCCGGATCTCTGCAAGGAAAATGAGTGATTCCACATGGGGAGCTGGACTGTGGCATTACTGGATAAAGAGAAAAAAATGAGCAGAGATTAATGGACTGAACAGCCATAAAACTTCCATGAAAGTCTTCTCAAGGAGTGCTGGAAGCTTAAAGGAGGATTGAAGAGGTGCTGGGAAGTGAGTAGTCCTTCTGATCACAGGTGGCTTGCTTACATAATAAACCTGCTTTCCAGCTATAAATTATGACTTCATAATAAAAAATTTGAAACAGGAAATTCAAACATCTTTCCCTACTTTTGTGCATGTGACTGGCATCTCAATCAACAAATGTAATTGCAAATTTTCGAGAACATTATAAACCACTCTCCTTTCTCACTGCAGTTTTCGGCAGAAATAGAATTTTATGCTCCTGATTCTTGAAGCTGACATGTTATTAGCATCATACATTATGTCTAAAACAATTGAAGGAAATAGAATTGATAAAACAGAAATAAAAAGCATCCAGCAATGAAAAAGCTAAGCCAATAACAGACTCTGAAACATTCATCAAAACATATTAGCAATAAATTTTAATCAGCAGAATGTCACTTCCCATTGAGTGAAAGCAGAGAGGCTGTGCTGTTCCCTCTTACTGACATAATATAACCAGCAGTACAGAAAAATTGGTTGAACTCGCAACTTGAATCAGAAGAAAGTTAACAGGATAAAATAAAAATGAAATGAAGCAAATCAGAGCAGAGCAATGTGGAAGAGCCTGTATGGTCAGGAAGCCAATTGAGCACAGAAGGTGCAGCTGCCACAGAGGCAGTAAAGGCCTGAAATGATGCCTCATCCCTATGAAGGCAATGGAGTTTTTTCCAGCAGCAAAGGCTTGTGGTGTGTCCCTGAGTGATTTTTCAGGAGCCAGGCATGCAGCCAAGAGTGCAGTACCCAGCTCATTGCCTTTGCACATGCAGGGAACCGAGAGCAGTGCAAGAGCCTGAGGACATTCCCAACACAGTGTCCTCCTATCCACTCAGGTACCTCCTGGAGAGCTGAGCCCAGGGCTGGAAACTCCATCCCAGAAGAGGAGAGTGCAGGATCTTTCATAGGCAGATTTCCCAGCTGAAAGCAAGGTTGCAAGCTTGGGTTACAGAATCATCCTGTAGTAGGAATACAAATAAATCTGCAGAATGCTGTTGGCTTAGTGTTACTACTACTACTATCTTAGTAGTACAGTAGGATGGGAGCTTCAGACAAGGTTTTTCAGAGAGACCCTCCCATCACAAGGTGCAGAAGGAACCTCCCAGCTCCCTAAACTCCTTCTCAGAGAACACTTTGGGAGCAGCTGGGTCCAGTCCTGGTCCCACCCTTGTCTAAAAGAGCCTACAGCTGTAATCGAGGCTTTATACAACTTTGTCTTGCAGTGTTGAGGATGGGACCCCAAATATATTTATATCAATTAAATAAATTGTTTATTTAAAATCCTTATTAGACTTAGAGATCTAATCAGAATTATTTACACAGTACAGACAACTATAACTAATATGGCACATAAAAAGCTAGAAAAACTGTTATTTAGTAAAGACTGATGTCACTCACCCATCCCAGTGATCAAATCTCTTTCCTCACCCTCAAGGAGTGACCTTGAGGGTGTCCCCACTCCAGGGAGGAATCTCTCAGGAGGGGGTGTTAGAAGATCCTCCCATTAAAAAGTGGGGCAGGGCTTTTATGGCACAAAGTGACTGATGCCAGATGTCCCCAGGCTGGGTTAGATCAGGTGTCAGCACTGTCACCTGTTGGTTCCTCTGTCAGGATATCAGGAACCACTCCTCTGAAGCAGGAAGCAGTCCATCTGGAAAACATATTCTGCCATAATCCAACTTTATGACTACATGGAGAGAAGGTTCTGAATCGTATTTGTACAGTCAAGCCAAGTAACCTGTAGGATCAAATATTCACTTTTTAAAATCCATTCCCTTTTTGAAGGACACATTTCTAATATTCACACCAGAAAACTTTCACAAGTTCAAAAATATAGAGTCCAAACTAATTACTTGATTAAAATTATACACTCAGAACTAAAAATCAATTTATATGGTCTACTATCTTACTGTCATTTAACAACGTTGTTCTGTTTTCTACCTCTAAGTGATAATGTTTTACTGATTGCAAGAAATTACCTGCTTTGGATCGTGTCAGAGTCCCAGCATTAAAATCTAGAAATCTGAATGAGAGCACTGCATTTTTCCTTTTGCTGGAAAAGTTAGAAAATCCTTTACTTTGACAGACTTCATCATATCCTGTTTGCATCCTTCCCTTTATGTGTTCAACCTATACCTGTAATCTTTAGTTAATGAAAGAAGTTCACAGAAAAGTTAATAACAGCATTCTGGAACTATTAATTAAAGCCTGAAGTATCCCACCTTGGCTTCAATGTCTCCCTATATTTCTAAAGGCAAATAATGATGCTGAGATCCAAAGTAATCCATCCTCAATGACTACCACTCCTTGTCATTTGATTGCCTCGATACAGCAGATAAATTCTAATGGCTCCAGTCCAATTTGAGGCATATGAGTGTGAAGAGCACAGTAATAATAAAACCAATTGACTCAGAATGGCTCTGCATGTGTAAGTGACTGCAAGGGAGAGCTCTCCTTCCACTGTTAACAGAGGCAAGTAGGCTCACTTTCTGCATCCAGGGCTGTAATTATAAAATAATTAGAAATAATCTACAGGTACCCAGAAGTAGAGCCTAATACTGGGGGTAGGTATATAAATGCCAAATGTATGGGCTCTAAACTGATAAGCCATGGACTTCCCTGAAAGGCAATTTAAATCAATAGGAGTAGGCTCAGTGCAAAGGAGCCTTCAGACAAACTTACCCTCAGATTCATTAATCATTCCATCTTTCTAAATGAGCTGCCACAGTTTTCTCTTTGTCTAAAAAAACATATCTAATAAATAAAACTGAAATTAATGTAAACCAAAATCAAGGACAAACAACAGAGAGGACATGGAAGCAAAACAAAAACATCACAGTGTGAAATGATGCAAACCAAAACAACTTATTAAGAGAATTACCCCCCAAAAAAAAGGTTAACCAACACTGAAAAGCTTTTATCTTCACTCTACATGGAAATCAGCTCTAAAATTCCTCTTGCATCAGAAAGAGTGCAGCTGTGGCAATCCCACTGCACATTAAACTGTCTCTTTCTGAAATTCCCTGCTCCCCAAGGTAAGTGATCCCCAGAGAGGCAATCTCAAATTATGGCTGATGTAAAAGTCAATGGATTTGGAAGGGGCCATTGTCTTTCCATCAGGATAAATCAAAGATATCGTCTCAAAGGAAAGGAAAGGATCCGACCCGCTGCCTATGGAAAGGCCTCATGCATATTCAAAGCTGTGCTGCACCACAGTCTTCACTTTCCTGGTCCTGCCAGCTCTTCCCTCCCTGCTTGGCTTTGAAACGGCCACAGTTCCTACTGTATTCCAGTCTTTGCATAGGCCCATGATGCAAAGCTAAATGAAGAATCCTCAGAAATTATCCCTCTGGTTTCTCAGCTGAGGATGCTTTAATTTCAGTTAAGAGTCTTGGCATCAAAATAAGCATTTTTGTTTTTCCAGAGGTCTAAGTACATCCTGGGGTTCCACAGACATCCACAGGGACAGGGGCTCGGGCCACTGCAGGGACACCAGCTATTCCAGGTTCCGACCTGTAAGGAAACATGAAGGAAGTGTCTCCTCTAGATCCACTGTAGGGAAAGTGTGTGGAAATCTCGCGGCACACAAATTCAGTGTTGCCCCCTGTTAAAGCCTGAATGCTTTCCAAGTCTGTATTGTTGGGATATTAGCTCTAAGCCTCTGGAATACAATCTGGATTTCAAACCTCTAATGAGGTTTCATGGTATTAGCTCAAGTACCCTGGTGTAAATTTTATCTCAGATATCCTTAGTTTTTCCTCCCCACATCCCTGCAGCTGTAGCTGCACACAGGATTTCCATTCATTTTTGTCCATAATCTGCCCTGAATCGCTCTTCCCCCTACCACATTCCACTGTCAGAAGGCTGCAAATTAATTTGGGATTAAAGCCATTATAAAACCCCTCATCTCTGCATAAACCCACAACCTATTGAAGAGACAGTATGTTCATCAGTTATTAATCATCATTTTCAGTTCTCCTGGGAGCAGGAAACAAGGCCATTTTCTGGGCAGAGGGAAAAGGTTCCTGTTTGTTCTTTATTTTTCCTCCCCTTAGCCAAGCTGTCTTACTGAAAGCCTAAACAAAATTTTTTACCCTTTCTGATGCTTCAATATATGAGTGTACCACAGCAAAAAACTTCCAGCAAGCTTGATAAATCATTTTATTCTGTTCCCTTTCCTTGAGTGCTGGAAGGGCTTTGGGCAGCAGGGCCAGTTAGGGCACTGCAGGGAAGGGCTCTTTGCCAGGAACAGACAGGGAAGGTCGGGTGCCAGGATGAAACTCCCTACACAGAGCCAGCTCCAGCTGCCCTCCTTATCTCCACAAACCTCTCTAAAATCCCTTCCTACATGTTTCTTCAGCCCAAATAGGCAGAGAACAAGTGGCTGCCATGTGTCACAAGCAGTGACCTTGCCATCTTTGTCCAGTCTGGAAATGTCAGGGCTCCTGTCTCCGGTAAAAAGGCTCCAGAAGCCCAGCTGGGTTAGCCCAAGGACACACCAAGCAACTTCTATATCTTTTACCGGCCCCATAAATATTTCTGGATGCTGCTGCTCCTTGCATGTAAGAGTTCCCCTGTGCTGCTGCCCAATGAGCTCTCCATTAAGCCCTGAATTTCCTTAACTTGCACACTGGGATATGCACTACACTTGCCACAGCTCCCCTGGCAGATTTAGAAAAATGTTGAAACCTTGGAGCTGTGTCGGTGTTCATTCACATCAATAAAAACCTGCTCAAAAATTCAGTAAATTTCACGAAATAACAGAATCCCAGAAAGGTTTGTTTAAGAAGGGGCCTTAAAACCCATCCAGTGCCACCCCTGCTATGGGCAGGGACACCTTCCACCAGCCCAGGTTGCTCCAAGCCCCATCCAGCCTGGCCTTGGACACTTCCAGGGATCCAGGGGCAGCCACAGCTTCTCTGGGCACCCTGTGCCAGGGCCTGCCCACCCTCACAGGGAACAATTCCTTCCCAATAGCCCATCTAACTCTGCCCTCCTTTGGCTTCCTGTAGCTTTTTGCTATAAAACAAAACTTTTAAAATACACAGGTATGGCTTTTGGAAATAACATTTATTCTGTAAAAAAAATGTAATAACCTTTTTCTTTCCAGATAGTTCTGAAGACAGTAACTCCAGACTCTCCTCCTTTGACTCAGTCTCTGAAGCCCTGAGTTACAGGTGTGTTGGTGCAACAGACCTGTGGCTCTGCAGTGTGCTACCCCTTCCGAGATGTTTGTGTTTGCACCTGAGCTTTTTCCTGGGCTCCTTCACTGACCTGGGAAAGAGATAGAGATGGTCTTCACCCACACGCTCTTTTTATCTGTCAGTGACTGGCAACTTTTTTTGTACATCCAAAAGTTCCATTTATTATCTGTCTTTAGACGACTACTACTTTTTTAATTCAAGTGTTAAGTTGGGTGATTTCAGGCTAAAAGTAAGTTCCAAGGTTTTACCCGTGAGGGCAGTTTACCTTGGGAGCAACTTGTTCTGGGATGTGGTGAAGCTTATGCCACATCTTTAGATCAGAACTGGATGTGTGACTGGTCTATAAACACTTCTGTGAGTTGAAGGAGGAGCTGTGGTTACACGGAGGAAATCACTGAATGGAATTCAGGGCATGTGAAGCCCTATTTGGGTTATAAAAATGAGTCCACTCAAACCTTAAAGCTACAATTCCACCACCAACAGAGACATGAACTCCAGGACACAGTCTAGTGGTGCTGCTGGCTTGATGATTGGACATGATAATCTTAACGGTCTTCTTCTCCAACCCAATTGATTCTGTGATTTCATGATGAATTCCTTCTTTAATTCCTGTGTATTGGGTAGAACGTTACAGTGATGTGGGAGAATTTGTGCTGGAGAAGCCATGGAGAGGAAAACTGTGTCTGTGAATTGTTTTACTTTTTTGTCTGAGTTTTGTTAAGAGTTTATTGCATTTCATATCTAAGTAGAAAATTGTTTGTGGCCTGGCAGTGAATGTGTTGCGGTAAAAAAAAAATCTGTGTTCAACCTGTCAGTTACAGCTAAATGAAAATGAAAGAATTTTGGGCATAATGATAATTTTCCTCATTTGAAGACGTTTGTTGAGGTAGCAATTTGGGATGCAGCCTGGGGTTCTGGCCATGTGTGATAATTTCCAACATTGCTGCAGCAAATTTGAGTTGGAGTCATAACTGGAGTTATAGCCTAGCCTTTTAAAAGTATTTTGCTAATAAGAAATGAAGAGTATGAAAATCTAAAAGCAAAAGACAACACCCAAACCTAAAATATTTATCTATTCAAATGTTTAAGTGTAGAGGAATTGTACAGACCAGCCTTGTTTAGCAGTTTCAGGACTGCACTGTTTATTTTTGTCATAAATCATGTTGTTAAATAACACACTTATGTTCTTCTTAGTTTCTAGATATACTAATATTTTTGTGAAATGGGTGAGAATGCTTAAATTTGAATGTCATCAAATGTCATTAATATATATAAAGCACAACTTCTGCATCTGACGCTATTCATCACATCCCAGATTAATCATCAGGGACAGAACCCAATAGCTCATTTCAAGCAAAGGCCAATAGCTCTTGGGGAAATTAAATCATCTTTCAGAAATATTTCATTTTGGAAAGCTAATAATTCAATGGAAATGGATTTTTAGAAGAAAAACCTGAGTGTGTTACATAATCTTTCTGTAGGGCTCTCCATCTCATACATTAACATTTCATGTCACATTTTAAAGTAGAATTTGTTGAAAAATAGTTTACACTGTTGTGTTGAGCATCACAGACCTTTAATGTGTCTGAAGTGATAACAATAACATTATGGAATTCAAGGAAACATCTAAATCTGATTGAAACAGAGACAAACACAAAGGAAGCAACAGATACAGAGCAGGAAATTCTCATTTTTGCAATGACATTTTTATCTCATCTCTTCCATCCCCTGTTGTACTGGAGAATGAGGTGTCCAACCACTTCTACAAAATGCTGTGCAATCTGCTGTTCTCTACCCCTCCCCTGCTGGTGTGACAACTTAATGGAGAAAGGAAATGGCATTAAAGACACATTTATTTTTTAACTTTGCTCCTCTAGGTACATGGCTATGCAGGGAGGGAGGAAAGGAAGGACCTGCACCCTGTCGTGATGGGAATAGGGGAGATGATGTCCTTGGAAGGGGAAAGGCTGGTTTGGGAGGTTTTTTGTTCCATTAAATGTTTATAACTCTTGCCACTTGCCAGTTATATTTGTCATTTAAAAATAAACCTATCATAGATTTGTATTATTATTATTATTTAATTATAAAACAGATTCAGGTTTGCACTCTGAAAGGAACAGTTCCACCATGTGCCATGTGTTGGATGTTGATTCATGGTGCTGCTGTCGAGAAGTTAGCAGTGAAGTCTTCCAAACACTGGGATGATTGGAACGTGCTCCATCGGCCGGAAGAGGGGCTGTTTCGTACGCTTTCAGAATATATATTTTTCCTTTATTGGCATTCTCTTTTTCTAAATGCCTGGAGGTGCAAGGGGTGTGACCATCAGCAGGGCTCACCCTTTGGGGGTGCTGTGTCCCCATGTCACCCCGTGGGCTACTCACCCCATAAAGGAAGGGAAGCCTGGCCTTGCTCACGCCTGGAGCTCCACCCTGCACCACAAACCACGGGCCCCATGCTCATGAATCTTTTTGGATCAGTCCTAGCACAGGCATAACTTAATCCCTATGCTTCGTCCAAGTGACATATTAACTATTGATTATGCCTAATGAATATGCTAATGGGCAGGATTCCAGAGTTCCCGCTGTGCTCTCCAGGCCCTCATCCATTTTTTAAGAGGTGTCTGGAGGAGACAGCATCTGGGCCTGTGCCAAGGCTCCGTAATGAAGGCCACACACAGAGTTCAAGGGCTGGTGCTTGTCCTTCAGGGGGAGCAGCAGAAACTTGTTCAGTCTGACAGTTGTTCTTGAGATTTGGAATTAGATTATTCACTCTTTCCCAGTGTGAATGAGGGAAGTTATTAGTGCTTTTACATTCGGTGGGGGATAAGGTGTGACCTCATTTTCCACTTCAAATGAAGGGAGAAGGGGAGAAAAACAAGTGGAAAGAAGTTCAGCCCAGTGGTGTAGTCGATAATGTATTAAAACCAAAGCACTCCTTCTGCCTGCATTTGCAATGAGCTTACAGAAGCTGTCAAGCCTCTCTGTCTTCTTGCTGGTTTTCATCCTCAGGTGAAATAACAAAAAGGAAACAAAAAATTCCTCTGGCGAGGCCTTGACTGAGGGTTTTGAATGCAGCCCCAAGCAAAGGCTGGTGTTGAAATTACTTCACTCTACAGAGCCCTGGGTGCTCTGGAGTGTCTGTAGGGACCTCAGCAGGTGCTTTCATAAAGCTCTGTGGTTTGCATAATTTATATTAAAGCAGGGACAATTAATGTAATAGCAGAGATAGAAATGGGAATAGTTTGGTGCACCAGGCTTGGAAAAAAGTGCTATTGTAATCCTTTACAAATAGGAGACTGAAGTGCATCTTGAGAAGATTACCATGAGCACTCATGAACTGATAAAATATCAACCTTGAAGGTATCAGACAGCAAAAAAAAAAGCCCCTTTTCTGATTTTTAGGCACTGAATTATTTAATTTCAGCAAGTGTTATTTTTCTGTTGTTTTTCAAGTGTTAGCAGGCTCTCTTCAGTACATCATTAAAAAAAAAAAAAAGGATGCTGCAGCTGCAGGCCAAGGCCCCACAAGAAATCAAATAGTACCTAAAGAGAAGTGCCACTAAAGACTTGACTCCAAAGCACTGCACGGAGTGTGTATTAATGAGTGAGCAAAGGAGTGTTTGAGGCACTTCCACAATCAGTTTTTCTTTCTCATAATCTTATTTCAAAATTATTTGGAGAGTTTGAAATGTTCTTTTTGCAGTGGGGATTAATTCAGGGAAATGTCAAGTTCATCTCTGAGGAGCTGGGATGGGACTATGACTCAATCACAGATCATGATTTTTAACATGTATTTATGTACAGGTTTAGATGTTTTAAGTTTTAATTTTAGTGTAAACCAAAGCAAAATCATGTAGCACAAACTTGAAAAGAGATTTTCCCCCAAAGCCTGGAAATGCAGCTGAGAACATCAGTTGGAGATCTCCATAGTTTGTAAAAAAGAGAAGTTACGTTACTATTAGAGAATATAAACATAATTGTAACAAAATGTCAATTTTTTTCCATAGCAGGAGCAGATAAGATTCCTCTTTCAGCCAGGGAAAAATACTTTTTTATTGATCCATCAGTTATGCAACAAGAGTGTTGAGATGAAATAGTTTAAACTGCCCTAAGGTTTCCTAAATCAGTAGAATAAATTGTGTAACAACAGTAGTTTCTCCTCTTTAGAACTAACAAAAAATCAAAATCTTTTCACAGAATCCCAGAATGCACATCATCCTATGTCTTCACTGACTGGAAACACTCTTCTAAAGAGCATGAAGATTTGTTTCTATGGATTTGCTTTGAAAAAATAGGGATTGTCCCTATTTCTGGAGATGGATACCTTTGAAAAAGGCAGTCCTGAAAGGCTGGGGTAAAATGCTGATTGTTTTTCTCTCTGCTAATCACAGAGCCATTGAGTCACTCAACAGCTGATGAAGGAGCCTCTCTACCCTCTGGATACTTGCTTTTGTATTTTTTTTTCCCTCCCCCCAAACTGAAAATGGAATATGAAAAATAGATTGCTGGAAACTGGTAGTCTGGGCAGAAGTAATACAGAAGGTGCTACACTGAATTAAGGGAAAGGCTTCTGCCTCAAAGGTAAACAAGAATAAACTCTGTGTTTCTGCACTTGCCCTTGGGGGTCAAAGCAATAAATACTCTGTTTTCCATTCTTGAAGTTTATACTTTCTGTAGGAATGTGATTTTGCTTTCAAAAAAAAAGCCTTAATTCTTCTTCCTTGTGAAAACAAATTTCATCACCAACCCATAAATAATCACAGGAAAAAAAATAATACCAGCCTAATTTACATCTAACCTTTCTTTTTAATGATTAATGGATACTATTTATGTAAACTGTTTCTACATTCCAGCGTGAAATGAAATTTAAATTGCAAATTTTACAGTGGTGTATTTTAACTGGTGACCCTTTCCCCAATCACAAATTAAAAAAAACCCCAATTACATTTGTAATAAAGATGCTAATGCATTTCTTGTTTTTAGGGCATGTAAAGTTCTTGCTGCTGGCGACTTTCATTCTCCCTGCCGATCAGCCACTAAAAATGTATTTTCCAAAGTACTCCAAGATGTGTGGATGGGGAGGAATTCTCAGCTCATCCACTCTTGTGTCCATGGCCAGGTAAACCTGTTGAGGGCTGTGTTGTCCATAATTTCCCCTGGACAAGGGCAGCCCTTGGAAGAAAGGTGGGTTCTCCTCACCTTTGAGGTGCTGATCTCTGACACAAAGGGCTCCAGGGATTACTTGGTCCTTGCACGCTGGTGTGGGAGGTGCTCCTTCCTCTGAGCCTGCTGCAGGTTGGATTGTCCTTCATGCAGGGCTGTGGGAATGGCCAGGAGAGGAGCCTGCAGGTCCCTGGGGTCTGGCTCTCCTCAGTTCTTCGTGTCCCACAGAGCTTTGGGTTGAAGGTCTCGGAGGCCATTCAGTCCCAGCCTGAAACAGTGATTTCTTCCTTTGCTTCCAGTTGCACTAAGGACCTCTTTGGGCATTTAAGAAGTTATTTTGATACCTTGCTCTTGCTCTGTTAAAACTGCAGGAGGATCCAGGAGTGGAGATGAAGGAGCTGAGTGTTTTCCTGTGTCCCATCACAGCCAGGACTGTGTTCAGCCGTGGCTTTCAAAGGGCAGCAGCTTTGCCCCTGTCTGGAAGGGGCTGGTGCCTGCTGTGAGCTGCACAGACCCTCTGGGATGCAATTGGAGCCCCAAGGCCCCAGCCATGTGTCACATCCATTTGGGGATCTGGAAGGGAATGAGGACAAACAGGGACTAGCCAAGGGTGTGGGGGGAAATTGTGCCAGAACTGGGTGCACTTTGCTGCCTTGGAGTTTCTGGCCTTGTGAAAGGAGCAGGGCCAGAGCTTTCCAGCTGGATGTACTTTCCTCCCAAAGGCAGAAAACAAGAGTGAAACACATCAAAACTACCTGAGAAGTCTTTTTAATTTTTAGGGCCTTTTGTTTTGGTGGGTAGGGGAGATTTATTCTATTTTTGTAGCAATGCACAGTCAGAAAAGTGCAGGACTAAATACTGTGTTTGTGTCTGTACATCTGCAGAGCAAGAAGAAAGGTGATAGGGACAAAAAAATAGAACAGTTTGCAGAAAGGCAGAGTTTGGGGACTGCATCAGGCTGTTTCTGACAGTGCCAGCAGACAGAGCACTGCAGTGCTCATCACTTTTTGCTGGTCTCTGTGTCCAGCAGTATGAAAATATCGTTTTACCCATACACTGAGCAAACTCATTCTGTGAAACTTTAAATGTGGAACCCCTGGGTGTCGTTCTGAGATTTGCTTTGCAGACTAAAAGAGCACTTTAATAGCAGGTATATAAACCTCCTTAGCAATGCTTGTGAAAGCTGTGACAGAGATGACCCCAAGGAATCTCAAGCTGTAACTTTTGCAGCACTCAGTTGTTCCTGGTGGTGACAGATGCCTTGGGAGAGGGAGCACCATTGTGTGGTGGGGATTCACATGACTCAGAGCTGTGCTTAGGCTGATCAGGACAATAATTTAACAAGGGAAACCACCTCCCTTTAGCTTGGATGGGACCAACTTCTGTGCATCACAGGGGCTGGAACTCCAGGGTTTTAAGGTCCTTTCCAACCAAACCATTCTAAGCTTTTATGATTTTATAATGACTGAGCATCTTGTTTTCCAGGATCCCCCAATCTGCCCTTGGGCACACAGGCTCCAAATCCAGCCTGATGATCTCAGCACAGCACATCAGGATGTGCAGTTGCAGTTTCTGGAGTCCACGGCAGCCCAGTGTTGGTGGTTTTGCTGGATCATTGATGGTACAAAACACCCACTCACTGCTTGTGGAATTTTGCTCAGCTCATGTCACAGAATTCAAGAGGCCTGAAATCTCAGGGCTCGTTGTAAGCACTTCTCTCTGTGACATGATATAATTGCTTGCTCTGACAATTTATTAGCACATAATGCTTCCTTTGTGTTGCCACCAGCCTTGAGCTCTGCTGTTGTGTGTTTTTGAGAGTACCCTGTTATTGTTCTGGTCAGCAAAAGCTCACCTGACCTTACCTCCTTGCTTAATAACTCCTTGGGAAGACTAATTTAGTCTGATTTCTCTGTGCTCCCAATGCTATCTTATTATTTTCTCATTTAATTTCTAGCTGAAAGTGTTATGTAGTTACAGCTAAGAGCTTGGGTCCCTTCAGTAATTCATTTTTTGTCATTGTACAGTGACCAAAGCACTCAGCTCGAGCGACAGAATTCACACAAAGCCTGATGCTCTGGCTGCCCTTCAGAGGAGGCTTCTGGGTTCAGATCTTTCTTGACAAAGAGGCACCAAATTGATTTAATGGACTGTTATAACCTCAGCCAAGGCTTCAGATTAGCATAAAAACACTTTTTCCACCCTCAGTTACTTCCCTGTGGAGGCTAGTGGCTTTTACTGAACATGAACTTATTTCTGCTGATATTAGAAGTAACACGGCTGGGTTTGTAAATGAACATGGTTAAACGGAGTCTATAATAGACAAAAATGAAAATTGGACTGTTTCACCTTTAATGAAGGTATTCAGGCAAGGTATTACTTAAATTGCTTAAGCAGTTGTGGTTATAATACAGCACTGAAGATGCTGAACTTGTTAGCTTGTTGATTGCATGGTTGTGTCAGGGCTAATCATGACTGACAAATAATTGAAGCAGTCTTTCTAACTCTATTAAAGGATATATTCAACAACCACAAAATCCTCATCTGAAAGGCAAATCCTGAGTGCTGCAGCCCACTGAGAACCTTTCCAAGCTGTGCACACAGCAAAATGTTTGTTGTGCTGCTAGATGTGAATATTGACTTTTAATTTACTCTTTAAAATGAAAATCAGGAGGGGAGAAAACCCCTTTGAAAGGGTTTTAGTCCTTCTTATTTAAGCAATTAGCAGAATCTGCTTAAGGAAACACGATGCAAGATCCCTCTTCCGTGACTTACAATTTATCCTGTTGGGCAAGGGAAGGCTTTGGTGGCTGGTTTGGTTTTGCTTTTAAATGAAATTATTAATTTTTTACAATCTCTTCTGTTGTGAGGGCAGAGAATGAAACCGTTGCCTGTTTCTATTCCTCCCAAGTAAATGCCTGCAGGGACACCTTCCAGCAGCCCAGGTTTCTCCAAGCCTTGGCCTTGGACACTTGCAGGGATCCAGGGACAGCCACAGCTTCTCTGGGCACCCTGTGCCAGGGCCTCCCCTGGCCATCCTCACAGGAAGGAAATTCTTCCTAATATCCCAGCCAAACCCACTCTCTGTCAGTTTAAAGCCATTCAGTCCTGTCTGA
This sequence comes from Anomalospiza imberbis, assembly GCF_031753505.1. NCBI lineage: Eukaryota > Metazoa > Chordata > Aves > Passeriformes > Viduidae > Anomalospiza > Anomalospiza imberbis. Next base: position 6,485,665 of record NC_089689.1, on the reverse strand, counting down.
GACCTGGGTCTGTTCCAGACCCCTCAGGTCAGAAGAAGTTGGTGTTGCCTGGCCTGTGGTGCTTATCTCCTTGCATTCAGATTTTGGGGTGGGTATGGAGGTGTAACTGCTGGTGTTTGGAGCACATTCCTGCTGTTAAGGATCTGTCCAGGGGCAGCATTGTTCCAGGATGCTCCCTCGGGGACAGCCAGAGCACAGATCTGGATCCCGTGCCGGTGGCTCGGGCACCTCTGTCCCTTCTGCCTCTGCTGCTCCATCTGCAGCCCTCCGCTGTCCCTCTGCCCAGGGCTGCTCAGGGTGCTGGAAAGCATCCTGCAAAGCATCCTGGATCTGCCAGACAAGGATTTCCTACCCAGGGAAAGATTTTCTTGTGCTGTTCTCTGTGTAGAGACTTTAAAACCAATTGCATCCTAGTTGAATTGCTTTTGTTTTTCTCTCTCCTCCTAGAGCACTTTTGAAAAAACCCCATCTGCCTTCCTTTTATGTTTCCATGGAATATCCTGAGCTGGAAGGGACCCAGCAAGATCATCCAATCCAGCCTCTGGCCCTGCCCAGACACCCCAGCAATCCCACCCTGTGCCTGGGAGTATTGTCCAAACACCCCTGGAGCTCTGGCAGTGTGTGAAAACTACATCACACATCCCTCAGAGGTATTAAGCTCAGGGTTCAAATCCATATGACTTATTTGTATTTTCATGGATGTATGTTTTTCTGCCAAAAATAGAATGAAACTCAAGCAGAAGCTTGTCTTGTGTGCATTGTATTTCAAATTTCAAATGGTATTTCCAAAGTATCTGAAATAAAAATGAAAACATTAACATGAAAAAGCAGCAATAATGTAACACATGACACTTAAAAACCCAAGAAGAATCACAGCTACATAATTTTAGGCCTCTGAAGAACACCTGCATCAGTGAAACAAGCTGGACAGGACTGTTTCAAAAGGATAGTTTGGAATGTATTTTGGTTCTATTACTTAAATTATCAGCTTAATAACTCTGAGGAGGGCTGTGGGCTGTTGCAAGCTCAGTGAGTGGCAGAACATGCTGTTCCCTTGTCATTTCTAGGCTGGTCTCATTTTTGCTCAGCCTGCCTTATCAGCATGTCAGATGGAAATCAGATCTTGCAGAAGCTCTATTATTATTGTTTTGTTTTTCAGCAGCCATAAAACCTGACAGTTTTCTGACATTTTCAGCAATTGAGGGCACAGACATTTCGGATTGCAATGTTTCTCTGCACAAAAGCTTAATAGACTTGATGTGCTTTTCCATCTCTCCTTGTTTAAGAGGGACACAGGAGCCAAAGTGAGATGTTAACTTCCACAAAGAAAATCAGAATCTGCCACTTTCTCTCTTGTCTGCTGGATCAGAGCCTCAATTTCCATCAGCTGTCTCCAGTTGTGCTGAAATACGATTGAACATTCATCTTGTTCCCTGGCCTCGGCGTACGCCGTACAGCACAAGTGACTACAAATTGAAAGCTCAATATTGGTTGTTATTTTTATTTGCTAAAAAGGTATCAATTTATGCTCTTTTTGCTCATAGTAGCATAAAACTGGAGTTAAGCATTGCTTTGGCCAAAGAAAATGTGATATTCTCAGGCTTTGAATGGCCCAGTTTTGCTCTTTTTCTGTGCTTAATTTTGCTTTTGTTCCAGTGTCAGCCTGCAGTAATGTAACAACCTCAGCTCATCCTGGGTTAAACACGATCCAGTGTTTGGGGCATTTTAACTTTACTGATGCTCTCAGACAAGGCTGCGAAAAGGGGAGAGGGCAGTGAGTCACAGACCCTCCTGGGGGGCATTCCTGTGCTGCCCTCAGAATTCCACAGTTTCCCCTTTTCCTTCTTTCTGTACCTTGGTGCATTTTCAGCAGTTTTAGTGAAAAATTTCACAGTGAGGTGGGTGTTGCTCCTTAAAAGGATTCATGGTAATGAACATCCTGGCAACTACACTTGGCAGTTTTTAAAGCACAACACAGCCTTTTCCTACTGACAGGTCTAATCACATAGGACTTTTCTTTTTGCATTTTTCCCATTGTGGATAGATAAATATGCCTATTGTGAATACATAAATACTGCAAAGCTGTATGGGCAATATTAGGAGGCAGGACTTTGGCTTTAGGAGCCTTCCACAAACATTTAGGGAGCTGCACAAAGAGCTTTCCAATTAAACTTGCTTTTTGTGGGTCAAGTAGTCCTGAGAAAACTTGGCTAGGAGCACTCAGCACCCAGGCAAAATTCAGCTTTGCTGGACCAAGAAGAAAGTCCCTTGGAAAGGGATGCTGAGGGATGAGGCAGGAAGGGGCGGGGGGAAACTGGGGCTTGAAAGAAATAAAACAATTCAGTGAGGACTCAGGTGGGCCAAAAAGTATTGCTGAGACTGGAAGGTGGAAGGAAGGATTTGGTATCACTGCTTTCTGCCCATGCAGCTTCCAGTTCTACATCTATGGAGTCCCAGGACTGCAGCCTTGTGCCTCCCTGTATGCTGAGGAGAGACACGGAGAAGATGATGTTAAAAAAAAACCCAACAAAACCAACCAAACAAAAAACCAAAAACAAACAAACAAACAAATACCAACCAAAAAAAAAAAAAAAAAAAAAAAGGAGGGGAAAATCCTGGGAAGGGAGAGCAAGGAAAACCAGGTGAGTTTGGTGGGTAACTCTGGAGTTTTCCACTCCTGGCAGCTGGTAGGACAGGATGTGGTGGCATCTCCTGAGGTGTTCATCCTGCTGTGGATTTGCTCATATGTCCTGTTGTCTTCCCAACAGGAACGGGGATGGATGGATGGATGGATGGATGGAAGGATCCATCCATCCATCCAGCTGTGAGACAGAAGGGCTGAGGCTGCCAATCCCTGTTTCAGCACCTAAAGGAGCTGAACTCATGAGTTACAAGATGTTTACTCAAAATGAGAGGGTTGCCACATGAAGCAAATTCACTGCACACAGTAATTTTACTGACCTCCCCAGGAAGGAATGTAGCCAGGTAGGTTTTTGCATGTAGAACATCTGCCAGCTCTATGTTTTGTTTTGTTTTTATTGCATTTCTATGCTCTTTTATTACTTTGAAAACTTTTCCTTTGGAAAAGCAGCAAAACTGTATCAAGCCTCCTCAGTCTAAGCCTGTGATGTACTTTACTTGTGTACTGGTTGCTCCTCATAGAAAACTGATAAATAATACTTTTTGGACATTCAAAAATTGTACAAATCATCATTCAACTCATCACTGCCATTTTGTTAGTGACTTATGAATCCAGGAGAAAAGTTTTTATACCCGGTATCCTGAAAACTCCCATAATGAACTCCCAGGATACAGCAAAGATTGCTGCCAATAATATAAATAAATGTTGTATCAGGCTGGGAACATGAAATGGAATACAAAATAGAACAACTGAAAGGTTGCGAACGGTTGTTCTTTGGTACCTGGTTTATATTTTATAACTATGGGAACTAAATCAATACCATAATTCTTTATGCACAGATATTTCCTATTTTGCTATGGAATTCTTATAAAATATTCAGAAAACCAGGGGGAAGACAGTAACTTGAAGAGTTCAGGTTATTTTATTGGCTGTCAGGGGAGCATTGCTTGAGAGGATTGAAAAATATCCCAGAGCATTTTTTCCTGGACGGTGTTTCAGGCAGCTGTGTGCTCAGGGATGGGGATAGACCCACAGTTTTGTGGAATTGTGTTAATCCCATTGATGCCTTGTCAAGGCTGACCTAGAACAGAGGCTGGACAGAGTTACAGAATAAAGTAGGGATTTATTAAAGGGCCTCAATGGATCCACCTTGGGCAGCACAAAAGCCCAGCCAGGGCTGCACCCAAGATGAACCAAAATGGTCACAAAATGATCACGGGGTCCCTCACTTTGATAAGTTCTGCTCCATTTGCATATTGAAGTTAATTGTCCAGTTACAGCTTTAGGTTATGAAGTCCCATCCTGCTTGTTTTTTCTCTTCAGCCCAAATTGTTTGTGCTCTTGGGCCTGAGATTTGGATCATTTGTCCTTGGTCCCCAGCTGGAGAAGGAATTGTTTTGTCTCCCTATTCTGTGAAGAGAGTAGGTAGAATAATGAATATTAATATGAAGCTCATAACTACAAAGCAGCAAGAATCTGGAAAATATAAAGGCTAAATCCTGAGGCATCACCATTGCGAGCAGAGGTTTGTACCACACTGACCTTTCTGAACGAGGTTGTGGGCTGGGAGCCACCCCAGCAGGGAGAGGCTGTGGGCTCAGTGGAGCAGACATGATTTGAGCAGGCAGTTGTGTTCCCTGTGTCCCTCGGGGTTTGCACTTGGGATGGTGACACAGCTTTGGGGCTCCTGGGGCTGTGTCCACACCACACCACGAGGCATCACCACCCAGCTGGGGCTCCCAGAGCAGCCCCTGGGATTGCACTTTCCCAAAGCCCAAACTCTGCCCGAAGACACAGAATCCCAGAATCTCTGAGTCTGGAAAAGCCCTCCCAGACCACTGAGTCCAACCTGTGACTGATCCCCACCTCGTCAACCCAACCAAAGCACCAAGTACCACGTCCAGTTTTTCCTTGGACACCTCCAGGAATGGGGACTCCACCACCTCCCTGTTCTTCTCCAGTGCTCTTTTTTTAACTGATATATTCTTTCCCAACTTACCAATAAATTTGCTTTAAATATGTGCTTAAAGCAAAGCATTTTAAAACGAGCACCTGCTGCTGTAGAGAAGACAGAGCAAGTTTTCCTGTGAGTGGGAATCTAATTTGTTATCACCTGTCTTAGGTACTTAGGAATATGATTTGTGGCCTACATGAAAAATGGAGTTGTTTCATGTAGTAAAGCTCAATTTTGTACTTCAAAGAGCACATAATTTGTAGCTGCTTCTCAGAATAATAGAATTTCACTTTATTCAATTATTTATGTTTTATATTTGAACTTACTCTTTAGTTAGTAAATTAAGTTGTTTTATTTATTATTCTGTTAAACAGAATAATTTTATTATTTCTATTAACTCCAATTCTTTAACTCAGAAGAGTTCCTGGGGTTGTATTCATCTTCTCTCACTTAGAGCACAGCTAATTTTGAAGGTACTGTAGCTTTCACAAATTCATTATGTTTTATTCTTTATTTCCAAGGATGCACACTCCACCACCTCCCTATAAAAGCATGAGACACCCATGAAACTCTTGGTCTTATTCTTCTCTAGAGCTCAGCACAGCACTAAGGGGGTCACAGAAACCTCTGTCTTGTACCAAGGAGGGTTTATTTTTGATGGACAATACAGTTCAGGGGAGGTAAGGCAGCTAAATACAGTTTATACTGCAAAATTAATCCCTTTATTGATGAATTGAGTGACCTGTAACATGGAAACTACTTGTTTATTTAGGAGAGTCTATACAGGACTTAATGGAGGAATTTGTTAAATGCTGCATTCATGAAGAATATTCTGAATCTTTCCCAGATTTTTCCAAGAAGAAATGCTTCTTTAGGAAATGAGTCATTGTTCCTTAATGCTTAAAAAAAACCAACCAAACAAACAAAACATTGACTTTTCATCCAGAGAGAGTCTCTTATACTGCCTTTTGGGTGAAAGCACTTAGCCTTGTGCACATGAAGCATTAAAAACTGTGAGCCAGGCCTACCCCACATGTCTGCAACAGCTGGGATTTTATTCCTTTAGTTTTTAAAGCTCCTTTTCTTCATCTCCTCCTCTGTGGCAGCCTGGTCATTATTTTCATGTCTTTCATATCAAATCAGTGTTATAAATTCAGCTGTTACATGTGGAACCATTTCTCTTTGAGGAAAGCAGAGAGTCTGACAACTCTCATGGACTCCAAGGATGCAGGAATTATGGAACCCATATAAATGCAAAATATAAGAAAGAAAATTTAAAAACAGTGACTGTAATTCTGTGTTTACAATTAGGACAGATTCCAGTGCCAGGAAAAATCCTGGATTTCAGGATAGACAATTTTTCTTTGATATTTGAATAACTATTATTTGCCCTTTCTTTTCCCTGTCTTTCAGGAAAATTACATAGAAAGGTAAGATGGGTAAAGAGGCACTAAATTATAATGGTGGTATTTTCAGCTAAAGACCAGTGTCCACAAAGGGGTTTCAGATGTATTTTGTAAATAAAACAAAATAAAATAAAATTCACAAAACATGTTTAGGCTTGATCCAAGTAAGCTTTTGGGTAGTCAGGTGAGCTGTAGATTCTCTCACCTCTATCCAACCCCTCCTGTCTTTGGTGTGTTTAATACAGAATATGTTCTGCTTTCTCAGACCTCTAGATTTGATCAATTTGTGCTGGTATTGATGCAGAAATGAAGCCAGTGCCCTATGACAGGTGTTGCAATAAAATGCCTGTAAAGCAGTAGCCTGTTCTCTCTGCACTGACTTTCCCTTCATTTGAAGGGCTGCTATTTTTATATTCCATGTTTTTTACAGGATTAGCTCTGGTCGCTGGAATGGTTTCAGCTCACTGCAGCCCTGGCAATTGCAGTCTTTGGAATTAAATTACAGACTTTTCTGATATGAAAGACCCAAAGGCTGTGCACTGCATTGTTTTTGAGCTAAATATAACACTGTGCTAAGCACAGGTTTGTTCCACTGCAGACATGAAAGTCCCAGAAAAATCAAACCACCCAAACTCCTCCATATCAGGCTTTTATTCTAGGACCCTCTTCCTGTAACTTCTGGTTTTGGGAAGCAGGAGGCCTGAGCTGCAGTGTGAGCTCCACATCTCAGCTGGGAGAGTGGCTCAGCTCCTCTGCTCTGCTTCCTCCATGGGCCTTGCACGAGTCAGGATTTCAGAGAAAACAAACCTCACCCAGTGCCTTCTTTCAGATAATGACACCCAATTAGGATCCCTGCTAAAATTCTGAGTCTTTGCTAGATGGCAGAAGGCTGCCAGTGCCAGTGAGTGGTTTTTTTAATTAGAAATTAATACCATAAGGTTTTAAACAATGTTTCATTTAGACACTGTTAGACTTAATACAGAAAATAAGAGAAAACCCCAAACAAATAAAGAGCACTATCTAAGGTCATTGCTGTAGTGTGATTGTTTCACATTTCTCTTTATTTCCAAGGACCCTTCAGGTCCTGTGAAAGGCAGAACAGGGTTTTATATGTACGTAATTATGTCCCCTTAAAAAAACTCCAAACCCAACTGTGTCCCCCTGAAATGAACCGAGACTGTGAAATCCTTTCTGTGTTTCACTCGGTAGTGAATACACACTTTGAAGGAATTATTTGCTTCTCTTTTCCAGGTGTTTGGTTGATATTCTTTAGCTTGTTTCCCTTTTTAGTTGTATTCATCCCATATGCCTCAACTTTCTGGGGTTGTTCAGCCTGGAGAAGTCTCTGGGGAGATCTTAGAGCCCCTTCCAGTGCCTAAAGGGGCTCCAGGAGAGCTGGAGGGACAAGGGATGGAGGAACAGGACAAGGGGGAATGGCTTTAAGTTGCAGGAGGGCAGGGTTAGATGGGATATTGGTGAGGAATTGTTCATTGTGAAGGTGGGCAGGCCCTGGCACAGGGTGCCCAGAGAAGCTGTGGTCGTCCCTGGATCCCTGGAAGTGTCCAAGGCCAGGCTGGATGGGGCTTGGAGCAGCCTGGGCTAGTGGAAGATGTCCCTGCCTATGGCAGGGGGTGGGATGAGGTCCTTGAGGTCCCTTCCACCCAAAGCACCCCGGGATTCCATGGTTTATATGCCAGAAGGCATCTCGGGAAAGCTCTCAAAACTGCAGTGTATTTAATGCATCTCAAGCTCATCAGGATTAGATTTTCTCCCTCTCTTTAAATCATGGTTTGCCTTGCAAGCTTTTATTGTGAAATATTTTATGTTTAAGCCCAGCCTGATTCCCTCAGGAACCCATTCATCACGGCTGGCTGTTATCACAATGCTGTAACTTTGCAGCCAGACTGGTTTGCCAAGTTGTCACCTTTGTTTGTCATGTAAATGCCGCGAAGGTGGTGGCACCCGTGGCCTGGAGACAAGAAAATTGTCTCCAAGAGCCAAGCCAGGAGCAGGATACCCCATGGCTTTACAACCTGGAGTAGCTGTGCTGTGGGAGCAGCAGGTTCCTGGTCTCATGAATCTTGTTAAAGATACTTTTTAGCAGCAAAGGAAGCATTTATTTCCACCATGGAAATATTAACAACGTTTGGATATTTATTCACAGCAAGGAGCGTCTTATTTACTGCAGTGCTAAACTGGCCAAAGTTTTATTGTATCTTAAAAAATCAACTAAATAGGTACCAAAAAGTGAGACTCAATAGCATAATGATCAAAGCTTTTACATTTTGAATTTTCTTGCGAAAAGAAAAATCTGAAAGCAGTTTTTAAAATAGAAGTTTTCCAGAGTAGCTGAGCACTACTGACCTGACACAAATCCTGCATTGGAAAGGAATGACTGGAAACTTTCAAACACACCTTTGGAGTGAATAAAAACTGAGATTATTTGAGGAATAGTGTAAATTAGTTTGAGAATGAGGTAAGATATCTACCCCATATCACTCCACTTTTTGTTTATAGTACTCACATTGGTGTTTTCTACTGCAACTGGGTGTTAAGAATATTCTCTGCTGTTCTTTTCTGATACTCAATAAATGTTGCCCAGCCAATAATTCCTAGACAGCAAAGATACTGGTGGCTCCTTTTGGCTACCCCTCACTTCAGGAGTAAAGAAGCTGTATTTAGTTATTATAATCTAAGTTAATACTAGAATCTGTTTGATTACTTCATACTTTTAAATGTGTTATGAGTTTGATCACAACTCTTGGATGAGATCATAAGCTCTAGGAACTTAATAAATGATATTAGAAAGTAAAACTGTTCCATTTAAATGCTACTAAAACTCATGCCTTGTTCCAGCTTTTTGTATTTTTTTTTTTTCTCAAAACTCATCCTCAGCCAAGACCTAACTATGAGTGATAAAATCAGAGCACTCCAAAGATGTGTTCAAGCAGCAGGCAGGCGCTTCCCTTTATTAATATATAGGGCTTGTCAGAAGTACAAGACTACAAAAATTGGCTTACTTTGATGTATTGAACTGTTTAAGAGAAATATTATGCCAGCAATTTCCCATCCCTTGGCCTCAGAAGGAAGTGTCTGTCTGAAGTGACTCTGGGGAGAAGGAAAGGCTCCCTCACAGCTCCAGGAGGCCGTGCCTAAGGAAGTTTGGTGGATGGACATAAGCAAATCTGACCTTTCTTTGTCATGACCTTTGCTAAGTGGGAATAAGAGATCCTTGCAAAGAATGATTTTCCTGGTAATCCAGTATTAATGGGAGGAATTCAGGCTTTGAGGTTTGGTCAGGTTGGGGTGTTCCTATGGAGCATGTGTGTAGCTCTGCCTTCTGTGAATGGTCCGACATGGAAAAGATTATCCTGGTCACTAAAAAATGCCCTTTTCTGTGGGATGCAGTGTGGCTGTAGGTGATACACGTCTCCCCAGCTTCTCTGCCCTCCTGTTTCCGTTCTGACCTTGGCAGTTTTTTACTCCTCTGCCACTGGATTGTGCAGGGGACAATATTGCTGTCTGATGGAATTAAAGTGGATCAAGAGCTGTCTGAATGATCCAATCAAAGTGATTAAAAACTTGGAAAGCTGGCCCTGACTGCATCTTTGTTGGGCTCTGCCAGTGAGGATATGAAAGGAAATTCTAAATGCTTGTTGAGACAAGTGTTATTCATGTTTGCCATTTGTGCCATTTTGCTGGCTGTTCTCCTAATTAATCATCCCTTCAGGCTGCCATTTAGCTTCTGACAATTGCTAACACATGCTTTCAAAACCTGCACCCTACAGACCTGCTGTTGGTGGGTGTCTGAGGGAAGAGAGGATGTGGCCATATAAATGCATTCCACAGCCTTTGAAATGAATTCCCAAGTGCTTCAATCACTCTTCCCTGCTCTAGGCCAAAAACAAACATTGTTTTACTGACTGAGATGAGAGTTTCATTTACCAGCGCTGTGATATTAAACTAACCAAGATTCCATTACACTAGGAGTATTGAAATGAAATATTATGGAAATGGAGATTGTCTAACCCTCTGCAAGAAATCAGTGTCTTTGAAAGGGAAGGTGTCCGTGCTAAATACTGTTATCTCTCCTCAGTGTCAGCTCCCTGCTTGACTTTGAGAAGGGAAGAAAAGAAGGAAGAGTGGTGACACCCCTTTAGTGCAGCCTCAGCAAACATGAATTTGATTTTAGTATAGAAGGAGTTTGCAAGGCTCTTCCCTGCTGTGTGCAGTATGAGCCCAGGGAGGAATGGATCCTTCTTTGCTGTAAAAATATTTAAATTATACAGTAATTAGCTGAAATTTCTAAATAGACTTTGTCACAAGGACTGGGGCCAGGCAGGACTCAAAGGAATGTGTCAGGCACTGTTTTGCATAGTCAGGATCCAATTTGCTTTCCTCCTTGTGCTTAAAATATCCTCCAGAATGTTGTTTTGAGATACCATTCTTCTAGAAATGGAGCTCAGGTTTATGCTGTGTTCAACTATTACAGATAAAGATTCTTAATTAGAATATAATGATTTTGTGTACAAGGTACTGATTTGGGATGTGAGAGATGTCGATTCTGCTACTGATTTCATCATGGACCTGCTGTTTACTCATAGACTTACTTCTTAATTGTGTCTGTATTTCCTTTACCTTTTTTCTGCCTTGTCTCTCAAAGACTGTTCATGTTTTAGGGATTGGGATTTTTTTTCCCTACTGATTTGTATGAAGCAAACACAAGGCAACCCTGATCTCACCAAGGGCTTCAGTCATTACCATGTAACATTTATAATACTCCTGATTAATAATATATTCCAGATGAGCTTCCTAAAGCCCAGCTTTGGAAGTTAAATCAGTTAGCATTTTCTGAGATAATTCAGATACTAAAAAAATCCAATAAATTGATTTCTCTGTGTTCCTCTGTTGACATTGTGGTAACTCAGCTCCCAATCCTACAATGACTTCTCTGCAAACCTGAGTGTACTGTATAGCAGCTTCCCTGATGAGAGGAGCAGCTCATGTTTGCAATGTTAAGTGTGTGTGAGCTATTGAATTAGAAGAAAACATAAAAGCCCAGATTATCTTCATTGTTCTGAAATCCTGGTTTGTATTCTTGCATACAAATCTTTGCCTTGTACAGAGGATTTCTGTCTTCTGACCTTTACAACGAGTTATTTCATGTACTCAATGTTTACAACCCATTTATAGTGGCCCCAAAAGCAGGCAATTTGGGTGAAAATGCTGTCATGTTCTCTGTGCTGGCTGTAGGAATACGGAATCCGTGTCATTTCAGGCTTCCTTAGTGTCTTTAATTATGTGCAAGCCAAAAATTAATGAGCCAGCTCTCTGCATGTGAAAGAAGTCAGCAGTTTTTGGGTATTTCTGCATGAACACTTCACAGATTCTGACTGAGGTTAGGGAGCTACTGTACCACAAATTAATCTCATTCTGCAGGGGATGTCTAAGGAAATTAGGTGATTACTCTCTGAGAGTGCCAGTTTCTCTCTAGTGTGAGAAATCTGTAATAGCAGCAGTGTGAGAAACCAGCTCAGATGAACTGCCTGGTGCTGGGTGAGATGAGTCCCCTTGTGATGGCCATGGGGGAATTCTGAGGGATCAGGTCTGGATGCACAGGGTGGAGCAGGAAGCCTGCCTTCACAGCTCTGGGGAATGTTTCCTTCTGTGGGAGCACCCAGACTTTTCTGGCATCTTCAGGAAGATAGATTCTGTGATTCACAAGAAAGAAATTTAAAATACTTCAGAGGTTCTGACTTTGCCCTAATGAATGTGGTACACTGGGTGAGGCAAGTAAATATATTTTTGGGGTTTTTTAATGTTTAAAATTATTATTGCTGGTCAGGCTGTGGGCAGTTTCCTGAAACCCTGGAAGAACCCTTGTAAATTCCCCATAGTTGTTGTGACATCAAATATTAGAATATAACTCATCTAGAGAGGTGGGACTTTGGAAAAATTGTGCAATTTCTTCTCAAGGAATCGTACTTGGTGTCAGACTACTTTGTGCAACCAGAGCTAGGAGAAATAACTTACAGAAAACCTGAGAAATGACAGTTCCACACGTCTGAAAAGCCCCCAGTAAAGGGTGAGTTGGTCCTAGTGACACTAAATGATTTCATGTCATATAGAAGCACTTACTGGGTTTTTTTTATCATGCCAATACTTGGGGCCATTACAAAACCAGATTGTTTATCCCAAGGCAAATTGTTCTTTGTTAATATTTGCTTTCACCTTGTCTGGGAATAAAAAGTTTAAAGTATTTGTAGAAAGCAGCGGCCTTTAAAATATCAGCTGGGGATCCCTGAAACATTTCACTAGGTCTCGAGGTAATCCAGAGCTGCCTGCACTGATACCTGCCCTGAGAAGGGATTTCACTCTTGTGAGGTCTGAGGAGCCACCAACCACGAATTAATTGCATTCCACCAACTGTGGAATCAGCAAGGCTGGGGTACAACTGCATCAGGTCAAGGTTTGCTTTTGACCGTTGGGTAAATCTTTACCTCCAACTGTCTTTTCACAGAACCACAGAATGGTTTGGGTGGGAAGGGACCTTAAAGATCAATTTCCAATCTCACTGCCATGGGCAGGGACACCTTACACTATCCCAGGTTGCTCCAAGCCCTGTCCAACGTGGCCTTGGACAATTCCAGGGATCCAGGGGCAGCCACAGCTTCTCTGGGCACCCAGGAAAGGCTCTAGGAATAAACTTGAGAGGCAAACTGAAGTTTAGTTAAGCTGAAGTGCCTCAGGGTGGTGGACAGTACTTGGAGTGCAGCCTGAGCAGGCTGGAAGGCAGCAGGAGTTGGACCAGCTGCAAGAGGAACCATGTAGGACTGGGATGAGAAAATCTCACGCAGTGTACCCAGAAAACAAAGATAAGGGTGACATGTCTTAGATAAGCCATCTTGTCATGACACAAAAGACCTGGTGGTGACCTTAGTTGAAGCTGTTTGGAGTTTTATGCCATTCCATTTTCCCAGACTGGTTTACACTAGAGTTAAAAGTCTACAGACCCAACGTACATCTTTGCTTGGGTTGGGTAAATCTGTTCCAGGGTCACCTCTTAACCCAGCTGTGGTTGTTCTGTGGGTAAGGCAGGGCTGTGACCTCCTGCCTCAGGGTTTGTTGATGTGGCAGTGCTTGGATCTGGCCCCTGGCATGGTGACAAAGCCACAGGAGAGCAGCAGCCCCAGGGCTGTCACTGGTGATCACCAGGCACACAGCACTGAGCGGCCACAGCACAGATGTGATCACAGAACTGGGAGTGCTGCAGCTGGGGAGAACCTGACCTCGGAGAGATTGCCTTTGATTGCCTTAATGGATCTGATGTGTTTTCAGCAAAAATGATGTTTTGCCACAGGGAAAACACTGAGTTGGAGAATTTCTGCTCGGTGCGATGCGCAAGGCGCTTCTTCATTTAATCAAACCCTTGACAGGCACACTTCACACAGCTCTCACAGCAATTAAAGGAGCCATTTTCCCCGAGTAAGGAAGGCGTTTGGTTAGACATTATTTTAAATATAAAATATGACATGTTTTGTCAAGACTATCTTTAAAATGACAGTCTTGCTTTATGCTCGATTCTCACTCTGTGACTGACTGGTGAGAACTGAGATAACTTTTAGGGCAATAATTTAGCATGTTTTTAATTAGTTTGCTATTAGCATCTGATATTTTGCTCAATAAAAAACGCTAGAAAATATTTTTTTTTCTGCAAAAGGGCTGCATATCAAAATTCAGACACCAGCACAGAAAGGTGCAGAACATTTATGACCTTGTGTGATTAGTGATCTCTGAATCTAATCTTAAGGTACTTTAATGGACTATAATTATCTACAGTGTATAGTTACTGCCTTTCCTGAGATTGATTTAAAATTGCCTCAGGAGGCAAGTGCTGTGTAATTATCTGATAAGAACTAAACTTGATACTCCAACTGGAAACTTTTGGAAACACAAAAATAAATATAGTTCAGGACAAAACTTACTGCTGGCCGGCTTCAGAAATGAAATCTGTTCTCCCAGGCTGTCTCTGCAGTGACAGATAAAGAAGAAAAGGGGGAAAGCTTACAACCATTTCCAAGATATCAGCCTAATTCTGTAAACTTAGTGGAAGGTGGGCTTACCCGCTGCCACAGATGTTCCTACAGAACCTTAAGCAGACGAGGGGAATCTGAGGAGAAAGAGATGTGAACTCCTCTGACCCAGATGCTGAGACAATAGGTATTCTATTAAAACAAACAAGGTGCTCAGGAGGTTTTTCCATGGAAATTGGTGACACCTGGAAGGGAGGGAGGCATTTGCAAACATGAGTTGTTCCTGATGATCTCTGCTGGAGTTTCCAGAAGAACACAAGCCCCATCCCAACGTGACATTGTCAGTGGAGGTGGTGACACCAATGCCAGCTCACAGCTCCACCTTCATCCTTTTTTAGTATTTAACACACGGTGCTGACAGCTTTGCTGAATGTAGCATGGAGCAGGGAAATTAGGCATTCAATTACCTGTTTTTTAAAAATTCAACTCTCCTTGCACTTTTTCTATTATTTCAAACACCCCTGTTCATTGGACCTACCCAATTTCAGAGATTCTTTGGGAAGTTTGCTGTAGGAGGAGGATGGAACTCTCTTTAGACTCTCCTCATGTGCTGACTGCAGTAAGAATTTGGGAGTTCATATCAGATTAAGGAGTTGTCATCTCAAGGAATGATTGATTTTGGTAGGAATATGAGGGTATATAGATCCCATCTGTGCTGGGACCAGGAACAGTGGCCTTCAGGGTGATCTTCAGGATGCTGAGTTCTTGGTTTAGGCTCTGCCCTTTCTTTTTGATTTGCCTAGGTAGGGCTGAAAAGCTGAGCTTAGAAAAATGAGGTGTGGGTCAAACTTTTCCATACTTAATTGTGCCTCATTGTCCAAAAATGCATTGACAAGAGTTTGTGCCAGTAGGACAACCCTGGGAGGAGGAGAGGCTCAATCCCTCTGCCTCTCACAAGCCCACAGTGCTTTCAGGTCCAGTCCTGTGGACAACCCAGCTCAGCTTCCTGTTCCTGAAGGATGGTGCACTGAGGAATGATGCAGAATTATCCTGTGGCACTAAGGAGGTCCTTGGTTAATCCCCTGCAGTCTTCTCAAATAGTCAGAGATCATTTCCTGACATAAAAGTTGTTGTATCTTCCCCAATGCACCTCAGTTTGGGACCTTTTTTGATGAGGAACAGAGACAAACCACTCTGTGGAATGGGAGTTGTTGGTTGCTGAGGATCCCAAAGTGATTTGATGGTGCAGACAGGAGGCAGTCCCTATGTACTTAATGGAAATTTCTTCAAGTGGAAGAAGTTAAAAGCTAAAAATATATTGCCAAGAAAATTTGAAAGAATAAAACGTGAATGGAGTTTGCAGCCTTCTCACTGAAATGACACAATGCAGCAATAGAGGAGGAAGGGTGTTCAATGGAGAAGTGAAGGAAATAAAAAGCGAAAAAAACAACACAAAAAGGGACTAAAAATCTGGCAATATGATGTGGAATCTAAAAACCCAGAGAAAGAACCACAGCTGGCAGCAGGATTTTCTTATGTAGCTTTGGAAGATGAAACCTTTAGAGGCCCACTGGAAGATGAAGGTGATAAAATCTCTAATAGTGACTCAGAAATGGCAACACAATGAAATATTCAGGAAGAACGACACTTTGCATCACAGTCCATGTCATCTGAGCACTTCCAGCTTGGGTAGCATGACATCAGTTGTGGATCTAATATGTTATTCAATTAATATGGAATGAGGGGACAGGAATAGAATGATCATGAGAGAACATGGTTTATGGAAAAGGACTCTGGACTTGTTCAGTCATGAGGAGATTACAAATGTAGGTGGAAAAGGAAGTGGGGAGCTTGATATACTTAGTCCAGTAGACTTTTGTAAGGCATTTAACCCAGTCTGCCTGACATTCTGTAAAAGAGCAAGTGATACCATGTCACGGAAGTTCACATTAATTGGATTGAAACCTGACTGGCACAGCTCAAGATGTCGTTACTGCAGAACAACCATCAGATTTTTTTCTGATTTTTCTCTCCCCAGAGCTGAGGTCTGCCTGGATTAGGAGTAGGCAGAAGCGATTGAATATTTTTATCTAGAAGCAGGGCACACTCAATGCAGATAAAGTGTGGAGATAACAGAGGGCTGATGAAGTGGTAAATAATGAGGAGGCCTGGGAACAATCTAGAAAGCTTGACAAGTCAGCCCACTCAAAATGAGTTTGTTTTAATATCATCAAAGTCAGGACAGGAAAGGATTTTATCTCTTTTTATGTAACAATTGCTGTAGCTGGAAAAAAGCAGGCAGTGTTCAGGTGAGTAAAACTCTGAGCATCCTGGGCTAATGGAAGGTATCCCTGCCCATGGGACAAGATGAGTTTTAAGGTCCCTTCCAACCCAAACCATTCTGCTCCCTCTCTGTTACCTGTAGAGACAGTTCTCCAGGAGCTTCTCCAATGTCAGTCCATCCCAAGGGCAACAGCTCTCCACAAACTGCTGCCACGTGGGCCACTCTTCCACAGGGTCAGTCCTTCAGGCACATCCTGCTCCAGACTGGGTCCCCCACAGGGTCACAAATACCATCAAACCTGCTCCAGCATGCAGGGCTCCTCTCTGCAGAGGTCTGCAGGTCCCTGCCAGCATCCTGCTGCTGCATGGACTTCTCATGAGACCACAGCTCCTTTTGGGCATTCCCTGCTCTGGCATGGGCTCTTCTGGGGGCTGCAGGTGCATCTCTGCACCCCTGTGCCCTCCCATGGTCTGCAGGGCACAGCTGCTTCACCCTGGGCTTCCCACAGGGTCTCAGGGGATTCTACAGCACCTGGAGCAGCTCCTGCCCTCCCTTTTACACTGACCCTGCTGTCTGCAGAGCTGTTCCTCTCTCATGTTCTCACCCCAGTCTTCTCTGGCAGTGGCTCTATCTGCCCAATAACATTTTTTTCATTCTTACACCTGTTATCCCAGAGATGTTACCATCAGTCCTGCTGGGCTCGGCCTTGGCCAGTGGCAGCTCCGTCCTGGGGCCGGCTGGAATTGGCTTTGCTGGACACTGGGACACTGCTGGACACTTATGGCAGCTGCTCACAGAAGCCAGCCCTGCCGCCACCTCACTCCCAAAACCTGACCATGCCATCTCAACACAGTGCAGAAGGTCTGGGAGAGGTCAAAGGGGATTTGAGGAGCAAGGAGGGTCCAGAGGACTGTGTGAAGGGGCTGGCTCGGAGTGCTGGTTGCTGGGTGACACTCTGCATTTGGAGATAAGACAGCATGGAAAAAGTATCCATGGAAAAGTGTCCCTGACTTCTTCCTAGTCAATGGGGAAGTGTCCCTGACCTCTTCCCACCTCAGGGTCCAGACAGGTGGTTGGGGGGAAGTGGAAATGTTTCCCATGGATGCACAGTGGGATTCTGTGCTCTGGCTGAAGTTCTCACTGCAGTACCAATCTGAGCAGAGTTACTAGATTTTTGTTCTAGATATATAATTTACTGGCTGTTTTGAAACAAATGTCACTTGCTTTTCATATTTACGGACAGCTGGGGACCACGAAGCAGCTGTTTAAAGAACTATATTTACTTTTAGATGTAAACAAAATATTAAAGTGCCCTGCAGAAATCTCTGTGCTCACACAAACAGCTCATATTCTATATTATTTATATGTGAGAGTGTGTGGGTCGTTGCAGCTTGTCTCTGTCTGATGCATTAACTCTCCTTATGTGACAACTCTCTCTGGATGAGGCAATTTGCAGAGGTGGACAGACAGTTGCTGGAGGGCCACTCCAAAGATGTTCTTACAGGAAAAAAAGTGTCCTTTTTTCTGTCCTCTTAGATTAGCAAGGTGAAAAAAAAAAACAAAACAAAAAAAAAAAACCTCTTTAAACACAAACTTTTCTTGCTGGCAAAAACTTGGTAGATTTTCCTCATGAAAGAATGATGGAAATTTAAAATAAGGGTTTTGCATAATTTGGAAGAATGCAATGGGAAGTTGTAGTCCTGAGAAGCTGTTCTTACTCATGATGAGCAGTGGCAGATGTTCTTTCTCTCAGCTTATTACGTGCATTCAGTTGCAGCCTTAAAATTCTCCCTGAGTCTCCCTGACCCCCCTGCCTGGTGGGGACATTGCCATCGACCTGTGAGCTGTTCCCATTTATTCTAAAAACACGGGGAAGGGGAGAGCCTCTCCTGGAAGGTTCGTGAGGGCGTCCAAGGCTGCTGGACAGAGGTTCTCATTCTCACGGAGTGATTTCATGGGCCATTCCCTGATGACAGTCGTTCCACCGGCTCTCCTTGAGCTTGTCAAAGGCCTGGATGGAGGCACGCAGGGACACGTCTTTGGGATGCAGGGTGACAATGTGTCACTTTGGGTGGAAATGCTCACAAGCAGCTCTGCAGAAGTGCTAGGGACAGGCAGGAGGGACTGAAACTGAGGAGCTGGTTACTGCTTCCAGAGGGTTTGTGTCACCTCAGCTCTCTCCACAGAGAGCAGGCACAACTTTCCCCGGCCTTTTCCTGGGGAAGGCTGTGAGAAGATCAGAGAAAAGAACGAGAAACAATTCTTATTTTCACTTGTTGCACCTGTTGTCGTGCACATGTAGAGTGTGTTATGGAGATTTGTTTACCAAAGGGTGATTTCTTGATTGGCCACTGGTGATGGTGTTTGGATTTCGAGGACCAATCTGGTCTGTCTGTATCAGACTGTCTGTAAGGGTAATGAGTTTCTTAATAAGTATAGTGTAATATAGTATAGTATAGTATAGTATAGTATAGTATAGTATAGTATAGTAAAATAAAGCAACTAATCAGTCTTCTTAGTATCATGGAGTCAATACTAATTACTACCACACTGGGGATGCCCTACCATGATAGGTTTGCTCAGGGAGGACTGGGGATTGCCCAGAGCCTGAATCCAGTCGTCCCTGAGGCTTTCCTCCCTCACGCCACAGCAATTTTGGCCTTTCACCTCTGCAGGAATGAGCATAACATTTGAGTAGGAGTCAACTTACTCAAAATGTAGGGGGTTTTTGGAATGTTTTCAGCCTCCACTGAGGTCAGGATGTTATATGTGGACACTTCTCTGGGATATCCAGTGCTTCTGGTTCAGACAGAGAAGGTGTGGTGGGATGGATTTCATTTAATGAGTACCGTGTACTCTCCAGTACCACCAACCTTATAACTTTGGTGTTCTGAGACAGCCTGTGTACATATTGACTCAGACACATTATAAATTTGGGTGATATCCATAGTATCAGAGGAGAATTTTTATGATTACATGACACAATGCCAGAAAAACCCCCAAACAATCTGAGGCCTATGAAAATCAGCAGTATGTGCTGAGAAAAATCAATAAGCAATTTGCCCAGAGAATCCCAAAGAGAATGCATGTTTTTTGAGACTTAGAATAACTTTTGCTTATTGATTCCTAAAATCTCCTGGACAGGGAGAAATGTAAATACAGGGATCCTGCTCCTCTGGAGTTCAGTGGGAGGAGGATCAGGCTGGCAGCTGTGGGATTTACAAAGGTATGCTCTGCTGCTTAATGAAAGTGTTTAATTAGAAAACTTTGTCACAACCTATATGTGGCTCGAAGGCAGTTTTACCAAACAGGCTGAATAATTCCTGCCAAGCATTAAAGCTGATTGGTATTCTCAGCTTGGAAGGGAGAGGAACACAGAGAGCACAGATAATGAGAGTGGGGCAGCTCTCGGGGACTTGCCCTTGTGGGCTCAGTGGGAGTCTTTGTCTTTTGAGGAGCTTCTGGTGTCTTCTGCCACCTGACAAGCCAGAATTGAGCTGAAATATTAATAACTATGTATTTTGACTGGCTTCAAGTCAGCCTGTGCAAAGCCAGAGTGCTAAATCAGGACTAACTTAACTTGATGTCACCATGCGTGTAACCACATCTACTTTTAACCAGCTTAACTCTATGTTCACATTGATTTTTTGATTTTCATCTTAAAAGCTCCTGCTTCTGTCAGAGAATGGAGTATCTATTGCTAATTCAATCTGTGTTTCTGATGTTTCCATGTTTCTGATGTTTATTTGTTAAAAAAAACAGCAAAGGAAGCTTAAATTGAGAACCCAATTTTTAAACTCAATTGCAGAACAATTTTAAATGAAGAAAAAACTTTTCATCTTCAGGATAATTTTCTCATAAAGATAAACCTCACATTTTGCATATTCTCCCTTTTTCACACTGCTGGATATTAAAGCACAGTTGGTGCTCTCCACAGGTGAGATTGACAATTCTCTTATTCTTAAAATGCCAAAGGAAAAAAAAATCTCTGTCAGTTCTTCAGTCCAATTTTTTCTTTTACAGTGCAAATGTGTCCAAAATATTGAGAACTCATGTGAGGAGAAAGTGAAAAATTGTGGCAAACACATCCTTCTCTGTTCTTAAAAATGTCATTGTTTTTGCCTGCTACTTATTGAACTGCTCCTCCTGACTTAGTGTGGTGCTTGATCTAATTTTACTGCTGGGTACCTCATATCATCATTCTCTGAAATTCGGCCTCATTTCCATCTCCTCACAAAACTCAGCTCAGACAGAAGTAGGCTGCTCATTTGATTAAAATGTTAAGGCAACAATTTCCTGGATAAGCATTGAACAGATTCTTACTGTGGTCATATAGGAAGAATATTCAGAAGTTAGGAAGAATTGTTCCTAAAAGGAACAGCTTCACCTTAATGCCATTCTTGTGGATTTTATAAAATTAGCTCGATAGAGTCAGATGTTTAAAAGACATGCAGCAGCCAAGTATAAAAAATGAGAGCAAGGGTTTTAGAGATGCTCTGTGACCATGGGCACAGACCCTTAGGACATATTTTGTGAAGCTTATCAGTATGATGGGTTTCTTTGTGACATGTGGCCTCATCTAATAAACATTTCCTTTGTTTCTGCTCATGTCCATTGGCTCTTGCTGGATGTTTTTGAGAACTGTGTGGTCTTGTCTGATAGCTGAACATCAGCAGTGGCAGAAGCCATGGCCAGATGCTCCAGTCCCTGCAATATTTGTGCCCTTCACTGGACTCTCTCTGCTGTGTTGGGGCCCAGATCTGAGATGTGCTGCAGATGTGGCCTCTCCAGTGCTAAGAAGAGGGAGAATTTCCCCTCCTCTAAGTGCTGGCAGCATTCCCAGTGCAGCCCAGGTCCTGCTGGCCTCCTTTGCTGCTCAGCCACGGTGCTGGCTCATGTCCATCCTGGCATCCACCCTGACCCCCAGCTCCTCTGCCAAGCTGCTTTCAGCCCCAGAATGTGCTAAGCTTATCCCGCCCTTGGGGCAGGAGTTTGCACTTTCCTTTATTACCTTTATTGAATTTCAGGCCATTCACCCTGGCCCATTTTTCCAACCAGATGAAGTGTCGCTGAAGGGTGGCCAGAGCTGCCAGCACATCCACGGCTCTGCCCAGTGATGAATCACGGGTGAGGCTGATGGGAGTGCACTCTACCCCTGCAGCCAGGTCATTTAATAAACTCATTGAGCAGCACTGGCACCAGAATTGATCCCTGAGGGATGGAGATTGAACTTGCACGTGTCCTTTCTCAAGGAAGCCTTTCAGAGGTGGCTGCTCCTGACTGTGGCAGCTCCTCGTGCAGCTTTGAGGCATCAGGAGCCTCTCAGATGTAAATGGTGAGAGAATTGGGCTGCACCTTCTTACTGATGGCAATTTCAGTCCCTCACAATGTGTGGAGTCATGTAACACCACAGAGTCATAGAATCATTTAGGTTGGAAAAGGCCTCCAAGATCATTGAGTCCAACATTTAACTAATACTGAATGCCTTTTTGATATTTTTAAGATGTCTGCATGTTTGCAAATAGCCTTGCCTTAGCAATGTTACACAACCCAGGTGAGAAGAGAGCTCAGCATTTCCAGGGCCCCAGCTTATCCTACCAGGTTGGGGGAAAGGATGCTGCACCTCAGAGTTTTGCCCCCACCCCCATCTCAACAAATAACTTCTGTGAGCCCCATCCCATGGTTACTCATGGAAATTTTAGGCAGAAAGAGTATTTACCTTGAAGGTCTCACAGTGGTAGGGAGTTTAAGAAAGAATATGGCATTTTGTGAGGTAATCTCAGGGCCTTCCTTCCCTCTACATGCATGAGACTTTTGGAGGTAAATTTTGCACTTCAGTAAGATTTGGGTAGAGTTTTGAATGAAAATAAAGAAATAAAGTTTTTATTTTTCTCACTGATTCCCTCTTACAATGGAAACTTATACTCTGGATTTTAGGAAATCAGGCACAAAAACCCACCAGCAGCTGTTTTTCATTCAAATCCTTTAAAAGGTTATTCTGAATTGGAAACCTGACTTATTTCCTACAACTTCTATTACTACTGCTAAAATCCTATAACTGGGAAATAGGGCATGAAACCCTTTTAACTGACTCCTTGCAGCTAAAGCCCACTTTCTGATGGAAGAAGTTTGTGCAGGATAGTTAAATCCTGTGTGGGAAAAGAGCTTTGTGCTAGGTAGGAAGCTCCTCTTGGAGCTTGTAAATGTGTTCACATGAAAAGAGTGCTCTGATTTTTGCTGATTTAGCCTTAGGAGCACAACAATGATGGCTAAGGTGCTTCTCCTGCTTCTGGAATTGGTATTGCCTCAGCAGAAAAGCAGATTATTTAAGAGGATGGATAAAACTTTATTTTGTATGCAACTCCTTTCTGGTACCTTGTCCAAGGTGGTGGAAAGGATGAGACGAGACAGGACGAGAGAAAGCAACCTCAAGCTGCCCCAGGGGAGATTTAGATTGGATATTGATATATATCCAATACAAATTGGAAAATATTCTTCACAGAAAGGGTTGTCAAGCCCTGGCACAGGCTGTCCAGGGCAGTGGTGGAGCCACCATCCCTGAAGGTGCTCAAAACACATGTGAGAGTGACACATGGGGTTTAGTGCTGAACATGGGGGTAGTGCTGGGCTGGTGGTTGGACTTGATGACCCTAAATTCTTATCTTGACAATCCTAAGAGGTTTCGCCTCCTTTTGGGGTGGTGCTAGATCACTTCCTGAAGGAACTTCCAGGAGTCCAACCCGAGTGATGGGCACAGGAGAGCACTCTGGAATGAAGCGTGGAGCTCCTGCTGATGGAGAGTGCTCACGTGGGCTGTGCCCCTCTTACTGTGTGTGCTCTGCTCACCTCTCCCTGAATCCCTCTGTTATCCTTGGAGCACCAGGACATATAATCTTGGTGAGGGACTGGAAGGGTTTCTGCAGCCAGGACCGTTTGCTATCTGTGCTAGGTATCTCTAGATGGGAGCCTCTGGATTTGCTTTTACACCTTTCACAAACCAGAGCTACTTGTGTCAGTGCAAGGCACTCAGAAATACTTTGAGACTTCAAAGTGTTTGAATAATGCCCTGGAAATCCCATGGGTACAATGGGAATATGTTCCCTGGGTGCTGGGGAGCAGCTTATTTCTGGTGGGTGGTGCAGTGGAGTCCCAGGGTTCCAGGATATTCACACTTGTCAAGCCTGCAAGAGGGCTGGGGAGGGAACTGGGGCATGGAATGGAGTGCCAGGACAAGGGGGAGCATCCTTAAGCTGCAGGAGGGAAGGATTAGATGGGATATTGGGAAGGAATTCTTCCCTGTGAGGGTGGAGAGGCCCTGGCACCGGGTGCCCAGAGAAACTGTGGCTGCCTCTGGATCCTTGGAGGTGTCCAAGGCCGGGCTGGATGGGGCTTGGAACAATGTGGGCTAGTGGAAGGTGTCCCTGCCGTGGCAGGGGGTGGGATGGGATGATCTTTATGGTCCCTTCCCACCCAAACCATTCCAGGATTCTCTGCTCTCAGTGCAGAGGGGTGGGTCAGACCACAGGCATTCCTTCAGTCCTGGCAGGACCCCTCACGATTTATTTTTATAACTCATTATCCATCAGTGCTAACACTGCCCTGACTGGACACCAAAGCAGCCTGCAAAGGGAAGAGCAGCATGGCACAGAATGTTTCAGACTGCAAACCTCTGCCAAAAAACCTCTGCAGTTTGTCTCCTCTCTGTGAAAAGATTTTGTTTTTCTTCTTAGGCTCTGTTAGATTCTGTCTACAGTTGTCATAATTTCCTAGCCAGTTACAGACATTAGGGAAAAACACCTTGCAAGGATGAGGTAAATGAAAATTTCTCTCATCTGTCGAGCTCAGCAGGTTGTAAAGGAAAATATCCATAGTATTTATTTCTATTATATTAAAATTGCTGCCTGAATCTCTCAGTGACTTAAAAACAACAGAAAATTAGACATTTTTTCCACATTGCTGGACATCCTGTTGTGTTACTATTTTTTTATTTTTTCAGTACTCACTTTGTGCTGTTAGTCCAGGCTCTGGCGCTTTGCTAAGTAAGGAGCTAAGGCTGCTGATTTGTGTAACACCTGTCATTATTTCAAAGCAGTCTGACAGCTTTAATAAACCCTTTTTGCAGGGAAAGAGGGAGCTGTATTTCATGGATCCGGAGGGAAAGCTGGCATCTCCCTGCCCGCTGCATCCTGCCTGCGTGTGGCGGTGCTGAATCAATAACTGCTGCTCCCAGTCCCTCCAGAGCATCCCTCAGTGCCTGCCAACTCAAACCAGTGAGTCCCCAAACAGTACAGCCTCTTTCCCAGGCTGTGCATGCTTGTTAGCTTCCCTCTTCCCCTTATTTTTTATTGTGAGTGCTGTGTATGCTTCATTACAATAAATGCTTTGCTGTTAAATTTTCTCCAATATGTTTTGGCAGCTGCATGCCAGATGGATGGCTTCTTTGTCCACAGTGCAGGAGGACCTGGAATTAGGAGTACATTTACCTTCAGCTTTGGGGATTGGTTTATTTTACTGTTTTTCAAGGCAAGGGCTCTCTCATATGTGGGAAAATGATGCTCCCAGGTGGGAGCTCTTCAGGGACCTCAGTGGGAACAGGATGAAGCCCCCACTTTGTCCTTGGAAGTGTTCAGTAAACACATGGAGGTGGTCCTGGGGGATGTGGTTTAGTGGTAATGTGGCAGTGCTGGGTTAATGGGTTGGACTGGATGGTCTTAGAGGGCTTTTCCAAACATGATTCCATGATTCTGAGTGAGTTGTGACTCAGGAGAGCAGGAATACCTGGCACAGAAATGTGTTTTGTTCTTCAGTGCCAGAAAATGAAGCACTGGGAGAAGGAGACTCTGTCTTACCCTGATTCCTGATGTCAGGAGGCAGCAGGGGAGTGCAGAAGGTTTCCTCTCCCTCAGGTCTCCTCTGCCTTACAGCAGGGGATCAAGGCCATCATTTGAACCTTTCATCTGGGGCTGGAATCAGGGAATTCCCTGCAGTCCAAGGCCATATGTTGCCCTGTTATTTTGAAAGTTTTAAAGTATTTTTAAAAGTTTTCTACGCCTTCTGATGTTTACATATTTCTACTAGCGTTCTCATGCATGTTCATGTAAATAATGATTGTTTTGCATTCTTCTTTGTGAGTAAAGAGAATTGATAGACAGTTGGTTTGACCAGTGTGGTTGGAGAGGTGACAATTTCACCCTCCAATCCACTGTCACTTTTGGGATTCTATATATTGTGGAGTCAGAAATAAAGTTGGTTCTTTTCTTCCTTCTTTTGCATCTAGCGTCCGTGTGTGAGTTATTTCATGTCGTAGTGTGACAGCCATAGCAGTGGAGGAGGGAGAACACGGATTTAAATAAGGTTGTGCTGGTTCGAAAAGAAAACTCCAGGTGGGAGCCAAAGGTGTAAGAATCCAAGTTGGGCTCTGCTCAGCTCCCTTGTATAGGCAAGCCCTTCTTGCTCATTTTCAGTAGTTCAAACACTCAGACTGCTAAATGGACTGAGCTATAAAATATTTAATCAGGTTTCCCAACATTTCCTTATGATATGCAATAATCATGATGAAGAAAAGGGGCTGGACCCCACTCTTCGAGGCAACCCAGGAGTGCATTTTAAATTCTTCCTGTCACTGAGAAAAAAATCTCAACTTTCTAAAGATACCTGGGTGAGAGCTGATGTGTGTGCACTGCCCCAGTCCAGTCCTAAGAGGTGCTGGGTGCTCCTGGTTACACACAGCCAGGGCCGACATTCTAAAGGTATTCAAAGATTATGCTTCACCCTGATATAATCCCCTACTTTATTAATATTAATTTATATTATAAATTAATTATAATTTATAAATTAATTGTTAATTTCTATTAAAACAATAAATAAAATAAAATAAAAATAAAATAAAAACCAATAAATTAATTGTTAATTGTTATAATATAAATTAATGGTTAATTTATATTATAAAATTTGCTTTGCAAAAATGACCATAAGCACCTTTTTCTATTTTTAAGAATATTCTTGAAATATAAGAATATTTAGGCTTTTAATTCCTTGTGCTTTTCAGAAGAGGCTCAGGAACAGATGCAAAGCCAGACTTGAGAAAAGAAGGAACAAAAGATTTTTCTGAGTGATCAGGGGAATGCAGGAGGCTTGGTGGGATGATGGTGACCCTGAAGGGAAGGGCTCACCCAACAATGAGGGACAAAAGGAAGTGGGGACAGTTTCCTACCAGCCCTTTTTGCTGCTTTCTGTCTGTATTATAAGAAAGGTTGACTGTGACAATTTTTAGTCTCATTTTGGGGTTAAAAGGCCTCTTTCTAGTTCCAAGGGTAGATTCCAGAAGGGCTGTGGCACTTCAGAGCTTTGACAGGACTCAGCATCTTATCACACTGTGAACACGAGTAGCAACATGAAGAGATTTTGGTTATGTACATTTTCCATTTGCTATTTTTTGCAGGCTGGAAAGTACAAAATTACCTAAAATATAATCAGAGGGCAATGGATAGGTCTGCATTTTCTGTCCTATTTCATGTATCACTAAGCCATGACTGCAGTGCAGGTGGTGGAGCTGGAGGAATAAATGACTACTAATGAGATTTATAAGAGTTCAACTTAATGTGTTAGTTTATTTATTTACAGACACTGCACTGGATTTTGGGCAGAAGTTCAGGCCTTTGCTAAATGCTTTTGTTTGGGCTTTCCCCTCTTCCCATTTCCATGGGCAATGTTAAAGGATGTCAAGAAATTATTGTCTGTACTGGTTTCCATGCCAACCTGTGGAGGGAGGTCTGACATGGCTGGATTTAAAGCAGGGATCATCTGCATTTCTTCTCAGGAGGTGGGAATGGTCACCTCAGGCTGCAGCACACTCTGACACTCCAGCTGAAATCCCAGGTCTCTGGAGGTCATGACTCCACCCAGAGATGCTGCTGCATTTTTTATTGCTGTGGCTATGGCACTGCAGCCATTTTGAAACTGTTTTTTTGAGTATCTCTATCCTAAAGACCAAGCTGGGAGTTTCCCCCAAGGAATTTCCCTTGCTTGTTGCTGTGAACAGATGCATTCTGCAGAAGGTCCAGCAAAATAATTAACAAATTAATCCACCAAATCTAGCAAATTAATCCAAACAATTAACAAGTGGCATATTTGTGTCTTCTGACACAAGTTTGTGTCTTATGGCACAAATATTTTTCTGTACTCCTGGTTAGGGCAAACCCTGAAACCACTCCCAAATCACTCCAGTTTGACTAACCAAGATTTCACTGCACATAAATTCAGGATTTTTCAGCTCAGTGCTCTAAAGCTGATTTAATACTTCAAAAGAGCTACATTTCACACTGATGTAAGCAACCTGTTGGAGCTGAAGATGCCCCTGCTCCTTGCGGGGGATCTAGGTCACACGAACTTTAAAAGGTTCCTTTCAGCTACAGCAGTTCTGTGGCACAGAAAAGGATAACCAGGACTCATGTTTACTGTGCTGACTAATCCTTGTTTCCAGCCAGGCTCATATAGGGATGAAGCCCTGGCCTTTGTAGTCTCTGATTTGTGCTGCTGGTTTCCCAGTGACAATAGGGACTGCTACACCGTGCTGGACATTTCAGGGTGCTTCGTGAGCTCTGGAGATTGAAAACCTCGGCTGCACGTTTCCAAACCCTGGTTCACACCAAGCAGAGACCTTCTGGTGACACAGCCACGAACAGATTTGCAGAAAGGAGCAGAGAGTGCCAGGGAACAGGGAGGAATCCCAGTGTGCTCCTGTGTGCGGTTCTTGGAGGCAGATGGTGCTGTTGGCCAAGGAACGGTGCTGCAGAGGCTGCCGCGCTCCTCAGACAGACCCCCGCAGACAATTGCAATAATGATGGCTCTCAGAGCTCCTCTGAGATCAGCAGGCATCATTCTGGGTGGAGATGCTCCCAGAATTTAAAGCAGTGTTGTTATGATTTGTGGGAGTAGTTTGGAGGAGCATCAGCAGCTTCACGTGCACCTCTGGGTGTGTTTGAGCTGCTCAAACCTTCCCTGGCTGCAAGCCTGAGCAGAAAGTCTTCTGGAACAGTCTCTCCCAACATGTTGGTGTGGGAATTTCAGGGTTACAGACGTTTCTGGGAGGAGCAGAGGTAAAACCAAAGCAGGAATTGTTTCAAGAATGCTGTTTCTGAGGGGCAGAGTGGCTCCCTGCTGAGCTTGAATCACATGCTGCTTTATGGAATCATTTTGAGGTGCTCACCACACTCCAGGCCTCATTGACCATGTCCAGCCTGCAGTAAAACACAGCCCTTGCTCAGGATTACTGTTGAATATGAGTTTATGAACAGTGGGAAAAGGACATTTAGGCCTTTAAATGTGAAATGTGACATTCTTAGTGGCAAGTTGCACTCAGTAGAATGAGAACTGTGTCTTTGCACAGAGCTCGAAGGGAAGTAAAAACTCTGTTTGATGAACTGCCCAGGCAATTACTGGGCTGCTAGATGAACCACAAACCAGTGCAAGAGTCCTGGGAGTGTCCCAGCCATCAGGAAGGTCACTCATGCTGGCAGGAATGTGCTCCGGGACAGAGAGGTTTGGGATTTTGGGCACCACCCCGGAATCCCTCCTTGTATTTGACTCACACTGACAGAACTGGGTCAGGTACCCAGCCAGAGCACGTGTGAGAGGTGCAGTCAAGGAGAGCTGAGGTGGCACCTGAGCCTAGAAGGGGCCTCACCCTTTCATAAAATAATCTCCCTTCTTTTTCCATAAGCTGTGTAAGTGCTGTTTTTATGCTTATCCTGTTGCTGAGCCCGAGTGTTGTAGAATGATGAAATCTAATAAACATGCCGGGCTTTTTTATTCATCATTAGGCTCTGAACACTTTAGGATTCACTTGGGTCACATTTTGGAGCTTTTCTCTGCAGCTATCAGGGTTAGCAGGGCCATTTTATCCGAACAGGCCTATTCACACATTCACAAGAATCCTGAGGAATGAAGGAGCTCACTGCAGATTCATGTGAGCTGAATCAATATCAAAGGCATGGAGATGAGGACTGTGGTTTTATGCCTCTGTCTTTTGGTTGGTTAAGTTCTCTGCGAGATAAAACTGGAGCTACAGAATTTTTTTTTCCTTTATGCAGCTCTCCTTTAGTCTCAAGTTTTTCAGAACCAGGTTAAAAGTGTAGCAGAGGAAAAGAAAAGTCTCCATTAGTGATTTAAGTGCCTCTAAACCAAAAATACTTTTAGAATTCTTCCTTCACCTTTCCTCTTTTTCCTGATGTCAATATATTCGTTTTTAAGGTGCAGGGGAGAGGAAGTTATGGAAAAAAATTCAACCTGAAATTTTAATTTAGGCTCTGTGAATTTTCAGCCACTATCCTACAGAAGTAACTTTACTATTGGAAACTCAACAAGGAAATCTGTAGCTTCTACCTAAATGCTTTTCTTGAGCAAAGTGCTAGTTTTTCCCAGATAATTAATACATCTGTTGTGGATTTTTTTTTTTGTCTACTTGAAGTGTTTGTGTATGATATCTCACCAAATATGAGCTCAGAAAAGTGTCTGCTGGAAAACATTATTATCAGGTGAGAGATTTATGGGCTCAGTAGCAAATTTATGATGGATAAGTAAAGTTGGATGCAAATAATAATGGAAAATCTCACTTATTCTTACACTGTCAGTGAAAGAGCTGTAAGGCAGATTCATGTGGTGTGGAGCAAATATTTATTCTCAGAGTCATTTTATTTGAGTGTAGTGGGTGAGCAGCTGGGTGCAGTTTACTTATAAATTAGGCTTTGGGATCTTGTTTTCTTCATTTTGAGTTTTGGTCAGGAATAGCCCATACCTGGCAGGAAAATGGCTTTCTTATGAATCTCTGGACCCTTGTTATTCAGCTTTCTCTGGGCCTAACTGGCATCTACTTTTTCCTTACATTTTTTTTCTACCTTTTTATGCATTTCAAACTCTGATTAGATAATGTTTATAATTGTTTTGGTGAAGAAAAAAATAATCCTAAAATAACCCTTTGATTTTCAGCTTTGGCTGTGAAATCATTTCACTGACATTTTATTGATAAAAAGCTCATTCTGCTGAAGTCTTGGGCATATTTAAGAATTATTAGTACTGAAGCCATCACTTGACAATAAACATTTCAGAGCAGATTTGGGAGGACATCCGTGAGTTGTAAGAATACACAGTTTCAATTTTTTTTTTCAAAATCTAAATGTGGAGGGTGGAGTTTTAAAAGGCTGATACCTTTCGTTGGCAGCCTATTTCAAGGAAAAAAAATTAAAATAAAAATAAACCTGTCAGGTTTTTTTTGGGAAGATTAGAGAGTGGTGGCTCAAACTGTGGTTCTAGTAGAGCCTAAAAAAAATTAATTCATCATGTAAGGAGCCCAGGTTGCAAAACTCCCATCCCATGAAGCAATACACGATTAATCCAGCCTTAAGGATGTGTGCTATAAATCCTGGTGATCCTTTGGCAGTGTGAGTGTTACAGCATGAGTAGCTCTGGGTGCATAGAATGAAGTTCAACAAAGACAGGATACCCTGGAGAAAAAAAACCCCAAAATTAAAAAGGGAAATACCCCTTTCTCTTTCCCCATGCTCCACTCCCATCCCTATGCCTGCACACAACCTTTCACATCTTAATTGATTTATGTGTGGGCAAACATCATTGCATGACTTATTTCTGAAAGGATTTTAATGCTTTGGAAGTACTTAAGAGGGGAACAGCCAGATTCATAGCTGGCATAACTCTGCACAGCTCTGCTGAAGTCAGGGGATTTATAATGACTTGAATACTTAGGAACCAGGCTTAAAATATGCAGCTACAGAACTGCAGTGCTTCCTTACTTGGAAAAGTTTTCCTTTGGGTGAATGTCATGCTGGAAGATGAAACACCTCAACCCTTTCACCAGGAAAAAAGAGGCAGTGGTTCATACTGGACCTGTCAGAGCTGCTACATTTATGGCCAGTGTGGCTCAGGAAGATCTGAGCACCAGCATAACGG
Source organism: Anomalospiza imberbis (assembly GCF_031753505.1). NCBI lineage: Eukaryota > Metazoa > Chordata > Aves > Passeriformes > Viduidae > Anomalospiza > Anomalospiza imberbis. The sequence continues at coordinate 6,454,383 of NC_089689.1, read as the reverse complement.
AGACATCTCTGTGCAGGGAAGAGCAGTTTCTGTGGATATCTTTCTGCCTTACCTGCTCTGATGCTGTAGCAAGGATTTATTTATGTCTGCACTGCAGCTCCGTTGCTGCTGCCTTGTCTGAAGACACCATTTGTTCCCATCTGCTGCTGCAAGGGAGGAGCTGATGTGGCTGGGTGGGAAGGGGAGCCCATGACCACAGTCTGTGCTGTGGATACTCTGCAGGCACAACCCCCACAACTGTTTTGCTGGAATTTTTTGGATAGGTAAATGATGCTGTTGAGCCAGGGACGGGCAAAATGACTCCCACGATTTCAGAAGGCAAATGATCGTTTATTCAAAAGCACTTCTGTCTTTTACAGAGAACATCATGACCATTAATTCCATTGGTCTTAGAGTAAAAACATTTCACCTGATTGGTACACTGACTTAGGTCAGCGTGGTAGAACATATCTATAAACAATATGAACGGAAAGCAAGATAACAGATGGTTTACATTCCTCTCGGACTTTTCCCCAGGCTTAGCCTGGCAGAAATCTTTCTCTTTTTGTCTCTGACTGAACTGAGAATATCCAAAGGTAAATGTTTCTGTGGGAAATCCAATCTCTTCTCAGGACAGACCCTCATTTCCCAGGTGGTGACTGAGCTGGTGCAGGGCTGTCTCCAGGGGATCTAGTCAGACTCCCCAAATCTGCCCTGTGGTCCTGCCTGACCACTGCAGGGAATGCAGGTTCCATTGCTGCTCATTACCTTAAACTAGGCAAAAACCAGCCCCACCAATTCAATTGTTTGGGGCAGCCTGGGAGGTGTCCTTCAGTTGCCCTGTGGCACATCCCTCTCATGGTGCCCAAGAAGAGATGCAGCCAGAAAAAAGGGATGATTCCATCCTTACCTTGGGGTCCCAACCACAAAACGAGAGTCTAAATCAAGGGCCAGGCTCAAACTGTGCAGCCAGAGGGGGAACCACCTCATTCTCACCAAGCTTTCCCTCAAAGTAGGTCTTGAGGAAGTCTGCCCTGCAATGGACTCCAACTTCACTGCTCTCTGCAGGGGAGCAAGCAGAGAAGTAAGATCTGGAGCAAACTCAGAGGAGGAGTAAGAAGATCTGGAACAAACTCAGAGAAGGGGTTAGATCTGGGACCAATAACATGTTTAGGGTCATTTCAGGGTTGAGCCACTGCACTTCTATGAGATGACTTTATGTAACAAAGGAATGAAACTCAGCACCAAATCTTTTTAAGGAACTCGAAATACAATTTGAGTGCCAAACACCATCAGCATATGTGAGAAGCAAAATTATGCACCACGAGTAGCCCCTGTGTTCCTGCTGTTTATCAGCCCTTCCAAGACAGTTGGCTAACAGCCTCATCTGGGAATTTTGAGTAATACTCAGAATTCCTTTGAACACAAAGTTCCATTAGCTGCAAATTAATTGGATCTGTAGGTCAGTGGGAAGTGGATTACCACAGTGGAGGAAAGTGGTGAGCACATTGCACATTGGTAGCACATTAGAAAACCTTTCTGGGAACAATCTTTGGAATATTTCTACACAGGATGCATCTTATGAGTCTTAGAATTTCAATAGTAGCCTGTGCCTCCAGCAGCAATGAAGAGCTACTGGGAACAATTGCAAATTGCTTTTCATTGTCCTGCACATCTACTGGAGATATTCCTATTCTATCTTAGATAATAATAAACTCGAATTCAGAGTGAGTGCCAGAGTGGGTTCAGATGGCCAAGAAGGAATCCAGGCCTGTGCCAGCCCTGGTGTGGGCACAGGCCCCGGGCAGTGGCTGTGCCCTGTGCTGGCACTGCTGAGGGACCTCGAGGGCTGGGTCCAGTTCTGGGCCCTCACGGCCACACAGACCTGGAGGGGCTGGAGCGTGTCCAGGGAAGGGAACGGGGCTGGGGAAGGGCTGGAGCCCCAGGAGGGGCTGAGGGAGCTGGGAAGGGGCTCAGCCTGGGGAAAAGGAGGCTCAGGGGGGCCCTTCTGGCTCTGCACAACTCCTGACAGGAGGGGACAGCCAGGGAGATCGGGCTCTGCTCCCAGGAACAGGGACAGGAGGAGAGGGAACGGCCTCAGGCTGGGCCAGGGCAGGCTCAGGGTGGACACCAGGAGGAATTTCTCCATGGAAAGGGTGCTCAGGCCTTGGCAGGGGCTGCCCAGGGAGGTTTGGAGTCCCCATCCCTGGAGGTGTCCCAGGAAGGGCTGGAGGTGGCACTCAGTGCTCTGGGCTGGGGACACGGTGGGGATCAGGCACAGCTTGGACTCGATGGGCTTGGAGGGCTTTTCCACCCTCAGTGATTGGGGGATTCTGTGAGCAGACTGGCTTCCAGCACCTGAGAGCATCCAGAAGGCACATGTGTGTATTATAAGAAATATACAAGAAACATAAGCGCAACATCACAAATTTAAAGTAAAAAGGGTGAGAATAAAGGTGTGGTCTGAAAGGACGACTATGGCATAGCTAAAGCCTTTGATTTTTCACTTAATTTTAAGCAAGAAGTGCCCAACATCTACTGAGCTTCTGAGCTTTCCTAAGATTTTTTTTGTGGACCTCCATCTACATGTTCACTATTTTCCCCCTGCTTTCTGTTTAGGGATTTTTTTCTTTGTTTGTTTTGAGTGTTTTGATATTATGTTTTGGAGTTTAGGTGCTTTTTTTTTTTTTGTTTTTTAGCAATTTCCATGAATTTATATGAACAAATCCCTAGTTCTTGTGATTTCCATCTCTAGTCTCATCACTTTCTGTTGTCCCTTTTACGTTAGATCCTTGCCATCAGCTTCCTTCCTCCTTTCCCTTTATTTCCTCTATTCTTTATTGGCACAGACTGGTAATGGTTTTCCATAATGGGAGCTGAAGAACTCCATGTAAATCCCAATTTTCCCCATATCTTTACTAGGAACAAATACACAGCTAACAAGTCATCTTATATTTCCCAGAAACATCAGCTGCACTGAGCCAGTGCTTTAGGTTAATTCACTTTATTGTTTCAGCAGGTTCACAAGTTTGCAGAATTCCACAGATTTCCACAATGCTGGGGATTGGTGATGTATTTATAGATTGGCCTGTTCCCTGGTGATGGAGTGTGTGTAATCATCATTTTCCAATATGCAAAAATTAGGAGCAGCCCAGTGCCTCCATTCTGTGATAATTGATGCTGGCTTTATGGCTTATATTTTCTTTATTGAGGACCTTCTTGCTGAGCAAATTTGACAAATGAAAACACTTGCTGAGATTTTATTTCCTTGGCAATTTTCCGTGTTTTCTTCTACTAGCAAGATCATATTTTTGTTTGTGAAAGGAAGAGTTATTGTTTATCCTCGTTATTTGCCTCTTAGAGCTGAAGTAAAAATAACTGATATTGAGGACACATTAAAATGGAAGCAGGTGGAAAAGAGCTGCTTCTAAAAAAAAGCCATGATTAGAGAAAATTTTACAAACTTGCTTGTGGAAAACTACAGCAAGTTACTCCAGAAGACGAATGATGATTTAACTTGCTGGGATATTTGGCTTTTTTAAAATTTTGCTGGGTGCGTTAAAGATCTAAAACATGCTTTTAAGAATTGCATTTATTTGTGTTTCTCTGGTAAGCACCAAGTCCAGGCTGTGCTGGAAATGCAGAGCAGCAGGCAGCTCATTTTCCTGGGCATATTAAGCACCCAAAGACATGGGATATATTGGAAAAGCTGTGTGACAACCTCTGTTTTCCAAGCTTGCTTTCTGGAAGATACCTCAGCCTCAAACCCTCTTTTCCTCTCAATCTTTAGGAAGCAGGGTTCACATGTGGCCCTTGGGAGATGGGTGAGCAGCACCCACGGGATTTATTCTGTCCATGGGTACTTTGGGAAAGGGATATAACTGTGGTGTGCAGCTGAAATTTGGAATCTGGGACATCCTTGTTGTGGACTTGCTGCTTGTGAGGGGGTACCACCAGAAGTATCTCATTTATTCCTTCTGGGGAAAAAAAAATCATCAAAGAGAATTTTCCATGGAATTGCCCACGATAAAGAGAAGAAATGCAGTGACTGCCTTTGCAAGATGACCTTCAGGACTTGCATTAATCATTCAACTCCACGTGGCAAAGGAATATTCGTCATAAAAGAGCTGTCATTCATCCAAATGGCATTTAGGCATCAAATAAAGCTGTGGATTGTCTACAACATCCACGGAATCCCAGAATCCCAGAATGGTTTGGCATGAAAGGGACCTTAAGGGACCTTAAAGCCCATCCAGTGCCACCCCTGCCATGGGCAGGGACAAGTTCAACTAGCCCAGGTTGATCCAAGCCCTGTCCAACCTGGCTTTGGACACTTCCAGGTTCCCTCTTCTCTGCCTGGGCCACACAAACCAGGCTTCAGGTGTGCTCTGCCCCCGCTGGAATCTCCAGGGGGTTTTGCAAAACTCCCACCCTTTCAGGAATGCACAAAGCAACAAATTGGATTTGGCTTTTAAGGTTTTGGAAAATAAAGAAGACAAATAGATACAAAGCTTTTCAACCAGGCACATGGCTCGGTGCCACGCACAGAAATGAACTGGAATTAATCCCTTTTCTCTGCAAGTCTTGCAGGAAAGGTGCCTCCAGATGCTCCTCACTGGGTAGGAATTCAGTATTTTTCAGCAGATAAATGGTAGAGGTGTGTTTGTACAAAAAGCAGATAAGCTGAGAACTGGGATAACCACACTACCCCAAATGGAACAACCTGGACAATGTTTATTTTTTTGTCAGAAGCTGAAGAAAATGTCACTGTTAAATTTTGATGAGGAGATGTACACCCACACCCCCACTTACAGCATCAACTGATGCTGATGTCATGAAATGTGGATGAAAACATGATTTTTTTTTAAAGTCCAAGCTGTCTGCTGAAAAATCTGTTCTTATTCAATCTTCCTTTCTTTTTCTTTCTTGTTTGTTTGTGAAGTGATTGAAATGGTCAAGCCTGGAAATTTCCATCACTCTCTTTCTATAAATTAAAAACTTCATTTAGTGGCTTTTTAACTGAAAATTTTAACTTATTCTAATAGCATTTAAAGTAAATATAAAGATAAGCTTTGAAAAAGAATATTTAATCATTTCACTAGTATAAAATGAAACTTATTTCTAACCCTAGATTTTAATCATGAAATGAAGAAATAGTTTTAGTAGCAAATTCATATACTGGCTCAGGCTCTAAGACATGATTTAAAGTGAGTTACAGCAGAACAGGGCATCTTTAATTGTCACTCTCTAACACTCTGTTAAGAAAAGTGTGATTGATGTCCTTTAAATATTTCGTAATTTTTTTCTTTAAAAGAAAATAGATTTATTGGCATTCACTGGGGCCCAAGTTCCTCTTAGAAATTTCAGATGTAGTCACATCTCTTTTACATTCTCTTTTCTATAACTTCATTAAGCAGCCTTAAAGCCATGGGATCAGACCTGGTATTACTGATTTACGATTATCTTTTGAATTCCTTTTGTAACCTGAATATGAACCAATCCACAGAAAAAGTAGCATTTTGTTAAAGGCAATCAAAAGGCAAAGTAATTCCATATTTCTTCTTTTCATGCTTTACTGTTTGAAATCCCACTGAAATATTGTTGCCAGTGTTTTTACCTTCTCTGTGCTTTAATACAATTTAAGAAGAAAGTCTAATTAAAGCAGTAGCTGCTAGAGTTAAGAAAGAAAAAAGAAAGAATGACAACAATTCTTCTGTACTGTTAATAAAAGCAGGAATTGCTGGTGAGGGTGGGCAGGCCCTGGCACAGGGTGCCCAGAGAAGCTGTGGCTGCCCCTGGATCCCTGGCAGTGTCCAAGGCCAGGCTGGACAGGGCTTGGAGCAAGCTGGGGTAGTGGAAGGTGTTCCTGCCCATGGCAGGGGGTGGAATTAAAAGATTTAAGGTACCTTCCAACTCAGCCTGTTCTATGGTTCCTCTTTTGTTTCTATTAATTATAATAAAATAAATTTCTATTTAAGTGAAACTATCTTTCCAAGTTTGTTTTTTTTAAATGTACTTTTTTTTTTTTAATCTCAAAGTACTTCATAAGAAGCAAAACAACCTCCTTAGGATCTGTAAACTGGCACATACAGGGGGATTTAACAGCTTTGCTGGGATTGCGTGTGAAGGTAAAGTGCATGAAGCAGGTGTCTCTTCCTGTGCTGTGAACAGTGGGATGGCTCTGGAGTCAAAGGAGGAAGGATGTTAAAAGCTGTGGGGATATTATTGATAAATTTGCAGGAGTTGCAGTTGGCTAAACTGCTTCCCTCCCCCACATCCTTCACTGCAAATTCAGTGCTGAGTGACTCTCCCACCCACTCCCTGTCAAAAACACTCTGAGTGCTGGGTTTGAAAAAACATAATGTCTGAATTTTCTGTTGTAGCTGTTGCCAGGTTGTCTAAACTCACACAGCACCAAATTTTCTCCAAGCTCTAAAGGTAGAGCTCGTGTTAGAAAATCACATTCCCCAGATTAGCGAGGTTATTTCAAAATTTTGAAAAAAATAATAAAAAACCTCAGTGACTAATGCTTCTATTAGCCAAATATACAAAGCAAAGAATGTCTTAAGTTGTGTGCTTTGTTGGAAATTCCAAAAGTGATGGCTCTCCTGGGGCCTGTATAATTCATACAGCACTTTAACCTGTGATTAATTACAAAGTCAGCAGAAGCTTTGCTCCTTCCCACTTGTGCTTTCATCAACACTGAAAATCCTAAAGTAAATCTGGGCTAGGCTCTAAGAGGCTCAAGTGACTTGTTGGGCTGATTAAAAACCAGCCATCCTGCCCAGCCTTGGAACTGCACTGGGGAAAACCTCTGGGAGGAAACATCCACCAGACACCAACGCTGGAGAGAGCAACTTGTTGTTGCGAGGGGAAAAGAGACACTGAAAAAGCAAAAAAAGGTGCAGAGCTAGTGCAGAGCTAGTATGTGGGAGAGCAGGTAGGACTTTGGGATTTGGGAATAGTGTTTTTTATGGGGATTTTTTGTGTGCTCTGGAGGTGGAGAGAGGAAAATGTGCCAGCTTCAGCTCAACCACTGCAGGGTGAATCACAAATTGGGGAGTTTGGCCACGCAAAAAAAGCCTCTTGGCTGGTGCTGTTTGAAGTGCACATCTTCCTGGCTGAAGGTGAATGATCTGTGAGCAGGAAGTTGGTCTCACTGCAGCCTAGAAATAAATGTTCCACAGAAAACCCAATATAATGATGTGAACTTCTCCCCCAAGGACTAATCTGCTATTTTTTGTGTTTATTTGTGTTCCAGAGGGTCTCACAAAGCTTCAAGCTTATTAGAATAAGGTGAGATGAAAGGGCAAGACAAAGAGAAGAGGAATAAGATTTTGTTCTGGATTTTTGTTTGGTTTGAGCCACTTCTTTTTCTTTGTCCACCTATTTCAGCCAGAAGCTGGGTCAGCCTTACATGGGCAATGGTTTTCTGCAGGTCACTGCTCCCTGCCTGGGCTCTGCTGTGGCTGTGGCTCAGGAACAGAAGAGAAAGGAAGTGGGAACACAAGATCCATCTTCTTGTGAGTGGAGAGTGGGCAAATCCCAGTGTGTTGACTGAAAAGGAAAATATGGGTTTGTGGAAGGCAGCCAAGATCTTCTTGGGAGAGCTGAGAAAAGCAATCAGGAATACCTCTGGGAGCCACAAGTCCTTGGAGTGTGTCTCACCCAACATGGGATGTATTTGTGAAGGATTAGGATCACTAAGGCCACACAAAAAGCTGTTTGCCATTACTTCCCCGTCCCCAGTTTCCTCCCCTCACAGATTCTACAAACTTCATTGCCCTCAGCAAGAGGTGGGAGTGGAGAGCTATAAAAGTTGTACTTTGGGGCTCGTTGTTGTCACTGTGGTGGTGGCATTGCCCCAGCTGTCGCTCCCTCCCCTGATCCTGCACCTGCCCTGGGGCACAGCCGGGCTCTTCTCCCTCTTTTCAGAGATATTCAGGGAGCTTCAAAAGGAAGTGAGATAGCCCACATGAGCAAAATAAATCAGAGAAATAAGGAAGTAAATGGTTCTGCCTTTCAGTTTTTGGAAATGCACGAGGAGAGGCAGCAGCTGGAGCTGAGCAGGGGAAGGGCAGAGCTGTAATCAAGATGCTCATTTTTCAGCAAGCCCCAGATGCAGATCAAGAAATGCAAAGTTTGTGCTGACAAGGAGACAAGGGCCTCAGTTCTCATCCAGCAGAGGGTAAATTAAAAAATAATTATGGAGAGCAGCAATTTCTCTCAAAATGTTCAATGCCTTGCATATTTACCCCAGAGTTATTTTCTTTCTGTAGATGAAATAGAAAGGTCTGGGAGTTGGTCTGGGGGTATTTAATGCCTGTTTGTTTCTCAAACAGCCCTACCCTGCCCACAGGCCATGACTCCTCCCACTGGCAAGTGTGAGCTGGTCTGGAAGGGGAGTTTTCCAGGTGGTGTGGCTTAGGAGAGGTTGGGAAGAGTATAAGCAAACTTGTAAATGAGTGGAACTCCCAGGCAAGGAAACTCAGAGACACCAAAGACAGATTTTGCTCATTTGGTATTGCCATGGATTGAGATAATTCAATTTTGGGGGAATGGACATGAGCAATATTTGGACACCTAAGTGAATATTGAACAAGTTTCTCAGGCTTGTCCTAGTAATATCCAAGCAACTCCACTGCTGAATCATGGGTTCAGCGTAAACATGAAATCAGTAAAGAAATCTGGTTCTTTGGTCTCTGGCCCTTTAGACAACCTCAATCTTTATGTTGCCCCTATGTGAGCTATTCTTTGTCTGTCCTAACCAGTAACGGAGATAGGTCTATAAAGAGCATGGATTTAAGGAGAAAGTACAGGTTCTTGGCCAGTTAAGTGTTTTTTATTTTATATTTCCATTGCACCGTACATTACAGCACAGGCTGCTCTTCAGTATATCATGGGAATGCAGAGAAAATATGAATAGGTTTGTTCATAGATTTAAAAGCACTGGATTGTTCCATGTGTGCTCCCAGCTTCTCTTTGAAATTATCTTCAGCATAAAACATGTATTTACATTCAAATCAGAAGTATCCACAAGAGACATGCAGCTGTGGAATGTGTTACATATTGTAATTATAAAGATATATTTGTTCCCTTTTCCTGGGAATAGATTCTGGTATTGATTTGTTCTCACTTCTGCTCACCTCCACCAAGGCAGTGGGGGGAAGGTGGATTTTGTGGGAAACAATGTTAATTGCCTTATCTCTGGGGAAGAAATACAGTAATTGAAAACCTCACTTACAACTGGGAAACAATTCCTCCAAACAGACTTAGAATAATGATCCAAGCCACATTCTTTCTTAATTAAGACTATGGTTATAGGTGGTTACTAGGATGCTTGGAAGGTTTGGGCAAAAGAGAAAGCCTAGAAAGTCAAAGGGGAAAAAATGTAATGTCAAGAGCACATTTTTAAAATCAAATGAAAGCTGTAGCTTCTCTAAATTGTTTTGAAAACAGGAGTTTTCCAGTAGATTCAAAGCCATCTGATAAGAGAAAATCTGGACAAAAGCTTGAGTTTTACTTTTAATCCTTCAAAAAAAGAACCAACAAAGAGTCGAAAGACCAAAAAAAGAACCAACTCAATTCCCAGAACCCACAGAGAGATCTTTGTGGAACATTCTGACCCTCAGACTTGGCTCTTGTTTTCCTGGCCATCAATGGAGACATATTCCACTAGAATGAGCAGATGAGGCCAGGGAGGCACATGAGATCTGTCAGTCCAGGATTAGCTGCACTAACAGAGAGGATTTGTAGGCTTTGAACCTTTTTTTCACCTCTCCTAGAGGCAGTGTCCCAAAATTGCTCAGGGCCTGGATTGCTTTGGAGGTGCTGCTTTGAAAAGCAGTAATGAGTGTGAAGAACTCTTATGTTGGCTGTTTTTCTTGAGCTGCAGGGCTTTTTTAGCTCTGAAATATGAGAGCCTCCAGCATTACTGCAGCAATATGGATAATGTTGCTAGAGAGTTCTTCGTGGTTGATATAACCCTTCTATTCCAGTTTGTTTTAAGAATGGTTACAATATGCCCGTTTCCAAAAAAAATAGAGGCGAGGAAAAACAAACCCCTTGTTGCAGACAACGTTGCATCAGATAAATAGATCCATTTTCTTGGCAGAATAACAACATTTTTCCTTCTTTGATATGGGGCAAATGGAACTGCTGAGCTGTGTTCTCTGCTGAGATTAGAGATGTATTTGGAGCCCAGAGCTCCCCTCTATGCAAGTTAGTATTAACAAAGCCACAAAAGCTTCTCTGCTTTAAGCACTGCTACTACTGCTATTAAAGAGTGTTTCTACCTGAAAGTAGAACATGAATGGCTCTGGCTTTTCATCCACAAAGAAATGTATTCAGCTCCTTTGCTGAAATGCTTCGATTCATGATGTTTGTTCTGCTGTGGTTCAGATGAAGACAGCACAAAGCTTCTCTCTCTTATACCCCCAAGAGGAACATCTTCTCCCCTGTCATCTCAGCATCGACCCAAGGCAAGTGTTCTTCCTTTCCCCATTCTGGGTTTTCCAGGATTTTTTTCCTCCTTTTTTTTCTTCCCCCTTGCAATTATCATAGGCACCTTTTGGCCCAGATGGTCTAGCCTTGCATGAAAATTAGATTTTAATTAATCTCTCACAAAAATTTCTGCCTTGTGTGGATGATGTCACATTCCCATTATCTAACCCTTAATAACTGATTATAGCCTAATTGAATGTACTAGAGGAAAAACGACAGGATGTCAAGATATAAAGTTCATTAAGGAAAATCAATTTGCAAGGCTTTAAATTGCATTAAGGGCTACCCTTTAAATCATCTAATGTATTTCTTCCTGGTTTGGGAAGGTAAATAGGCACACTGTGGAGAAATATGTGCAAGGAGAAGTGGTAGGTTTTGTGGGTAAATTAAATTGCAAATGACTGAAGATCAGACAACAATTCCATTATCAATGACAAGCTGCCAAGGTACTCAAACAAATACTTTGCCAAGTGCCTTGTGTTTTCCATTTCTTTGTCATTTAGAAATAAATAAATCTTGCTTGGAGGCTGGACTGAGATCTCTCTCATTTTATTAAAAAAGCCAACTGAGAAGGGTTAATGAATATCAACTCCATTACTTGCTCTCCAGGATGGATTTGGCAGCCCCTTTCCATGCCAGACCGGATGTTTTCATCTTTTTCAAGTCTATAAACAGTGGAAGCTGCTCAGAGTCATATTCCTGGCACCAGCAGCAGCTTGGATGCATTTCAATTCGTGTCTTTTGTGCTCTGGAGTGAATTCATACCTTCGTGAATTGTTTAACAAAAACAGGCACTGGGAGAGAACCTCACCTTGGCAGGCAGCTCCTGGGGCTTGATTGAGGCTGTGGTGACACACTGGTGACAGCTGATGTCCAGTGGAACTGGGACACAACAGACACAGGAGTGTTCATGGCAGGGCCTCAGGGTAGCTGCACCTGCTCCTGGCCTCCTGGCTGCCCAGGGGAGGGAGGTTTGGAACAATTCCAAGAGGGAAGGTAAGGTTGGGGAATAATGGACTCTGAGGGGTGGGGAAGGAGGATAAGGATGATAACTGGACCCTGAGGTGTGGAGAAGGAAAAGATGCTGGACTCTAAGTTGTGGACCAGCCTATATGTGCTGGTATGGCCTGGCTGGGACTGGACATTCCCTTGCTCTTCATGACCTCTGTGCTTTAGCACCAGGCAAAAATGGGTTTGTTAAAAACTTAAATAAAGTTGTAGGAAAACCCCACAGTATTACAAGGCAAATTTACTTAGAGCCCATTCTGGAACAGAAGCTTGTCTCTCCAGCACCCAGGTTTCTTCTTGATGCTTTTTTGGGCTGGATTTGGGGATCACAACAAGGGCTGGTGCATTTATACCCCTTCTCCTCTGGTCTTTGGCATTCACACATTCCCAGCACTGTCAAAGGTCCCCCTCCTATCCATGGTTTCTTTCTAGGCTGGAGGCATCAAGTCCTGTTGTGTTGATTGCAAAGGTACATGAAAATATATCCCCAGAATAAATCCAGCTTCATGGACCTGAGCCAGTCTCATTCTACTCCTGGAATTCTTTGTCCAAGATCCAACTGCTCACCAGAATTCCTTGGTCTTTCTTGGCCTCAGTGGGATGAGGAACTTAGATATCTCAGCATGCAAAAGCAGCTTTCTGTTTATTGTGATTCTCAGGAAAGATAATTAATTAGGACTTCAAAGGAAGGAGGTGGCATGTGTAGCATAAGCTTTAAGTCACATTTTGTCACCTCCCCAGAAGCTGTTTAAAGAAGGGCGAATTGGTACAGTGTGTCTTCCTCTTTGAGAAGGTTTATACAGAGGTTTTTAATTACTTTGGAGATTTCTTAAATGTAATTTTGTATGATGGCATCTGGAACAAACTGGATGCCTTGCTTTGATCTGCTGGGGAAGAGAGGGTGACAAGTTTTCTTCAAATGAAGAGTAACATCAGCAGAAAAACAGAGAGAGAATTAACATATTGGAGCATCACTTTTCTTGTAATCATCACCCTATTAAATATGGAGGGGAGGATTTTGAAAATCAAGTTTGCATTTTGAGCAACATTACTGGGGCTGAGTTGCCCTCATTAACTATTTTGTATTAAATTTGATAAAAAACCTGATGCTGACAAGCCCTGGAAATGCTTTTTTTAATCCTGTTTTTAATCATTTTAGATCACCTACTAAATATCTTTTAATACTTTAATGGGTCTCTCATTCATAGTAAAAAGAGGTGAATAAATTGAATGGAGAAAATAAAAATGCAAAAATCTTCTCAGGCTTTTGCTCCTCATAACGGTACCAGAATGAAATTTATGGTGCATCTGTGTTTTGCTTTACTTTCAATTTGCAACCATATTTTTGCATATTTGATGTGACTGGAAGAACATATTTTTACAATGAATTTGCATTCCAGGTACTACATTTTGACCAGTTTTCTTCTAAATTTCACATGACTCTAAGGCCATTTAGGGCTCTGTTTTTTTGCAGGATTTTATGACATTCCCAGTGTCTTCCCTGAGTGTAAATAAGATAAATCCAAATATACAGATGCTCACTTTTATGTCTTATCATCCCACAGATGAACTTCCAGTGAACATTTTCATTCTGAATAGGTTCCAATTTGTTGGCTTTATTTTCAAACCTACATATTTGGGAATGTTAAAGAGGGAGGAGATACTTTTATAATTATTTTTGTTCATCATGAAAACAGATAAAAATTCCTACAAATATTCATTGAAGCCTTTCTTAATTGAAGGCTTTTATTCCTAAGGGATGTAATATCTATGTTTTGTGTGCCAAAAGCATCAGGTTAACTTTTTTCCAGGGGAATCACTAAATCCTTTCTTTCAGGAGGAAGTTGCTCCTGTTTTTTCCAGGCACTGATTCCTTGCGAGACATCCAGAGAGAAGGGAAAGGCCGATGTCCTTGCATTGACAACTCTTCTCTCAGATGGTTGAAGGGGGGCTTTAAATAAGGGTACTCTGCTCAGTTATGATTTCGTAATGTTCTTTTAATTGGAGACTTGGTGTACTGCAGCATCTCCGTCAGAAAACCCTTTGAATTTGTTCTTTGACCAACAATCCCAGTCTGTGCCACGTACTGGGGCCTTGGCAGCTCATCCCAATGAGTCAGGGAATCATTCAAGTTGGGAAAGACCTCAAGATCTTCAAGTTCAACCTGTGGCCAAATCCCCCATGCCCCCAGTACCCCGCATCACTAACTGACATCTCCACACAATTTATGGGCACTTCCAGGGATGGAGACTCTACCACTGCCCTGGGGGGGCTGACAACACTTTGAGAGAAGAAATGGATTCTTTTGTTTTGTTTTGTTTTAAGAGCTCTCTAAGCCCTCCCCTTGACTTCAGATTGCATCAGGACAGCAAAGGGAAGCAGAAGAAGGACCCAGCAGTGTGTGGTACCAAAAAAAGCATCTCTTGGTTCCTCTCTGCTATGGTAGTACCCTCTTTTGGGTTGACAGAGGGGTTTTGGAGGTGGGGAAAGACAACTGCCAGCAGGAAATGGCACATCCTTGTGTCCTTTTCCTTGTGCATCCCTGAGCCTGCAGGCTCCTGATAATTTGAAGGCACATTGGCAGTGAGGTGTCCTCTTTCTTTCTGCACAGCTCCGCAGAATCCCGTCACTTTAGGCAACTGTGAAAATATATAACCAGGTAGGCCAGGTTTCTCATTTTCATAAGAGTTGGGACACCTCTGGAAAATGATCATAGTGAAAGCATAGTAATTATGGTTGACTTGCTCTTTGCAATTAGGAAATTTTGTCATGCAGGGATTGCTGCTTAGCATGACAAAAAGTCAGACAAATACAAAGCAGAGCTGCGACAGGAAAACAGCAAAAGTGGTAAGAAATGAGAGGGAAAGCAGGGCTTTGTAAGGTTTGGGACAGCGAGGGGAGTGATAAGAAAATCCATTGTGTGTTTTCCAGCCTGCTGGAAATCAGTGCAGTTTAGGCAGCGTGGTTGCGCTGCAGGGATGGCAGGGAGAGGGAGGCAATCTGATAAATGAAATGATGCATAATTCAGTGCTGCAAGGGCAGTGTAGGAAAACAGTATCATCTCCAGACAAATTAATCTGTCTTAGGTTTATGACTGTCTCAAGGCCATTTGTTTCATTGTCAGTTCAGTCACAGGTAGAGATGTGATTATTATTTCAAATGGAAAGTTCTTTTCCAACAGCCATTTTTGAAAACTGCTGTCTCAGAGCAGAGTCCCTTCCCTGAAGTAATGCTTTCATTTGGAAGTACAATAGCAACTGTCAGTTTTGCTTCCTTTTGTTTTATTTCCATCATCTGTATGTTATCATTTCAGGAAGGAAATGTGTCTGTGAGCAACCAGTGCCAGATGTCTGAACTTTCACTTGTCATTTGAGGTGTTGGCAGCACCACTCACCCACCCCAGTCACAACCAGCTGCAGGAAGTTGGCTCTACTCACAAACTGCAACAAATTCATAAAACAGAGGGGGAAAGGAATATTATGGCACTTTGCAGGAGACTGAGGCTTGGAGAGGTTTGGTTCCCTGCCCACAAAGGTGTCAGGGATCTGTTGGAGACCCTTGTGCAGCTCTAGAAATATCTGTCTGCACACTGTGAGTCAAGTCACTCAGCAAGGGCTGGTGCAGCTGGGACTGGAGGCTTGAGCTCCATGTACTGGCCTGAAACTCCCTGAATTTATGATATCCCATCTTTGGGAGCACTGAGGTTGACTCTAGATGCCACTAGAAAGGATTAATGCTAAATAATGAATTTAATATAAGATATTTGAAATGATAATGTGCATAATTATTATATATAACATAATGTAATACTGTATGATGCAATAATAGTTGTTAAATATAATATATGATAACACAATTATAAACCCCAAGAACCTGTTCAGCTTCTGGAGTGATTTCAGTTTTCTCTCCTTTTATAGAATCACAGAATGACAGAACAGTTTGGGTTGAAGGGTTCAATCTCATCCAGTGCCACCCCTGCCATGGCAGGGGCACCTTCCACTAGCCCAGGGTGCTCCAAGCCCTCTCCAGACTGGCCTTGAACACTTCCAAGGATCCAGGGACAGCCAGGATGGGGGGCATTTCCCCAAATATAACTCTGATCTGGAGCTTCTTTTCCTCCAAGTCTGGATATGTTTTCTTTCCTAGACATGACCAACCTGCAATGAACAGGGCACTGAACCCTGCCCAAGCTGCAGCCTGTGACCTTTCTAGGTGGATTTGGTTTCCAGCTGAGCACACCTGGGCAGAAGGAGTTCAAATGTGAACAAGCTGCATCCAGGGGGAGATGGAGGTAGAAGAAAGAGTTGTTTCAGCCTTGACATCAGGGATTTCATGTATGGAAATGGAAGGTGCAGCAGCTTTTGTTCTCTTTAGGACTAGAGGTGCTGGGAGCATGTCCCTGGCTCTTATCCCTCAGGCTATCTGACAAAATTACAGATATTTCCTGGCTGTGGTGACACACTGAACATCCACACACCTCATTCATGTCTCATTGTTCACAAACAGGGTCATGGCTTTAACATCCAGGGACAGAAACATGTCCTTTTGAATTAGAGCAGCCCTTGCTCTGTGCTTTTTATCGAGTTCCTTGCCCATTACAAGAGGGTTTTTCTGGAAACAGTAGAAGGCAGCAGATAAGGGAGCAGGCTACAACAGATGGGAGCACTTAGTTTCTGTCAGTAGACAAGCAGCTCCCTTCCTCCCTGATATAATGCCTAAAAAAGGAGAACACAAACACATTTTCATTCACCAAGTTCCTTCAGTGCTGGAGCTGATAAAATCTGAACCATTCATCCTGAACCAGTGGCAGTTGGGCGAGGAGAAGGGACTCTTCCTCAGTGGATAGCAAACAAAGGGAAGAGGAAAAAATCCTGACATTGCCCAGTGGGGAGCAAACAGGATAGAATTCTGGGAAGAAAGGTCTTGGGAGCAATGCTGTGATAGAAATTTCCCAGAATTCCAGACTGGTTTGGATTGGAAGGATCATTAAAGCCCATCCAGTGCCATCCCCTGCCATGAGCAGGGACACCTTCCACTAGCCCAGGTTGGCCCAACCAACACTTCCAGGGATCCAGGGGCAGCCACAGCTTCTCTGGGCACCCTGTGCCAGGGCCTCACCCTCCTCATAGGGAAGGGAAGAGGGGTAGGAATGTTCTCAAATTTTCCTTTTTTTAAAAATTATATGTACTTGCCTCATCTTTCTGGAAAATCTGCTATAGGAAATAAGCAAGTTTAAACAGCCAAATCAGTATGGGTAGGTCTGAAATTATCTATTTAATTAGGTTTTATGCTTTGACTCTGCAAATGTTGGTATTAATTTATACTTAATTTTGCAGAGCTGCCAGCAAAATATGCTGTGAAGGAACCAATAGTGTGTGTTGCTCACTTATTTCAGATTGGACCCAGAGTGTGTTTTAGGGGCCAGCTGAGGTTTATGGAAGGTTTGGGAGGAGAAACAACATCACATTTCCAGACTGGTGCAGGTGGGGAAAATTTCCTCTCAACAGTGGCTCATGGCTTTTTTCCAAGTGAAAACTGTAGTTAAAAGTATTGGTTGAAATATTTCTAAAGCCAGTAGATTTTTCTTTACAGAATATTTCGTGTTAATAATCAATGATTATGGCACATATTCCATCTGCTTTCATATTATCTTTTACAAACACATAAAAAGAGAGATTTCCAGAAAACAATATTATCTTAAAAAAAAGGGGCGATAAAGAAATCGCTCTGTTTCTCACCATAATATATTAATTTGTAGGAGCTGAAATTCCCTCATAATCATAACAAACTGAAATTGCTCTTTGTGTGGCCATCAGGAGTGAATCTATATTTCTAAAGCTTTCATTTCTGAGGGTGGTGGAAATCAGACTTTGTTCTTTGTGCACTGAAATATAAACAAATATTGTGTATCAATTTTTAACTTTTATTTGTTTCACAGGATAAGGCTCATAAAAATATCTCTTACTCCACTTGCTAATATCCAAGGTAGGTGAAGAAGCATTAAGACAGAGCACATAAACACAGCAGAAATGTAAATGAAAGAATTCTGGGAACAACTGCTGCCTGAAGACATCCCCACCACACAGTGATATATATTTCTTCAAAAATAACTTGAGGATCTTTTTCTCTGCCTCCTGCACATTATAAAACACTCAGGGAAATATAGATGAAGTCCTGGAATGCATTTAGATCATTATTTGCAGTGACAACAATGCAATTCTCTGAACAGTGTGCATGTCATATATACAGAGGCAGTGGAATAAATAAGGCATCTATTGCATTAGAAAAAAACTACATGTCATCATTCAGGGGCTTGGGAGAATAATGGGGACAGGGAGAAATCCCCTCAAAGAGATTATGAGAGTAATTGAATTGATTGATTGAATCGAACGGACGCTGAGGATAGTTGGTGAAGATTCAGAGAATAATTGCAGGCAATAATTTTGTTTTCTGCAATGCAATATAGTGTTATACAAGTGTATCAACAATGGGGTAAACAAATCTTTATAAGCCACTGCCCTCAGTGAAGTGCCACTGTCAGGGCAAAGTCTTTGCTTGGTACAGGGCTCACAGAAACACTGAATAGTCCCTTTGAACTCTGAGGAGTCATGGAATCATCCAGAGCCACCCCTGCCACGGGCAGGGACACCTTCCACTAGCCCAGATTGTTCCAAATGCCATCCAACCTGGCCTTGGACACTTCCATGGATCCACAGTTTAACTTCAGTGTCTGAGAAGGTTATGCCATTTCCAAGAACCTGCTGATGGCTGGGTTTGTTTTCACTCTTAAAGACATTGTGGTGTGACAACAAACTCCAGGGATCACAGAGCAGAGGGGTCCTCATGGCATCGGGGTGTGCCCGGCTCAGTGGAGAAGTGACAAGGCCAAATCTCACTGCACTGACCACTCCTGTTGTCCTTTATCAGCTGTGGAAGAATCAGGAATGGAAAGCTGGAATTTTTGGGTTGGAAGTGGCCTATGGCAGATGAGAATTTCATGTCCATTTTAAAAGAGAGAAGGGCTGGGAAAGCAAGAAGCAAAGTCATTAAAAAGGATACAACACTGCCATGCTTCGTGTCTGCACGCCTGGGGGTCATTAGGCCTGTGCTAATCATTAGGGCTAAGGTTCATTAGACAGCACTAATGATGCTGATGCACTGAGGACTGGATTAAGGACTGATCCACCCCAAAAATCTGTACCTGCAACATTTGGGCCACTTGGACTCTTCCACCTACAGCACTTGTGGTGGTTCTGCCAAAGTCTGCAGCACTGTCATCCTGGGACCAGCCGAGTCTCATGGCACAAACCAGAACAAACAAACCCCCACTCAAGGGCAGTCAAAAACCATTCAGCAGCAAACCTTTTTACCAGCAGCAATTTGTCGAGTTCCATGTCTGTCATGCTGGAAACAGCTTGCTTTGATTGAATTAATTTTTTGGGGATGTGATTAGCAGTCACTGACATGAAATCAAGTGTGATAAATATCAATAATTGAATGTTGGATCAGTTTTCCTAGGACAGCTTAATTCCATTCACCCTGATTTGAAGACCTCACCCTTAATAATATTTTGTCTGTGTTTCTTTATAAATTGTGTTTTCACCAATCTTGATATTAAAAAAAGCCCTTTGTAATAAAGTGCCTGAGAAATCCTGGCTGCTTTACAGTATTTGTCTGGCCTACTTTGGAGATTAGTTTAATTTAGGTGATATTTGATTTCCCTGCTTCTGGTGGTGTGATTTTTTGTTTTTCTTCAGTTTCTCTTTTTTTTTTTTTCCTGCTTCTTGTGGAGATTAGATTTCTATAAACATGTTATCCATAACATAAATCAAAGAAGCTGGAAATAGTAATATAGTATGGTCATGTATATTCATAGTTGTTTGATGAAGGAAAGATATTAACATATTTCTAGATTCTCTGTCATTCCCTTCATTTTTTTTTTTCTGTAAAAAGAGAAAGAAGGAAAATGTTCTGGTAAATTCACATATCTCGGAGAATAAAATTATTAAAACAGGTAGGGCAAGAAGTCTCCTTTTCTCTCTAATTTGGTGATTTGTAAATTAGTGAGAAAAAAGCTGGTGTTTTTTTGGTTCTGTTGTACAATAGTGAAGCAGATTTTACTCTTCCAATTAAGTGCAGTTTTTCCTTGTCCCCTTTACATGGAGAATTTAAGTGCTTTGGAAATCAGCACCAGCAGCACTTTGGGAAGCAGGAACACCTCTGGTGCTGCAAGGAGAGCTCACAGCAGCTCTGCACACTCTGTCAGGTGCATTTTAGTCCTTCCAGCCATCTCCTGCCAGGGTAATTCCTGATGAGTTCCTTATCTGCTGCTTTGGGTTATAGCTGAGACAGCCCTTTCTGCAAGCTCTGGGCAATCTGCTTATCCAGGAGAGGGGAGAATTCTCTTACCTGGAGAATTCAGAGCTCATCCTACCCTGGGCTCTTGCATGGTTTTTGTATTTAACAGTCACACCAGAGATAAATCTCTCCTGGTGCTACACCCTCTGTTCTCTCACAAGGTGATAGAATTACTGCTCACCAAGTCATGTAAGTTCTTCCTTAATTTAAAATTAGGGTCATTCTTCCTTTCTTTACAAAATCTCAGTTGTTCGGATCGACCTGATGAAGGTGCCTGAAAAAGCTCAAGTTCTCCCTCATGCCTGAAGATCTCGTGTGAGCTGTCCCAGAGCTTTCCCTTGGTCAGGAGATCCCAGTTCCTGGATCCATCAGGGTTACACACAGGCCTGTCTGTGCACTGAGCCTTCCACATGCCCTGCAATGGGATGCTGGGCTGTGCAAGGCGAGGTCAGCACCTCTGAGAAGCTGGATTTACTCTTCCTACACAGAAAAATGCCAGTTCAGGCTTTTTAGGGCTCCTAAGGAGTCCCACTGGAGACAGAGGGAAAGGGGTTTCACTGGATATGAATGTTGAAATGGCTTAAATGATTGCTGAAATCTTTGCCTTATTTATTACTGAAGCTAAATCAACAAATCTCAGCAGACCACCTTTGAGCTAAATAAAACCATAGCTTCCCCTCTTCTTTAAATATTTTATACTTAAAGCAGATGAAACTGATTTTTTTTTGCAGTGGCTTTGGTTCTGTCTGAGGTGGAGCAGATCAAAGGTGAGATTTTCTGTCTGTGGGAGATTTGCGATTCGACAAAAAAGGGGGAGAGGTCATTCCTGCATCTGTGAATGAAAAATTGGAGTTCTGAAAGTTTCCCAAAGAGGGGGAAAAGAGAAAAAGATAAAAGAAGCTTGGAAATAAATGAAATTGTAAAGCCTGCAGTGAGCTGGAGGCTGTGCCCAGGCTCTGGGGGTGCCCTGCTCAGCCCCTCTCTGTTCTGTCATCGTCCCCAGCCCAGGGCAGCAGCCAGGACAGCCAGGACAGGAGATTTTGGATTCTGCTCCAGCATCAGCCATACCTTCAGACCTTGGGAATGTGCCAGGAACTCTCCAGGTTTCTGCAAGCTTGAGAGGTAGGAGGGAAGCCCTGATTAACCCAAGGTTCCTTTGCAAGTCTTTCATCACTGCCTTGTTGAATGAGATAAGTGAAGTGAGACTTAGCACTGTAAGCTTAGATAAGCCTGAAGAAAGGAAAAACTGACAATTACCAGCTTGATCTAATAATGCAGTAATGTGAGAAACTGAAATAAATACACAGGAAAACAATATGAGGCAATGGTGATACTATAATTAAGTAAATAACTTAATACATACATGTTTAATTAAAACCCCCATTTATCTGAGAACACTCTCTCTGTTTGGAACAGCAATTTGAAATCACTAAAGTTCAAGCTGAACAATATAATTTTCATTTAATAGTAATCTTGGACCAGCACATTGAAGACATTCATTCAGCACAGTGGAAATTAGATTTTCAGGGAACTGTATTACGGGTTGTCTCTTAGATCCCAAACTGTGAAATCGTGGATCATGGAAGCCCAGCATATAATTACCCTGGTTGCTTAATGCAGTGTCCCAACTCTGGAATGATATTGTGAGAGTTTCTATTTGTAATCTCTACAGCTTGGAGAAAACCCCAAATTTCATTCAAGATGGAATTTGGAATTGTCAAATTTAATTTCAAAATACATTCACATTGAATAAAATCAAAGTAAATATGTTGCTCTGTGTTTCCTTTGATATTTTATTCAGTTTATTTATAGAAAGTTGGAAAAATATTATAGTAATGAAAAATTACCCCTTCCCTTCCCTTCCCTTCCCTTCCCTTCCCTTCCCTTCCCTTCCCTTCCCTTCCCTTCCCTTCCCTTCCCTTCCCTTCCCTTCCCTTCCCTTCCCTTCCCTTCCCTTCCCTTCCCTTCCCTTCCCTTCCCTTCCCTTCCCTTCCCTTCCCTTCCCTTCCCTTCCCTTCCCTTCCCTTCCCTTCCCTTCCCTTCCCTTCCCTTCCCTTCCCTTCCCTTCCCTTCCCTTCCCTTCCCTTCCCTTCCCTTCCCTTCCCTTCCCTTCCCTTCCCTTCCCTTCCCTTCCCTTCCCTTCCCTTCCCTTCCGTTTGTTTAGGATTTTTATGTGTTTGGTTGCTTGTTGTGGATTTTCCCCCTCCTTAACAAACCATTATGGAAGACCACATGCATTTTACCAAATGCTTCCAGAACCAAAGGCCAAACAAAATTTATCCATGAAAATGCTGATAATAGGAAAAAATGAAAATTACAATTTCAGAGTGCAACAGGGTGTGAAGGAAGCTGGATTTGTGGAATGATGTTTTCCAAGGCATTTCTGATCAGTTCCAAGAACAGCTTGGGGCTTAATCACTTAATTATCTCATCACATTCATTCTTTTCATACTTTCACAGATATTTTTCTCTTTGTCTCTGTTTTAATTTTGCAAGAATTAGAAAAAGGCTTATAGAATTAAAAACTTGGCTTCAGCTCTCATAGAAGCTTCTAGAATGTGATGTTTTTCCTTTGAAAGTCATCAAGCTTGACCTCAGCTTTCTTACCAGAACTCTTAATCCACTTACTGGAAAGAATGAGACATTTCACTGACTTTTCTTTTATTGGAGTTTCCACATGTCCCTTCTTGTTTTCTCAGCTGGGCACTTAAGCTGCTTCCCAGGAAGTTGTAAATGTCATTTGGTCAATGTTGCTTTTGGATTTTCAAGTTTTTGATAGCTGCAGTTATTTGGAAGGTGTGGACCTTCCAGAGTGTGGTGATGGAGCCAGTGGAATTACAGACTGGATTGAGTTGGGAGGGACCTTAAAGAACACCCTGTTCCACCCCTGTCATGGGGACACCTTCCACTAGCCCAGGTGGCTCCAAACCCTGTCCAAGCTGGCCTTGGACACTTCCAGGGTTCATTCTTCCACCTTGTTACTTCCTTGTACCAGCTTGTTCTTCCCACTGTGGGAATTTTGAATTAAATATATCATAGCAGACTTCCATGTGTTCATATCACAAAAAATAGAAATGAAAGGTGGAAATGCTGCTGCTGGTGGTGGTTCTGGTGAATGAGTGTTCCACAGAATCAGACTGAGCAGGAGGAAACAGCTGTCTGTGCATGGGAAACTCCTGCTGAATTGTGAAAACAGGAATTCCTACCCTAGTGAGCAGTTGGGTAGTAAAGCCATCAGATCCAGTGAAAAGTCAGGAATAACTTGGGAGTCCAGCTGGAGCCTGGCCAGTGCTTTTTGGGAAGACTTTGAGGTACTGTAGAAGTCTATGCTTTTGATGATTAACTGTGTCCTGGACAAAGTAATTCCTTCAAGGGCTGTCTCCTTGATTTCCAGCTCCAGCAGAACTTCCTCAAACTGGGAGATGTTTTGGAGCAGTTTGCCATTCCCGTTGATTTATGGGAACAAAACAGAGCCTTGGTAAAAATGGTGGGAAAATGCACATGAATTGCTGTAATCTGGGCTCCTCTTTACACAAAAATTACTTTCTGTTTGAAACAGGAATTGGAGATTTAATAATCTGTGTTTTAACAGACCTGAGGCATCCAGGAAATTAACTGTACTCGTTTTGTCCTCTGTTGTGCCATGAAAATAAAATGTGTGGAAGTTGAAGGCTTTGGTGCTGGCAGACTCATGGAGACAGTGTGAGTGTTGCTTATGTTTAAAGCTGATCACTGTTTTATTTGGGATTTTTTTTGTGTTAAAAACTTAAACTTTAAAAAGAGGCTTCTTTTGATGAATTTCCTGTTCTGTGTTCAGGTTTCCTCACTTTGTTTAACACATTCTTTCAAGATGTAAACCCAGTTCTTAGTGGAAAACAAAAGGAAAAATAAAACATAGTATCAACAAATTTTAAATTTAGTTGAAATTAAATGTTTCAGGGGATCCAATACAACTTGAGGGAACTTTAGGTCTGAAATATCTCAACTTTTGCCTTTTGTCACAGTTCAGGGTAGATTTTCCTCCCAAAGTTCTTGTAGAGCTTGTGATGTGTTTTTGCCGTGCTTCATTTAATAATGTTCTAACCTCAGATGGTCCCCAGATTTAATTTTTGTTTCAGAGGATTTGTAGAAGGAGCAGCAGATGTTCTAAATTCCATTTCTTTGGAAACTCTATTATTTCCTTGTCATCTTGGCAACTGGTTCTTTATTAGCTTCTCTCTCTTTCCCTAAACAAGCCCAACAGCCCCGAGCCCCCAACATTTTCATGACCAGAAGAATTCCACCCCACTTGAGGCCTCACTGTGGAATGGGAAAAAGCTCCATTCAGTGGAGACATTCTGCTGAGTTTTCATTAAATTTCATGGTAGGATTCCAGTTAGTTTTCAGCTGGGGCTGAAAGATCTTGTGTAGCTGCTAAAACCTCAGGGAGATAACACCTCCCTGGTCCCCCAGCACAGCCAACCCGGGCCTGGTTCTTGCTGAAAATCTGCTGCACCTGTTCTCATGAAACTGAGAATTTTCAAAATGTTTGGTGCCAACTGTAGGTCCTTCTTTTTGCTCTATAATATCAGGTGGAGCTGATGAAGTACAATTATTGGGGTGGTTCTGATGAGGAAAGTCCTGCATGTGTCAGTATTTGGATTAAATTAACTGGATTTTCTTTTTTTATTATTATTTAAAAGAAAACACCATTTTTCTTACTGTCTGTGTATTTTAAAACACCATAGTGAGTGAGATAGTAAAATCTCTGGGAAGCATTTGGTCTAAATGACTGGCACGTGGGTTGTCACTAGAGGACACAAGGAAAAACGACGCACCACAGCTGTGGTCACGATGAAGAGACTAACTTTATTTCCTCTGAATCCAACATTTATAGTATTCCAAAGGTGCCAGTGGATTGGAGGGTGAACGTGCCACCTCTCCAACGACACTGGACAAACTACCAGTGCATCAAATTTCTCCGCCTCTATGAAGGAATGCAAAACAATAGGTTATTTACAGAAAGTTGTGTGAGAAAGTTGTCTACAAGAATGTAAACTCAGAAGGCTTTAGAAAATCTTAAAAAATCAGGGCAACAGTGGGGAAACAGATTTTCTGTAAAAAAATTAATTTATTTAAATCAACCTGTGCAACCAAAGTCATGCACATCACTGGGAGCATAATACCCATGAAATCACTGCTTACCACAACCAGAACAACACTGGGCCCTCAAGGCTCCTGATTCCCTGTGCATGTGGAGCATTTCAGGGACAGAATTAGGGATGGGAAAAGAGCAAAACAGCTGAAAAAATCTTGGCTGATTCTCCTGCTTGAGTGGCTTTTCCAGCCATGCTAAAATAATGCATATTTAAATGTCTCCTATTTTGCATCAAGCTGATAACTGTATTAATAACATTCACTTTCTTTAGTTTTTGATTACTTCTCCTAGGTGTTAGTTATTGTATCTTATTGCACTTTTGGAAAGAATCTCTGCAACAAGCTGAGCCCTGTAAAACAACATCAAGAGAGTTTGGGCACCAAAATAACTCTTTTACATCAAGAAACATGGGACCAGCAGAGACATTTAGCTCTGCAGCACTACCCACAGCCAGCCAGCACCTCAGATAATTGCTTGCACGGCTCTATCCATAAGGGAATTTGATTTTATCACTGCTTTCCTTGCTAACATCCCCCTCTGCTCCAGAGTTGCTAACCACCATTTCATCTCAGATTGTCAAACTAATTAATGTAATTAAGTTAAACTCAGGCTGCCACCTACAGCTGTAGGTGGCAAAGCCATTTTTAAGGAGTTTGCATCTTTGTTCCACCACATCTGAGGCAACGTTTCTTAAAATATCATTGGCATCTTCTCTTGGAGGAGGAAAAGCCAGAGTGAGCTTCTTGTGCTGGAGCTCTGCTGAGGGACAGCACCTCTCGTGTGCCCCTTGCTCTGATTTTGGGCAAAGGAGGCACATCAGACTTGGGATGAAGGTGATCTGCAGAGGTTTGGTCAGCTCTGAGCTTTGCCTGCTGGCTAAAATGTCTTGGGGAGGAAAGGAAGGACGGGGTTCCCATGAGCTGTGAGGGCCAGAGCCCTTTGGGCGATTGGGTGCTCTAGCCCCTCTCAGCTGGGGAAGGCACAGGGATGTCACCTTTTCTAGGAGAGGACACAGCTTTAAGCCTCTTCCCACCAGGGAATGGACAGCATGGATAGCAGGATGCTTTACAGCAGGGACAGCAGGATACATGGGAAACTGGAGTTTTGGGGATGGTGATGCCACTAAAGTGGTGTGATCTTTCTGTCAGGAACAGTCAGGGGGCCCAGATCATGGAGAACTCACAGTGTTCCTCAGTTTTCTTTCACTGGCATTTAACCTATAAAAATGCTATCTCCAGCTGTATGCTTTGGTATAAAATGGGGAAAAAAAAGAAGTTTAACAGCCTTCTGCAATTTCTGTTGCCTTCCCATCTGTCAAGGATTTCTTTTATATGGAGCTTGCTGGCTTATACGAGTCACTGGGGAGGCTCTGCCTTGATTTATGTTTCAGTGTCATAAAGCAGGGTGTGCTCAATCCAATGCTAATAAAAGCTAATGACACAAGTAGAACAATAGAAGGTGGGACAATGCTAATGTTACACCTTTCTGAGAGCATAGAAATAAACCTTCCTCAAGTTTTCCACCTCCCAGTGTGGGCTTCCCCCCAACAACTCAAGGTTACATTTACATCTTTTTTAAAGGTTTGCTATTTGTGCTGAATTCCTCATCACAGAGGAGGATAGTGGTGCACGTGTGTTTTTTAATCACTTACTGATTTGTTCTATGTGAAACTTTTCAATTGTTCTAGCCACAAAGAAAACCCTCACTTCCATGCAAATATTTCCTGGGCTTTGGTAGCTGAAAATCTGGTCATCTTCCTGATTTTAGGATTTAAAGCCAAAATGCTGTCCTTTCTCCACAGGAAAATGGGGCAAGGAAGTTCCATCCTGTAGCTAGGAGTAATTCCCAGCTCCTGCCTGTTGGTACAGTGCTGCACAGACATCCTTCACTTATTGGGTCTGGCAGGGGAGAAGCTGAGCAGAATTTCAGGTGTCAGGCACAATTAGGTGTTAATTAAAATGATCCATTTGCCTGTCCCCCAAGGTCCCCTGCTCCTGCTCAATGACAGCATGCAATAAAAATAAAGGGGCACGTTTATTTTCCAGCTGTCCCCGTGACAGGGCAAGTGCATTTCTGGTTATCAGTGGGTGACTGTGACAAATCTCCTGTGACACAGGGAGAGGGAAATCTTGTGACTCCCCCTCTAATAATTCACTTTTCACTTTTTTTTTTTACTAATTCTTGGGCAACTTGTGCTGGGAGATTCTGCTGAAAGGGGTTCACAATGTACAGAATCCGTGAGTACTCAGCACTACACACATAGTATCTAATTGCCATGTAATTAGTCTGATTTTTCATTACCCCCACAGCAGGGAATTTTTGGCCTCTATTGCTTTTTAGAATGAACCATTGCTTGAGTTCTTGTCTTATTTTTTGCTTTCATTCTTTTCCTTAAGGTTTAAAAACTTTAAAAAATATTTTGAACCCTCTAAACACGAATATTTTCCTCTTGAGTTGCTAAGGATTGCCATTTGAAATATTTCTTTCCTATATTTCCATTTTTTCTTATCTTCTGTGGCATGAACTCCGATATATTTGCACAGCTTAAAATCCCACCGCACCCACAACCAGCATGAATGCAGGGTATGACTTGTATTTAGGAGTAGGAAATGATCAATTCCTGCCCAAAGCCATAAGAGAAATATTCTTATCTTTCCCACTGGGATTCAAAGCCCAGGAGCAGAACAAAAAACATATGATTTATGTGAATAATCACAATTTTCTGCTCCAGCTGGAGGGTGGATTACTTGGTACTGAAGAGTGACAATTTTTTGTCTTTGGGTCAAAGAAAAGGAGAAAAAGTTGTAAATGAAGGGAAAAAATTAAAGGAAAAGAAAAAAATGTTATAAAACATTAAAGAGAGTAGAGTTTGAGCTGGCTTAAATCTGCTTAGTGATATTACAAGCTGAATATTAAGCTAAATTCATCACATAAATGTATGTTCACCCAGTTTTTTGGTGGGATGGGAGTTGTGGAAGAATGGGAATGACAAAATAAGTTTTCCATGACTCTTTTTTGTTTTTGTCTCCTAAACTCTGTATGTCTCATTATCTTCCCCCTTGAGCACTCCCTTCCAATCTCCCACTCCTTTTATCATAGTTTAGTGTTCTCCAGGAGTTTGCTTTCCAGTCCTACCCTGCTCCTACCTCCTCCTGGCCTGTGTCTCCTTGGATGATTCACCCACTTCTGCTGTGCCATGTTCCCCCTGCATCCAGATGCATCTCAGTTTGCACCTCCAGCTCTAATTCTGTGTCACAGCTGATCCATCAGCATTAATCCAAGGCCATAAATTAATTACAGATTCATTTGTCTCTCAGCTGGCTCTCCTCCACTCTGCATCCCTGGGTCCTTCCTCTCCAGCCATGCTGGGGACTTGGCCCATGAGGTTCTTGTGTCCTTCACCCCATCCCTCTCCCTTTGGGCTCTCATTTCTACTGGGATTTCTCCATTCCCAACTACCCATTCCTGACCTAAACCATATCCATGACTTTTTATGAGTTTGGTGTCAAGTAGGGAACTTATGTGGGGCAGAAATTCAACTCCTGTTGGCACAGCAAATAAAATGGGGAGTACTGAATCCCAGCAGATGGGAGAAGATGTCATGGCAGTGTAAAACAGGCTGAAAACATTTGGGGACAATGACTTAGATATTCAGAACTGTGACAAAGCTGAAGCAGTTGATGCCATTGCAGAGCTGATGAGATTTGCTGTTTCAAAGTTCTGGTGTTCCAGGCAAATCAAATGTCAGAGAAAGGGAGGAAACTGTTCACCAAATATTTACTGCTGGGAACAAATCACAAGGTAAAAGATGGTCAAAAGCCACCAAAATAAAGTCAAATTACATCAGCAGGAGAAACTTCAATTTACTTTTTTGTCTGATGCTTAGGAACAAACACTGATGAAGGAGGAAACGCTTAAAATCTTTATGAAAATCAGTTCTGTACGAAATTGCCTTCTTCTGAGTGTCTCTCATCTGTGTGTTTGTGTTAGGATTAAAATTTTGCCTTTTCTCTTTTTTTTTTTTTTTTTTTTTTTTTTTTTTTGATCAATCATAAGATGTAAGAACAACCACATCAGCAGTTTTGTCAGCAGAGAACTGAAGAAAATATTCAAACATGTACTTAGCCTCAGCCTCGATGATATTTGAGGGTAGTTAAAAAGGCTTTTCAGGGAGAAATCCGATGCAATTAACCAGCTTCCGATCTGCCTTATCAGCAAATCACATATTTGTGTGTGGAGACAAATGCTGACACGCAGCTCTGGAAGTTTACTGAGTTTACTGCTAGACTGAACTGAAGAGATTAAAAAGGCGTTTGAGGCAGAATCTGCAAAATGAGCCTGTTGATGAAAAAAAGAATGGGTTCACTCTCCCATTTCATCAAACAGATGAAGGTGTAGAGATCTACAAGGGAGATGGAGAGGGACTGTTTACAAGGGCTGGAGTCGCAGGAGAAGGGGAAATGGCTTCCCACTGCCAGAGGGCAGGGTTAGATGGGATATTGGGAAGGAATTCTTCCCTGTGAGGGTGGGGAGGCCCTGGCACAGGATGCCCAGAGAAGCTGTGGCTGCCCCTGGATCCCTGGAAGTGTCCAAGACCAGGCTGGACAGGGCTTGGAGCAACCTGGGACAGTGGAAGGTGTCCCTGCCCATGGCAGGGGATTGGAAAGATGATTTTTAAGTTCCCTTCCAACCCAACCCATTCTGAAATCCCCTGATTCTATGATCCAGCAGAGGTGGTTCGCTGATACCACAGCATCCATTCCTGCTTTCAGGGAACATTTAAGGGTCACTTTTTGGATAAGAGTGGTTCTAATTTAACTTTTGATTATGTCTGTATTTATTTTAACTCTGCAGACATCTGTACAGTCCCTCCTGCTCCCAGACATCATCCTGGGCCGGGTGCTTCAGGTTGCCCCAGACTCATCACCCCAGAAGGCACAAAATCCTTTGTACTACCTGTGAGCCTTGGACAGCAAAGTTGTCTTTGTCTGCCTTGGTGGCACTCGAGGCTGTTGTCACAAATTAATTAAAGGTGTGATGTGAACACATTAATTAAACCCCATGAACACCTGCATGGATCCTCTCAGTCATAACTCATATCCCGTTAAATTGCTTTTCCATAGTAACAGACCTACTTTGGGACTGAGCAGTCCTGAAAAGGGCCCTCCTGAAAGCAGCCAGGAAAAACCCCCTCCCTTGCAGGGGCTTTGGCTTGGCCATGGCCTTGGAACAGGGCCCAACCTCATCAAAAACTATGAGAATGTTTTAAGCACACTTGGGACAAGATAATTTCAAATGAAGGTGACACTTGTGGTCTGAGGCAGCCAGTGAAACACCATGATTTGGAGAGGACTCTGCTTGGGGACTGAAGATTTAGTGGCATGTCAAACTCAAAGTCAACACAGCAGAATTTAATGCTGTGTAAATGGGAGCCAAAGACAAAGCCCTCGTGAATCCACGGGATAGATGGGCACGTCTCCCACAGCTGCCCTCTCCAGCACCAGGACTTTGCTCAGAAATAACCATTATTCCTAGCAAAAAGAAAACACTATTGATTTTCAGTCCTCACTGAAGCTTTCTGAAGTATTTTTTACATGAGAGAGAAAGCCTTTGCGGTTTTTAAGTTAAAATTATCCTTTTTTCTTTTTCCCCTCCTTAAAAATCTGGTCAGGTGAAATTGTGAGCACAGCCAGAAGTGGATGTATTTCAGACTGATCCTTGAAGGAAGGAGGAAGTAAGAAATGGCAAATCCATGCCACAAAAAGATGTGCAGGGCCCCAAACGGCTGGAATGTCTCTGACAGTCAGTGACACTTCTCCTCAGGGAGAATATAGCTTTGCAATAGTCACCCTGAGCTCCCTCTCATGGAATGCATTGGCTACCTTTAACTGCACGTTGTGATTTCACCTGGCAGCTTTCAGCTCTCCCCAGCAGCTGAAGGATGTGGATAAAACATGGGGAACACTGCAAGAAAACAAAGCTGTCTGTTGTAATATTTGAGAGCATTTTTAAGGTGAAGTTTCTGTGATGCTTTAGCGCAGCAGCGCTCGGTGAAAATGGAGAGGTGTTTTATTTATGAGTTTCAATGAAGTTAAGGTTGCTTCTTCCTCTTTCTTATAAACTAGACAGTCTTAGGAGTAAATAACATCCCATGCTGGGGAAGTGTAAGATAAATGCTTCTTCAAACCAGGGCATTCATCCTGGTATGGATTTTTTATTCCTTTTTAACATGTGTGATGCATATTCTCTATTTCCTCTCAGCCAGACTTCTCTCTTGCACCTGTCTTTCATTTCAAAGACATCCTATTTTCCCCAGCTTCACATCTATGTAGTGTCTGCTTGAAAAGTGTCTGTGTTCACATTAGCTTGTTGACTTTGTTCCTGGTCTTTTACTGCACAAAAATTGTTAAACATTCCTGAGAACACACTAATTATCACTGGATATAATTATTTTTAAATCAGATGTCATTTATTCTGTTTGTTTTTGTTTTTGTTTTTTTTTTTTTTTTTTTTGATCAGGAAACAGTTTCAACAAATTGCTTGGAGGATTTATTTCAATTAAACTTTTTTTTGAAAAACTTTAATCAAAAATTAATCCTTGATGAAGAAAAACAAAGAACTAAGCAAGCTAAATGCTTGTATAGTTTAAACAGCCTCAGCAGTTCTCAGGGCTGAGAAGACTTGCCTCGTTTCCATGTTTTCTTGCTTTCTTTTTCTTACTGAAAATAAAGGAAAAGAGAGAAAAGCTGAAATGACAAGCCTAAGTGCCTATTTGTTGATGCTTCCATCGTCTTGCTATGCTACCAAAAAAAAAAAAAAGAGAAAAAAAAAAACCTCATATGAAGTCTTGTGGCAAGAAGCCCTTTAAAATGAAACTAAATTAAGTTGTTTGAAATGTGACCTTTGGCAAAATACTCCGGTTCTTCTCATCCCCTTTCCATTTCCCCACCTCAGTGTCGCTCCCATTCCTAGAGCACAGCTAATTTAGAGCATCTGCCTCTGAACATGATGAGGTTGTTATGGAGAGAACTGCTGTGATGGGGGATATTTCTGTGGAAAAGCAGAATCCCTCATTTTTTCGATGGAAGCTGCAAGGTGACTGTGCCAAAGAGTTGAACTCCAGCACAGCTAGTTTGCTAGATCTGTTGGGAGTCTAAGGGATGTCAAACCCATGATCTGCTGGGCCAGAGATTGCCACAGATACTGCAGGAAAAGTGGGAGGATGAAAGCTGGACCAGAGGCAAAGAGACAAGGAGAGACAGCAGGGAGCATTTAAAGAGCTTCAAAAACTTATGAGGTAGAAGGTTCTGGGGGTAGGAGCCATCCCTGGGAAGGCTGCTGGTTAATTTGGGGTCTTTTGGGATATTCACAGCAAAAATGCTGGGGTATTTGGCTGGTTTGGAGGAGAGTGTCTCCATGGCAGTGATTTTATGTCTGACTGGTTATAGAAGTAGGTGACCACCAAGGAACTCTGCTTTTGGCACCAAGCTCACCTTGATGCTTTGGAAACTCCATTTACACCCTGAGGCAAAGCTGAGGTAGACCCAGAGGATCACCTTGGTTTTGGGGCTGCATTAGTGGTCATGTACATCAGTGCTGGTGGGTCACCTTGCTGCTGACGGTGACTCAGGAGTCAGGATGAATGCAGGTTCTTCTTTCTCTGGACACCCAGAGAAAGCAAAGCCAGGGGCAGGTTTGACTCGTTTGTATTCCAGAGCTATTTCCCAGACTGCACCCCTGACATCTGAGCAACCTCGACTCACTGAGGTGAAAAGCTCAAAGATTTGGAAAGAAAGGGTGTAATGAATGTTTTCCAAAAGCAGGGACAGCAGGAAGCACAGCTCTGCAGAAGGGCAGGAATCCACCTGAGTGGGTCCATTCCCAGTGTTTTGTGTGAAGAATGAATGAGCTCTTTCCCTTTCATAGATCACTTCAATGCCTCTCATCTTTCTCTTTCTACCCAAAGAGAAAAAATCTCCAAGACCAACTTTAGAGAGGTTGGTAGCACTCACAAACTTTTATCTTTCCTAGAATCAGGAGGAAACAGAAGTGTGAACTTTCTTTACAAATGTATTTTAAGAACTTGTCTTTAATCTTTCTGTCTTCCCAAGTTTTATAAATAGACCCATATTATCAATGTTGTGGTTTTTTTTTTCAGAAAGAAAACTTTCCATTGTTGCTATGCACTCCTTGCTAAGCTCTCTCTATTCTTACCCATATATTGTCTTCCACAGAAGTTTGGAAAGTTTTGGAGCTCTGACTTCATTTTCAATATGCCCTTTCCTGCTGCTGTGATGGCATAAGAGGAAATCTCTATGCTCAAAAGAGACTCAAAGCAACCCAAAGCTGTCCAGACTGCAGAGAGGCTCTAAACCTGGTAACCAAATCATCTGGTGCCTATGGGGATATTCTGACTGAGGGTGGACCTACAAGCGTACAGTTTGGAACACACAGGTCCCAGTCCTGCAGTTTTAAATGCAGAGTGCAGTCAGAGCCCCCCATTAGAGTCAATCCATATAAGTTTAGGTAAGTCTAAGTCTGTCACACTGATGCCATCTATTTTTATTTATGTTTGTTTCCCTTGTACCTCCATTTCATTTATTTTTCACAAAGTGATTCATCTATCTGTTTGTCTGAGATATCACATTTCTGCTAAGTCCAATTATTTGTGTGCATTTCTTTTTCTGCCATAGTTCTGTCCTCCCTGGTTTTGATCTCTTGCAGGAATACACACTTTTATTCCTTTCCTCTCTGGGAAAAAACTGTGCCTTAGAGCCACTAGACAGTAATTATGTGCATAGTGTACCATTTTCTCTTGCATTTAGAGTAGTTGCAGTGCTAAATAATATTTTTTATTTCTCTTTACTATTCAGGGAGCAGAGAGGATGAGCCTGGTGTGACCATCCCTGGGCAGTGGCAGATCAGAGGACAGACATGAGGCTCCTTGGCATTTCATTCCTGTGCTCTGTTAACCCTGGGAGCCAGCAGCAAACCCACAGATCTTTGCCAAATCCCATCTCTCTATTCCTTCTGGACAGCACCTCACTGAATGAAAGTATTTCTGAGTACAATGAGAATATTTCTTGGTCTGTTACATGAATAAAGCCAACACACCTGCCCTCCAAGCTCAGAGTCCACGTGAATGCACGAGTCTGCAATTTCATGTTTGAAGTGGTTAAAATGGGTGAAAACAGCCAAACTCCAATTACATTTCAGACAAAAAGCCTGATTAAGCTCTGTGTTTTCTGCTGCAGTAAAACATGTGAAATACAAAAATTCCCAAGAGGCAGGAAGCACAAAAATGCTGCTTCTCATTTATTTGCTTGGTGTGACGGCACAATTTAGAGTGGCTGTGCTGAGGCAGGGTGGAACAAAAGCTTTGCCCCCCTACCCTGCTCCTCAGTGCATCTTCCCAGCCCTGTTATGGATTTCATAATGGACCTGGAGATAATTTCAAGCTCCCGTTGATCTGAGATGAGTCAGACAAGCCAGCGCGATGATGAAGCAGGCGGTGAAATTCCGGCATGCGAGGGAGAAGATGAGAACTTGCTCATGCAGAGATATTCCCCACTCCCAGCAAACATGAAAATCTGGAGTTTGTTTTTCACAGGCCTTTGTGCAGCAAAAATAAATGATTTTTCCATTTACACCCCGTGTCTGGGTGAGCTTTGTCTCACACTGCTAAAATACCAGCTGGCTGACATTAAAAACCCTGAAATGCCATGGCAAATCTTCACTGCCCAAATTAATACTTTTCCATAGCTGTAAAACAAGAGGGTAATTGTTAAAATTACATGAACAATTCTGGCAGCAAATGTTTGTTGCACAGAGAAGCTGTGGCTGCCCCTTGATGCCTGGAAATGTCCAAGGCCAAGTTGGATGGGGCTTGGAGCCACCTGGGACAGTGGAAGTTGTCTCTGCCTGTGGCAGGGGATCCATTCCAAGACTCTGTGATACTGTGACTTGTTGGCTTTGTGGTCATGGTTGTTCCTGCACTTCACTGCGAGAAAACTTTGTCAGCATTTATTGACTCTTACTTCACCTCACCTGTCACACGTTTCTTATCTTGCCATATCATCCTATGATGCCTTAGTGCCCTGGCTTTTTGTGCAACTCTAACAACAGTTTCAAAGTGAGGTTTTTCACTTCTCACACCACCTCCCTCCTTCCCCCTACTCTGTTTTAGTGCAAACTCTATGATGCAAGAAAGGAGGAAAAGAAATTGAGTAGAAAATTTGTTTTTCAGTTTTCAAAGGCAGACACCAAAAGCTTTATAAAACAATCAGAAAGGAATGAAAGGACAGTCTGCCTTTGGAGAAGTTTTATTACACTGGGGAAAAAGCCCTGCCTTGTGCAATTTTCTGTAGAGTGATTCCATGCTGTCCAATTTGCCTGCTAACATTTTAATTGGATAATCCTACAAATGCTCAAGAACTGATCTGACTGCTCAAATAGGTCGAGTCAAAAATTGAAGTGGTATGGAGGTCTCTTGGCCTGACAGTTGAGCAAGTGAAGGAAAACTTTTCTCTGC
Source organism: Anomalospiza imberbis (assembly GCF_031753505.1). NCBI lineage: Eukaryota > Metazoa > Chordata > Aves > Passeriformes > Viduidae > Anomalospiza > Anomalospiza imberbis. Next base: position 6,418,867 of record NC_089689.1, on the reverse strand, counting down.
ATGTCTTCAGCTGTTTTTTCTATGATTGTCAGTGGCTTTTTCATGCCTGTTGACCACTGAATGTCTGAGACAAGAAGGAGGTGGTTTTTCCTGCCTTCTTTAGAGATTCCTCCTAGGATAAGGTCCAGGTTTTTGTGTTAGGTAGGAAAAAAATGAAGCTCCCTCAAGTTCAGTGCCTGCTGAAGAACTGCAAGAAACTGAGCAAATGACCTACTCTGCTTGGGCTTGACCATAAAATAAAGTTTCATTTCAAAACCTTAGAAGAAAATACATGAATTAGAAATATTTTTACATTTCTAGACCTTTTACTTGATACCTGATTCATCATAGAGTCATAGAATAGCGTGGGTTGGAAGGGACCTTAAAGCGCATCCAGTGCCACCCTCTTCCATGGGCAGGGACACCTTCCACTAGCCCAGGCTGCTCCAAACACCATCCAACCTGGCCTTGGACACTGCCAGGGATCCAGGGGCAGCCACAGCTTCTCTGGGCACCCTGTGCCAGGGCCTGCCCACCCTTACAGAGTACAATTCCTTCTCAATATCCATCTGATCCTGCCCTCTGGCAGTGGGAAGCCATTCCCCCTTGCCCTGCCACTCCATCTTTCCTGTTGGCTCCTTCTGGAAAGGCAAAATTAGATCACCCTGAAACTTCTCCTCTCCAGGCTGAACACTCCCAGTTCTCTAAAACTGACTAAACCCTGTGGTACAACACCAAACCCCAAAACAGCTGCTGAAATCTGCGGGTGAATACATGGGGGTTTTTTTGATTCTGCTCTGTTGCAGTTGCACTCCAAAAGCTGAAAAAAACCCGAACCAAATAATTCAGTGCTGCCAATTGAGAGGAAAAATTGTTATAATTTTGGGTGTATACACAGGTGCCAACTGGGAAGACACTCTCAGCTCTGGATGAGCCTATGGACAAAAAACCATATGTGGGCTACTGGATTCAGCATCCTCTGCTGCATCTGGCTGTTCCCCTTTTGGGGAGGAACATGCTAGATCAATAAAAAGTAGCCTTCTGTGTATCAACCCCCACCCATCCGTCTTGCTCAAGGTTAAGACTGAATTCCTTTATTTGGAATATTCTGTGGGGTTTGCTGGATGTGCACCTCAGTGTAGTTCATCCCATATAATAAAATAAGTGTAATTACAGCTGTAAATCACTTTATTAGTTCCTCTGCACACCAGCCAGTATGGGACATAGTAAAAACATCTGCTTTACAGAGATAACACATGTCCAGGTCTGCTGTTATTTTTTGTACTGTTATATATTTAATTCTGAGTATTTTTCTTTCCTGGTTTGGCAGCTGAAGTGGGAAGTAACCCAGTTTTTGCTGCTGTATTATTGACCCAGCTAAATCTTCTGCTTCAGCCACGACTGGTGTCTAGCCAGGATCCTACCAAGTGCTTTGTTTTATAAGTGCTAGAGAAATCTTCCTCTTTTTTATGTCTGACCAAAACATGGACTTAATGAGTCTGAGATAAAGGAATAAAGAGCTGGAAAAACCCTGCAGCTCCAAGTCCATGCCTCAAGCCCAGGGGCTGATTGTGCACCCCTGCAAAGCATGTGTGACCCTATAGACCTCTCCCTTTCCTGCAGGTAACAGATACTGGGCTTCTCTTCATTGCAACACTGCAGGTTTGTAAAATTAAAACCCCCAAGGGATTTATTTATGTCTCAGAAAAAAATTTGGGTTCTTAGCCCTGAGAAGTCTCATTTTCCAGGATGGTGAATGCCATGGAGGGATAAGCTCATTGCCCTGGGCCAAACTACACATGGTGGGAGATGAAACTCCTCTTCTACTCCTCTGGAAATGGATTTTGTGAGTCCTCAGCCCAGGCATCAATAGCAACGGCTGCCAGCTCCCCTGCAGTGCTCTTCCCACGGCTCTGCCTCTCTCCAGGCTATTACAGACAGGGAATTAGTTTGGGAAGCTGGTATTTATGCTGAAGTTCCTGAAAGATAGATTTGAACAGGAGCTCTTTGTGGCTATGTGTGTTCCAAGACTTCTGCAAATATCAGAGAAAGCTGGAGTCACGTGAGGAAGAGCCCAGAATGTTTAATTACTCATTTATTTAGTCTTGTGTATGGCTTGCTTCCAGAGTCCAGAGATCCTGAAATCCACTGCCGTGGCCAGACAGAAACCTCAATTCCACATAGGTTATGCAAAATTTCTGATAATTATCTCCTTGTTAAAAGGCTTGAACTTTCCTTTCCTTCCCCTTTTCTCCTTCCCTTCCTTTTTTCTTTCCTCTTCCTTCTTCCCTCTTCCCTCTTCCTTCTTCCTTCTTCCTCCATCCTCCTTCCTCTTCCCTTTCCCCCTCTTCCTTTCCCTTCTCCTCTTACTCTTATTTTCCTTCTTCCCTTTTCCTCCTTCCTTTTCCCACTTCCTCCTCCTTTTCCTTCTCCTTCTTTCCCTTTTCCCTTTCCCTTTTCCTTTCCAACACTTCCAGGGATCCAGGAGCAGCCACAGCTTCTCAGGCCAACCTGTGCCAGGGCCTCACCTCCCTCTGAGTAAAGAATGTCATTGTCTTCCATGGAACAGGCTCATAATCAGGAGGAAAACCTTGGGAATGTCCCAGATCCCACATATTTCCGCACATTTCTTTTCACAATGACTAAACTGAACTTTTCTAGAGGCTTTCAGAAAGAAAACCAGAGGCAGAAGATGCTGTCACGGAACATGGACAGAACACGACTTTGTGCTCCACACCGGGAGCTGAATTTCTCACATCAATTAAATAAAAAAGGAATAAAAAGCCTTGTTACCACAAGTATTGACATAATTTCTGCAAGTTCTCTATTTGAAGAAGGGAGATGTCCTTCAGACAGAAGGGCAAACTAAGCAAGAGTGGAAAATTATTTTAAAAGGACAGAGGAAGCTACTCCATCTTCAGGAGTTGAAATGGTGCATAAGATTTTGAGTTTTCCTTGGTAATTATTCAACTGTAACCTTCTCAATGCCTTGTCACTTCTTAATTTATTCTGTATTGTAAACACCTGCAGGCGCAGATGGCTGAGCTATTCTCTAAAGCTTTGGCTATTTTGCACTGCTAAAATGAGGTAGGGCACTGGTGCAATACAGATTAGGTTTGTTGTGGAGATCTGATGGAATATTCACTCTTCCACATGTATGAGTCTGTCCCAGCAAACTGGCTTAGGATCCTTCAGCACCCCCCTTCCCTTAGGTGTTTACTTTCTGGTGATTGAGTTATTTTTTTGTTAATATTTTATTTTAGTTTTTTTTTTTTTACCCTTGATTTGGGGTAGCAATATTTCTCTGGGTCAAATTTTGCTTTCTGTGCTTGCACAATTTTAGGCAAGGCAGCAGGACTCTGATTCTCATTCTCTCCCTGGCCTTTGTTATGGAATCATGGAACCCAGGTATGGTTTGGGTTGGAAGGGACCTTCCAGCTTATCCGCTGCCATCCCAGGCAGGGACACCTTCCACTAACCCAGGCTGCTCCAAGCCCTGTCCAATCTGGCCTTGGACACTTCCAGGGATCCAGGGGCAGCCACAGCTTCTCTGGGCACCCTGTGCCAGGGCCTGCCCACCCTCACAGGGGACAATTCCTTCCCAATATTCCATCTATCCCTGCCGTCTGGCAGTGGGAAGCCATTCCCCCTGTCCTGTTGCTCCTGATGAATTGTCCCTCCCTGGCTTTCCTGTAGCCCCTGCAGACCCTGGAAGGTGCTGTGATGTCTCCACACAACTTTCTCTTCTCTAGGCTGAACATTCCCAGCTCCCCCACCCCAGTTCCATAAGGGAGGTGCTGCAGCCCCCTCAGCAACTCCATGACCTCCCCTGGACTTGCTCCAGCAGTTCCATGTCCTTGTGTCTGGGTCACCAGAACCGGACACAGTGCTCCAAGTGGGGTCTCAGGAGGGCGGAGCAGAGGGGGAGAATCTGAAGTCCTATTTTAGCAAACAATGTTTAATGGATCTGTTGCATTTTCTGATAAGTAAAATGAGGGGGAAAAAAATCAATTCCCATCATTTGCTGCAGGCAGCCCTTGGAGGCTGTGACCTGAATTCCTGCAGAGCCAGGCAGGATGGACTTGGATCTTGACTAGTGATGGACATGGCTGCAGCATGGAGAACAACATCGATTTCTGTTACCTTTATCATTGTGCTCATCACAATCAAATCCCTCTCTATGCACCAAGGGCAAGGAAAAAAGGGATTAAAAGTCACTTCTGACCTCCACCAGTCAACTCCCTGTATTCCTTAGGAATGCTCATTCTCTCCCAATGGGTACCCACCCACTGGGAAATATGCCCTGTATATGGATTAAAAAGAATGGAAAATGTATTACAACAACAAAAAAAGGAATAAATTGTATTTTCCACAAAAATAACAAGATGTTGTGGGTTTTGCATAACATATTTACATTATTTTTATTAAATTACTCAAAACTAGCTGATAATTTATGAAGCCACTGAAAATAATGTCTTTAATACACAGTAACCATCTAAGAACAAGGAAAAAACCTCTATTTTTTCACAGATTAGAAGTACATTGTGTTTATTATGCTAATTTAGGGATTGGAGACAGCAAATTGAAGCATCATTTTTCCAGTTCATTAAGATTTGACTTTTGACTACTGCTCTGCAATTGATTAGTTTAATTATGCAGATACCAAATGTTCTGAAGGCCATGAACATGGCCACATTCTACCTATGATAAAATGTGCTGTTGGTAAATGATAATGAAAATTTTTCTAGAGAGGGAACTGCTCCATTTGGCTGGAAGTCCAAAATCCACCATCTCTTGTCAATGCAAGCCATCATGGTATCCTGTAATTAATACATGAAGCATGCATGTTCTTTGAGTGATGGAAATTACATCTAAAGTGACAATTAGCCTCCACCACAGAGCAAGACTTTCACACTCCATTAACAATAAAATTAGGAATAGCATTTTCTCAGCATAATCCATGGTCATTATAAAGCCATCCATGGGGATCAGGAATTGTGGTTGTTATTGAAATGTATCATTATAACAAGGGTAATGATTGCAGTATTCATCCAGCTGTAGTCATCAGTTGCTCTTTTCTTGCTCTGATTTGGGAAGGAAAAATCTGCAATTAAAAAGCACATAGTGACAGAAAGTCACTGCAATTATTTTTGTGCCACTTTTGCACTTTAGAATAATTTTCCAGAAAATTCAAGAAAGAGACAGAATAAACACATTTTGGTTTTCTCAAATAAATAAATGACAATTCAAGTGCTGTGTAAGTTAATTGATGGATCCAGCACGTGAATGTAGATATTAAATGAAACAATGCAAACATATGACTATCATGTCTCTTTCCCTTTCCTTGCACTCCTGGTTTCAGAGGATGACTCATGTAATGACACCACTCCATAATTTTAAAAAAAAATCCAATCTTGGTCAAGGCTTGGCATCAGAAGGGATGCACATTGATGGTGGTGCAGAACCATCACTGGACAAAGGAACTTTCCTGTGAATCCAGCACATGGTCCGTGCCTGGATCTTTCTTCACACAGTGAAATTTGTGTCTTTGTTCTTTCTGTTGACTGGCTGCTCCAAGTTAATCCAATGTGGCCTTGGACATTTCCAGGGATCCAGGGGCAGCCACAGCTGCTGTGGCCACCCCGTGCCAGGGCGTCCCCACCTTGACAGCAAGAAATTTCTTCCTTATATCTAATTACCATCTCTCTCCTCTTTCAGTGTGGCACCATTCTCTCTTGTCCTCTCACTCCATCCCTTGTAAACTGTCTCTCTGCATATTTTCTGTAGGTTCCCTTAAGTCACTGGAAGGCCACAATTAGGTCACCCCTACACTTCTTCAGGCTGAACAATTTCAAAACTCCAAGCCTTTCATCACAGCAGAGCTGCTCCATTCTCTGATCATCTTGGTGCCTCCTCTGGACTTGCTCCAACAGAGCCATGCCTTTCCTGTGCTGGTGCCCCAGCTCTGAGATCCCCAGCTGTTCTTTCTGATGTTTCTTTTGACCAGTCCCCTTCAAGTTTGATAATTTCCATTTTATTGTCCAAATCCCCTTAAACCCAGCAGTTCCTTTCATTTTACACCATTAACCTTAAACTGATGGCTCACAAATCTGTCTCCAGATGGAGTATCATTGACATGGAGGAAAGCCCAGTTCAGGTGACGAAAAAAACTTTGCATCCTCCATAACTTAATAATTTTAAAAGTGTTCAAACTGAACATTGGTTGTTTACCCTATAGAGTCTGATTGCAGGATTTCATTTCAAACTTAAATTTCTCGGATGTCAGTGAAGTGTGAGTGCACTGACTGTGCACCCTCAAGCCACAGGTGTTTTCACAAGCTTTGTAGGGTCCTGTGCCTTTCTGCTCCATCCTCTTTGCTCTACAAAATCCTTTTCCTGGTCTCCAAAACAGCCTGCCTGTGAGCTGCTGAACTCTCCTGCCTCAGTGAATGCATCCTGGAAAGGCATTTTGCAGATTTTGGGTAGCTACACCAACCAGCACTGGGTGAAACTGGTTTTGTTGACACAACATCTGGGGTTTGTGTGTAATGGAGACACGTTACTGAGATTTCAGCTCCTGCCATACAATTAATAGCCTTGAACATATGTTTTATGGGGACATTTCCAAAAACCTTTGCTGGATAACTGGGGTGTTTAAAGGATGTTCCCTTTCTGCCTGCGTTCAGCTGAGGTGCAAGTGCAGTTCTGAGAGGTCAGGTCTGGTGGTAAATGTCCCACTTGGGTTTTATGGCCGTGTTTGCTGATGTTTCCTGGCAAACGGGAAATTAGGAGAGGCAGCAAAACCCTGAATACATTTAATTCCTCCCATCTAAACCACATAAATTCAGACTGCAAATCAGGCATACATGTGTGTATTTCTAGTACCAGAGGGGTCACATAGCAAAAGTAATGGCATTTTCCCTTTTGCTGTCAGGGCTTTTAGATTTTGAGTTGGAGAAAATTCCTGAAAAGTATCCTCTAGAGGAAAACCAGGAAACTTTTATTCTACAAAAAGTCTTGCCGGTGGATTGCACCAGTTCTTTCTGGCCTGACTGGTTTTTAAATGGATTTATTTTATGCTAATAGGGAGCTTGGGACCTTTACTTCTCTCAAGCATATAAGGCATATAGGATTAGCCCTGGAGCCAAAGTTTGTGAGTCCCCTACAACATTGAAATTCAGTGCAACAACATAGTGATTTTTTGTTGTTCCCAGTGAAATAAGTAGAAGTAGATAATGTTACATTTAGGGGCAGTTAAAAATATTTTGAAATGTTTTTTTTTCCTGCAGTTATTTATCCCTTTAACCATATTTTTCAATTTAGATATATTTTTAGATGAAACACAGTTCACTCTTTTGGAATGAAATAAACTTTTTTTTAAAAAAATTAGACACTAAACTCCTCCCTTGCCCTGCTTATTTCTTGATTTTTTTTTTTTTAGGACTTCTATTTATTGCAAATAACTAAAAATAAAACAGTTTTGCTCACAGTTTAAAATTTACAGCTTTTTAAGCGATAATTATTTTTCTCATTTTCCACTTTGGCTGGGTGGAATGGTAAGGAGAGTTTGCCTACACCATGTATTCCTTATTTTTTTTAATGGAAACTTAATTAATCTTCTAATGGCTTCAGTATGGGACAGCCAGGGGGTTGTTGTTGTATTTTAAATAAGATTTTTTCCTTTGAATAATGCAATATAAAATACAAACTGCGGAGTATTTATCCTGTGCTCTCTGCCCAGGTTTCCCCTGCTCACAACCAAGCTGAGCCTTTCCATCTGACAATATTTACAAAGTAAAAATCTATTTCAGTCAGTAAACGATATTGCTGCTAATAGCTTGGATTGCAATCCCATAAAGAGTTTAAGCATATGGATAATATCTGCTGGAGTTAATTGAGCTGCTGGCATCATTGGAATGACAGACACACAAAGACCTGAGAGCAGGAGCTTGGCAAACTCCTCTAAGTTGTGTTGGGGAGGGAGATCTCCCTGGAATGGGATCTGGGAACTGTATCCCTCACTCACCACCTGATGCTGAGCTTCAAGATCCCACTTTTGGGATGATTCAGCCTGACATGGCTCACTTCTCATGGAGAGAAATTTTAATTTATTAAATTATTAAAATTGCTCACTCTTGTAGTCTTTTAGGGGCCTCATGGGCACCCTCAAGCTTAAAGTCATGGTGAGCCTTAGGGAAGAGGGAAGCTCAGGTCACCTCCTGGCATCACTGATACAATCCCTCAAAGCTGATACTTTTTTCTTTGTATGAATTTGGTGGAAAAAACAGAATGGCCAGAAAACAGGGAGAAGAGGTTGGGAACCACTTTTGTAACTGTTTTATAAGCTCTATCTTAGGCAAATCAAGCTGTGTTTGAGCAGGCCAGTTCTGGGCCATGCAAATAGGGCTCCAGGATGCTGCTGAGGTGGGTGGTGAGCCAACCCCAGCACGTGTGGAATGGGAAAGGCCTGGAATGTGTTTGGTGTGATTTGGGATGCTCATGAGCTTCTTGATGGTGACAATGATCCTGAAGGGCCTGGAGCATCTCTGTGCCCAGGAAAGGCTGAGGGAGCTGGGGCTGCTCAGCCTGGAGAGGAGCCCCAGTGAGAGGGGCCTCAGCCCTGGCTGTCCTGGGTGTCCCTGTGTGTCCCAGTCTGTCCCAGTCTGTCTGTCCCAGTGTGTCCCAGTCTGTCCCTGTGTGCAGAGGGCAGAGCAGGGTCCAGCGATGGCCCCAGAGCCACGGGCAGGGCCTGAGCCCAGCAATTCCCCTGCCCAGGAGGCAGAACTCCTGCCCTGGGCAGTGCCAGCCCTGAGCAGAGCCCAGAGAGGCTCTGGGGTCTCCTCCTGGGGATGTTCCAGAGCCCTCTGGACACTCTCCTGTGCCCCGTGCTCTGGGATGACCCTGCTGGAGCGGGGAGGTGGCACCACAGGAGCCACTGTGGCCCTTCCAGCCTGACCCATCCTGGCATTCTGTGATTCTCTTCCAGCAGAGTGCTGAGGTCCAGGTCTTGAAATTCATCCTTTCAGAGAGATTTATTTGATAAAGATGAGAAAAGAGCACCCTCATTTGTAGTAACTACCTCATACTATCAGAGCCAAAATTGATTTGATTTTTGAGGACAGAAAGGCCAGTTAGGCACATTCCATTGCCAGAATGAGAATTTGTGTGCTCTTTAGAGGTTCATTTTTGAAAAGCTTCCCAGTGTGTTTTACAGAATCCATATGAATCACCACACTTGTGGGAGCTCAGTGGATTTGATCTGATGGGTGACCTACTGGAGCAAGACTGGAGCTGTCCATTCCTTAGGAATTGGTAGAATCATGGAACCCCTGAATGGTTTGGGATGGAAGGGACCTCAAAGCCCATCCAGTGCCACCCCTGTTCTGGGCAGGGACACCTTCTACTAGCCCAGGTTGCTCCAAGCCCCATCCAAGTGGCCTTGGACACTCCCAGTGATCCAGGGGCACCTACAGATTAAGTATCCCTTTATTTGGATCACTTGTCTTTAGTGGCTGCAGTAAGAGGAAGAGCAGCAAATTAAATTTTGCCAGTCACTAGCCATGGCTCCCTACACACTCCTAGAGTGGCTGGAAAAAAGCACTCGTGAATAGGTTCAGGAATGGCACATCCTGAGTAAGAGAAGCTGCCAGAATGAACATGGCTCTGCCCACTTAGAAGTGATGAGTGTGATGTTGAATAACACCCAGAGAGGTGTGTGGTGGGGCATGAAGCTGATGCTATATTCAGGGATGGAGATCATAGTCACTCATCAAGTAAACTTCTGCTTCGGGACATTACCCCAGAGTAGGAGATTTATTCCACTGGTTTGACTTTCCTGCCCTATAAGAAGTTCTCTTTATCTTCCCAGTATATCACCTTGGCATTTGCCTTGACTGAACTCTGCTCTTGCTGCTGTTTTTTAGTGCGTCTGCAAATCTGTCACTGCCCCTGCTATGTCTCCCAAGTCACAACTCCTGTGCCTAATAAAAGGTACAGTGAGGTCATCTTCAGTATCCTTAGCTCTCAAATATTCAGAAGTAAAGTGTTGTCTGGTGTCCAGAACTGTGGTGTAAACAGGAGTAATTCCATGCCAGCTAATGAAAGCAGACCTGTGGAAAAAGGGGCTCTGCCTCTGATCCATCCTGCTGGGTGTGGATTATGTATCACAGCAATCTCCTACCACAGCAAATGCAGCCCACTGTGTAATGGACCCAAGCACAGAGGTTCACATTAAAGACATTTTTCAGTCATTTAATTGAATTTGAAAATGTCACAGTAATTCAGGCTCTACTTCACTTACACCTGTACAAATCTGTTTATGGTGGCTTGATGTAATTTTGTCCACTATAAACTGGCTTAAATGACCCGAAAAGGGGATTTGTTTTCCCTTTCAATTCCCTGAAAGCTTTGAAGAAGTTAATAAAGCAAGTTCTCCATGTTATTTTTGCAGCAGGCAGAATCTTCACTGCATTTTCCCCTGTTTAGTTTTTAATTCATGCCAGTATGAAGGAGTGCAATGTCATGGCCATTAATAAATGACATAAATAACACTTTTAATGTGGTTTTGGAACATTTTTCTTGCTAATTTTCATTCTGGACCCATTCATGAAAATGCGGGTAACCTAAAGGATTCACATGAAAGGGGCTGATTCAAGGGGATGTGACTAAGGTTTGATTTAAGTTCATATTTAGGACAGAAGGATGGAGTGAGACTTTTATGGCATCCTTTGGGATGCAGAAGGATGTCTTCTCAAAAGCTGGACAAAGTAGCAGTTCATGGTTGAGAATGACCTCAGAAGTTGGGGCTTTTTAGAGACCCACATGGGGAAGAAATTAATTGAATGCTCTAGTAATTGTTTTACATAAACCTCTCCTGGGCCCTCTTTTCCCACCTTGTGCTGGCACAGTTGGGCAGAATAAACACAATCTCCTTCCATGTGGCTTCATGACTGCAGCACACTGACAGCATTCCTGTTTAACTCCTCCTCTTCCTTCTCTTTTGGTTTTTCCCTCCTTTCCATTCTCCTAAAACCAACTCAAAGATAGAACAGGTTTCCTGATCTCCATCAAACATTAATTTGTTGTCAAAAACCCCTGACAGTGGGATGTTCTGTGCCATTTCCATCCTTTATCAGCAGGCACAGCCAGTGCAGGCGATCCAACAGCTTCTCATCATTTTCCCGAAGGCTTTCCCAAAGTCACTTCAATTACGTGCAGCGACTTCTTCACTGGAAAAAATGTTTGTGAAAACTCTGTGACCCATGGAAAACATCAAGTCCAAACATATTGGGAGGTTATCAATATTTTTCTACAGATAAAGTAAGTTAAGAAGAAAGGTTTTGGACGTTTTGTGTCCAGCCCACAAAATTAGCCTGGGCCCTGCTCTGCCCCTCCCTACACAGGGACAGCCAGGGACACCCAGGACAGCCAGGGCTGAGGCCCCTCTCACTGGGGCTCCTCTCCAGGCTGAGCAGCCCCAGCTCCCTCAGCCTTTCCTGGGCACAGAGATGCTCCAGGCCCTTGCTCAGCTCCAGGAGCTCCTGTCCCTGCTGTGCTCAGGAGCCAGAGCTGGACACAGCACCCAGAGGTGCCCCAGGGCTGGGCACAGGGCAGGGTCACTCCAGAGCTGCCCCAGGTCTAGGTCCAGGGGCAGGGTCACTCCAGAGGTGCCCCAGGGCTGGGCACAGGGCAGGGTCACTCCAGAGCTGCCCCAGGTCTAGGTCCAGGGGCAGGGTCACTCCAGAGCTGCCCCAGGGCTGGGCACAGGGCAGGGTCACTCCAGAGCTGCCCCAGGGCTGGGCACAGGGCAGAGTCACTCCAGAGGTGCTCCAGGGCTGGGCACAGGGGCAGGGTCACTCCAGAGCTGCCCCAGGGCTGGGCACAGGGCAGGGTCACTCCAGAGCTGCCCCAGGGCTGGGCACAGGGCAGGGTCACTCCAGAGCTGCCCCAGGGCTGGGCACAGGGCAGAGTCACTCCAGAGGTGCTCCAGGGCTGGGCACAGGGGCAGGGTCACTCCAGAGCTGCCCCAGGGCTGGGCACAGGGCAGGGTCACCCCCAACCTGCTGGGAATGCTGTCCCCAGGATCCTATTGGCCCCTTACCCCCAGGACAACCCTGGGAAAATAGGGTTTGGTGCAGCACAAGGGAAAGGGAAATACTAAAGATGAAACAAAATGAAAAGGAGGTCTTGTAGGAGAATATTGGTATGAAAATAAAATGGGAAGTGCAAAATGAAATCCATGAATGGCCCTCATTTTTATATTTCACCAAACCCAGTCTAATTAAGATTTGTTTTTGGTGTTGTCAGACACTTTCTGTCAACCATTCTGATGGTACAAACATTTTCCTGTGGAGAATCTTGACTTTTTCTAGACCAGGCAAGGTCATGAAATAATTTTTTTAAAAACATAAGATGTGCTGAACATTGATAGATATTTGTTTATGAGCACTAAAAAAGCAGTGCACTGTAAATGAGTTCCTATTGGTAGCAAATGAACTCTTTCATGATTATTAATGAAGTCTGGAGTTGCTATTGCTGTCTAATTATACCAAATGTATTTCTCAAGGTTCAGGGATCTACATAAATCAATAGAAGAACTGAGTCTGAAAAATGAAGTGAAAGCAGTTAATACAGTGCTTGATTGGACATTACTGATGGCTATTAGATACTTGGGTTTTTTCTGGTTTAATTTGCTCAGTAGCTTGAGGAGTCTTTCTGTTCCAAGGCACTTTTGAATATCTGGTATTTTTTGGTAACCTACCTAGAAGTTATTTTTGCATTGTCAATGTAGTAACCATGAACTCTCCCCATATAATTGCTGTGGGGTTATGGAATTTTCCCTGCAGTGAGTTTTAATTATTCTGTGCTAATTAAGCAACTGATGCCTACTGTGAAAAATTCTCCCTTTGGAACAATGTGAGCAAAGGTGCATACATAAATTTTATAACATATGCATAAAAGCATCCTTTTTTATCTCTTGTACTAATTTCATGTCCTCATGTTGGGGCGGCAGCATGAATAAATATAACCCCTATGGCTGTATATAGAGTGCTCCAAAGACATAATATTCATCTTTTCCCACTAAAAAAATAGCAACATGGTATTTTTGGGCAGGCTGGATCCTTCCTTCAGCGCAAAGACTGTCACTTATTAAAAAGTTAGATAAAAAATGAAGTGCTTAATTATACTTGAGTTAAAGTGAGGCTTGTTTGTGCCTTGCTGGAAAAGAATCCCAGGATGGTTTGGGTTGGAAAGGACCTTAAAACTCGTCCAGTGCCACCCCCTACTATGGGCAGGGACACCTTCCACTAGCCCAGCTTGCTCCAAGCCCATCCAACCTGGCCTTGGATATTTTGTACTTGCAATGACATTGAAAAGGGAACAGAGAAAGGGCAGAGGGAGCAGAAACTCAAGACAGATGTTTTCTTCTGGAAAATGCATCATTCCTTAGGCTGTTGAGATTATAGGACAGAGAGTTGCAAGAACTGGCAAGATTATCATTGGTGATGTGGAATCACTCCAGTGGTGGGCAGGCAGTAGGAAAGAGGATATTTGAAGACAAAATTAATGTATAAAAATGCCCAGGGATGTAATTTCTGATCTAAATAAATAAAACCTCTTTTATTCTACTTGAAACTAAATAGATTTTTTGATAGCTGTGCTAGAGATAAAATATATTCTCTGAGAAAACTTTCATTGGATTAAAACCCAAGCTTTTTTTTTTTTTTTTTTTTTTTTTCCCTGAAAGAAGTGTCAGTATAAAACACAAATCAGCATTAGTTGTTTCCAGTGGTGGTTTGGAAGGGAAGATTTCTGCCTCACAGCTGAAGCACTGCACTGGTGCTTATGATGGAAGTGAGCTGAGTGGATGGATAATTGGATAATTACAGCACTAATGGAGCCCTGGGAAAACTGTTGCAGGTCCCTCCTATGCTCCAGACTGCAGCTGTGTCTGCTCCGTGAGGTGGAGGTGGCTGAGCCACCTGGGGAATTGTGTTGGCTGTCACTGCACTGCTGATTTCAAAACACCCCAAGGACAGCTCTGGAACAGGAAAGCTCTGTAGGACAGGGATGGATGGGCTTGAGAGCACCCCAGAAGTGCCAAAGGACTTGATTTCTGTGCATATGAAAGATATGGAGCTGAGCTAAGGCTCTGTTTTAGGGGGAATGTGGTCTAGAGCATGTCCTGAGGGTGTTGTCACACCCAGGTGGCTGCACTGGGGTGGAGTGTGAACATCTTTAGCCCAGCCACATAAGGCCAGGAAGAGTTGGAGGCTGTGCCTGGGGGAATTTGGGGTTCAGCTATTTATCCTGCAAAGGGGAACCTTTGTGAGCCACTAAAACCACAACAGCAAAGTCCTCATGGGTGCAAAGCCCTGCCCTGGGCTGGGCCTGCTTTGCCAAGGGAGCTCTGGTGGGAAGAGCAGGAGAGACCACAGTACCCAGGTAGCAGCATCCTGCACCACAAACCTCCTGAGATCCCTTCCGGCCTAAGTCACCCATTGATCCTTTAGAAAACTGGGCTGAGCACTGAGCTAGAAACTTATTTTCATTTTTTTAATTAAGAAATTCAGGAAGAAAACTCAAACCAGTTGTAAATTTATTTTAGACTAAACCCCAAAGATGAAATCACTTCTTAGCAGGCAGCTCTCTGTGTCACCTGGGTGTTGCAGCCGAGCAGACAGGTGGATATCCTAGTGATATCCACTTGTGGGTCCAGCAGGGCTGTGGAGATCTGATCCAACCTGACAGTGACAATGTCCTGGAGTCAGGAGCTGTGGCAGCCACATCAGTCTGTGGAAATGTGAAAATGCCATCCTAGCAGTGAGCTGTCACAAGCAGGAACATGGGCTGCTTTCCACTTAAAATTCTCCATATGACCAGAAAAAAAAAAAAAAAATCTGCATGAATCTTCTTTAGAACAGCCCATTTTTCCCTTTTCAAATTACAGATCTGACATTTCTATAGGTTTTTAATTCAATTATCTTTAGCTCTGCTTAACTGGGAGCCCCTGGTCCTTGTAAAGATACAGGGCAAACATTTTCTTTTGGCAGCTCAGCCTCATTTCTACTTGTCTTGACAAGATGCTTAAAGAAACTACAGGTTTCAAAAAGGTTCATTTCTTTCATCTATTACTTCAAGATACTCTGGGCAAGTTCATCACAATGATTTCCAAATTTGCCATTTTTTTGATCTTTCCATCTCTTCCTCATCTCATCTGTGCTACATTGCAGAAACACACAGATATAAATCCGTGCACTTGTTTGTTTTTTTTTTTTTTTTTTTTAATCCATGTGTGCTCCCTTTTAAGCTGTGCTGGTGTTTTCCTTGCCATGGCAGCTGACACTCAATAATCAGAAGAGAAAAGCTTTATGTCCATTATTCCCTTTTCCTCTGTAGAAGGAATTTGTACAACAAACTGTGAGACCAGTGCACATTGCAAGGCATTGTCACAGAGGGCTCCTGATTGTTCTGGCTCGAGCCCACAGAAGTCTTTTTGCTCCCTAAATTTAGAAATTTACCCCCAGAAAGGATTTCTCCTCCTGCAGAGGGTGCCAGCAATTTGAATGGGTTTTCATTTTCATGGGAGATAAAAGGGAACGTTACATTTCCCTGTGAAAATAAAAAGCGCGCTTGCGTTTGTCAAGGTTTACTCTTTGATAGTCCCCAAACATAACTTTTGAAATGGAATTAATACTGTTCTTTTTGCTGGGAGGTGGCCAGCAGTGGGGATAACCCATCCTGTGATGTCACCTTTGCTATCCCCAGCAGAAACTCCCTGGGACACCTCGGCTCTGCTTTGAGTGTTGCTCTCAGTCCTGTGGAGAAGCTTGATGGAACATGGAAACACAGACTCATTTAGTTTGGAAAATCCCTCTGAGATCATCAGATCCAACTGTTCCCCCAGCACTGCCCAGGCCACCACTCACCCATACCCCCAAATACTTAATCTACACAGCTGTTAAATCCCTCCAGGGATAGGGACCCTTCCCTGGGCAGGAAGGTGACACTTCCCTATTCCAATGCTTAACCAGCCTTTCAGTGAAGAATTTTTTCCTTTTCTTTTCCAAGCAATGTGGTGAAAAAAGGGCTATTCAAATGCATAAAGTATGCAATTATCTGATATGTTAATTGTTTAATTGTATGTGCCTTAATAAAGAGAAATGAAAACTGCCCAAGTGCAATATCTGGCCAGGTTGGATGGCACTTGGAGCAGCCTGGGATAGTGGAAGTTTCCCTGCCCTTGGCAAGGGGTGGAATAAGATGAGCTTTAAGGTCCCTTTCAGCCCAAAGTACCCTGTGACTCCAGGATAAAGTATATATGCACTGCATAATTGCTTTTCCAATTTTGGGGCATGACTAGGGAAGGAAAATGGTGAGGGATTGGCTTCCTCTGCTCCCTGCCACTGCCTGTGTATGGGGTCAGGATGTATCTGCTAAAACACACCTCAAACCAAGCTGTAGGTCAGGTTTGGGGGGCAGGAGGCAGAGCAGCATCTTCTTCCTGCAGCACGTTCTGTGCAGTGGCAGGGAGGGTAGCAGACTTTGGAGCATGACAGATTCCAAATTGCTCTGCTTGGTCAGGTGAATTCCAGAGTGCCTCCCCTCCCCTGCCCAGTGCAGGGGCTGTCATTTCCTGGAAAGGGAACCTTTGATCCAGGATCTGTTACTCTCCTGCCAAACAGAGCTTGCAAATTACTAATGGTTCTGGCAAAAGAACTTTAATTTCGTGCCAGTGGGAGATTTCAGGTTAATTAAATGGTCTCGTTGCTCTGTGTTTCACCAGGTAACTGCTTTGGGCTGAGGCTGAGGAACTTTACAACTTGAGAACCTAATCCTGTCTTGACCTGAGTTTCAGCTGGCCAAGCCAATGTCTCCAAGTGCCTGAACAAATTCTGAAACTCACTCTAAGAAACTTTAGGGCCACACCAGGACAACAGAGTGCTCCAGGCTGTGAAAGTAACTCCTTGCTACTTCCCACTTCTGTTAGCCTTCAAGCAAATGTCCAGAAATGTGAGAAGAGCAGCAAACCCAGCTGCTGAAGCATGTCACATAAATCAGGGGTCTCACCTGTGTGGTGGGTGAGCAAAACAGAAAGGTGAGAAATCCCAGGGCAGAAGGGAAAAACTCCAGAGCAAGCTTTTACCTGAGGCAGTCAGCGTTTGTGTCTGCAGCACAAAGAGAGGAGGTGGGTGCTGTTGGGTTAAAAACTGGCGTCCTTGGTGTGGCAGAGCACGTGCTATCAAATCCAGTCCTCTCTATGCATTGACAGTGGTGTTGAACTTCACTTTGGCTTTCAGCTGAGATAGGAGGCTCAAATGGGATGGGACATCACACAGACATCAATCATGGATGTAGGAGGAGTCCCTACAGAGAGAAATGGGAAGGGGCAGCAGTAGGGGCCCTGCACATTTGCTCAGGGGGATATCTGGAGTAGGATGAGAGTCAGGGAGCATTTGGGAGACCAGATATTTGGATTCTTCTAAGAGCACTGTGGATAGTATTTCTGGAGGTATAGGGTACTGGAATGGAGGAAATTAGATGAGCTCAGAATTTAACATCCGTGGATGTCTAAAGATTTTATATCACATTTTGAGACTCTGATAAAGTGAAACAGTGAAACAAGAACAACTGCAGAATGTAAGAGAAACATTGCTGAGATATCCAGAGGGATCTTTGCCTGTAATGATTGCCACCAGTGTTATTTCATTCTAATTCAGAAAAAAAAAATCACATTATAATTAACAACAAGAAAAAAAGGTAAGAATTTGGACAAAAATAATACTGATAAAAGCAATCCAGGTTCTGTTCTGAGAGGTGCAGATGAAGAGAGGATTTAAGTGGAAAAGGGAGGCAAAGGTAAATAGAAAAGACATCCCTGGTGAGCAAAACCTGTTCTACCTTTTTCAGTGCAAGGATGATAATAATTACAGCAGTATATGATTTATTCAGTTTTTATAGCCTTTTTCCTTGCACTCAAAAGAGAGATGGGAAAGGCTCAGGAAAATGCAGAGAGATGGAAGAGACTCTGAAAAAAAAAGCCTGCCTGATATTGCTTTCTGCAGCTTTCTGCCTCTGTCTTGAAGGAATAAAAGATGTCAAATCTCCATATTTTGGGGCTCTGTCATTTCTTCCCCTCTCTGTATTTTCCTGAGCCCTTGCAGAGTGGCAGTGCCTGGTGAAGGCAGGAAGAGGAACAGGAGGTGTTCTCACCTGGCTCCACATGCGTTCTGACCTGCTACACCCCATTGCTCGTTAATATGGCATTTTTAGGGTAGGATGGCTCTGGGCTGGCAGGTGACAAAATTGTTGGAGGTACGTGCTGCAGCTGGAGCCAGGAATTGCAGGGGGACAGGTGGAGGTCTGTAAATAAGGACACTTGAAGCCTGTCTGTGCGATGCCAAAGCCATTCCCAGCCAGGAGAGAGCTGAGCTTTAAACAGCAGGTCACTGCTGCTGGTGCTGCTGCTGTCACCGTGAGCCAAAGGACAGGATCTGCTCAGCTTTCAAGGGGTAAGTTCACAATATATGTAAAAGCCCCCAAACTGGCCAATTTCAGACCATTTGTACAAATTCACTGTGGTTTCTTACCCCATCCACCTCCCTCGTTGCAGTGGCCATGGCACCTACAGCACCTCTCCTGCTCCTCATGTCCTGCTCCTCAGCAGGACAGCCCCAAAAGGACATCGAGGGGCTGGAGCGTGTCCAGGGAAGGGAACGGGGCTGGGGAAGGGGCTGGAGCCCCAGGAGCAGCTGAGGGAGCTGGGAAAGGGGCTCAGCCTGGAGAAAAGGAGGCTCAGGGGGGCCCTTCTGGCTCTGCACAACTCCTGACAGGAGGGGCTGGGCTCTGCTCCCAGGGAACAAGGGACAGGATAAGGCAAAACAGTCTTGGTTTGTACCAGGGGAGGTTCAGGTTGGAGACTGGGAAAACTTTATCCACAAAAAGAATTGTTAAGCACTGGCACAGGCTGCCCAGGGCAGTGGTGGTGTCACCACCACCCAAAAATGTGTGGACGTGGGGGTTTAGGGCATGGTTTGGTGGTGAGTCTGGCAGTGCTGGGTTAATGGTTGGGCTCAATGATCTTGGAAGGCTTTTCCAACCTCAACAGTTCTGTGATTCCATGATTCTAGGACCTGCTCCTAAACCTGCCCATTTGTAAAGGTCAGATCTAGACCCGATCTTAGAAGGAAAACCTCAGGAGTGTGGTGTGGGATTTGTGCAGAGCATCATGTGAATATCCTACACTCACTCTTTTTCCTGAAGGCAGTTTGTGTTTAGCTACCTTAGGCTTGGCTATAAATCCCATTTTTGTGCTGTAGCTTTTCTTACACCTTTTCTCTGGTCCCTGCATTCTGATGTTTTGTCATCTACCTTTACAAGCGGTTAAAAGTCAAGATTGCCTCGTTGAGTTTGAAGGGCAGAGCAGTCCAGCACTGATTTTTCTTTGACTTCTACCTCATGAAATTGGCTCTATTGGTTCAATATGACTTATGGGCCATTTCAATTTGTTGGGACTCTGGAGGGGTTTTTTTCCATTGATGTGGAGGACTGCAGGCCATGAATGGCAATGAGAAGTTCGACCCAATCTGTGTAATAGGCTCAGGAGGTGGATTAGAGCAATATTATCAAATCATATCAATTTTTATGCAGGTCCATTAATGAAGTTCGTGTGGCTGGTCTGTTTATAGACAGTGTTGTTTGGTATGTCATAGATCATTTTCTGCATAACTGAAATGATTATTGCAGACATGCAATCAATGAAATCTTCTTCTTTCAGTTGGCACACTTGATTTTCATCATGAAATTTTGCTCAGGCTTTAATGGGAATAAATTTCCAGTCCAGCTAGGCTCTGAGGACATCCAGTAAGGACACTGCAAAGGTCTAGCCTCTGCCAGCAGTCACTCACTAGCAACAGTTCCTCAGGAAAGGAGCTGGGAATTCCAGTGGATTGTGCTTTTGGAAAGAGGCAAACATGAGCTGTGGATGTTGAAATAGAGGAATGGTTCAGAAGTGGAATAAGTTTGCTGTATGTAGTGGCAGTGGCTGAGCACCAAACTTCAGGAAAATGAGACCGAATCAGGGGGAGTCCAGAGGCAGAGGACAAGAGTCAAGCTTTAGAAACCATGAGCCAGAAGAAAAGACTGAAGTAATTGTGTGGGTTAACTTTAGAGGAGAAGAGACAGAAAGGAAACACGATGGCCCAAACTCCCAGCACGTCTGTGGCTGCTGAGCAGTTTCTTCCCTATGTCATGGCGAAAAGTGACTTAGCTTGGATGGCAGCAATTAATAAGCTTATTTAGGCTTTTTATAAAATTTCTGATAGTTTGAAATATATGGTGGAACAGATTTTCTCAAAAAATTATATATTCTCAGTTGCTGGATGTTTTAAAGACCAAGGTCCATATATCCAAGAGGAATACAGCAGATATCCAGGGTTTGAAACCCTTCCTCAGTCTTTCCACATTTCTTTTCCTAAACACACCTCTTTGTACATACAAAAATCACACATATTTTCACTTTTTTCTCCCCAGTTTTGATATGCAGGTTTTCTTTGTGCTCTGTAAAGTTTGCTCATAGATGGTTTCACTTAACATTCCTAGTCTTTTTCTGGGAATAGGAGTGCTCAGACATTTGTGAATCACAGTCATAGAATCATGGAGTGGTTTGGGTTGGAAGGCACCTTAAAATTATCTCATTCTAAATCCTTGGACAACATCCACTATTGGAAAGTAGTCACTAAACAGGTGAAGAAAGGAGAAAAATGATTTCAGATTTTTGGAGGAGGACTCTGGCCTGGTCTCTGCTGACCTTGTATCATGTATACTACTATGAAAAAATAATTAACAATTATACAATTAATAATGCATATTTAGTGAAAAATCAATCACGTATAAATTTCCATGTTTCTATCTTGATGAAGAAGAGTTTTGTCTGTATAATAAAGTGAATTTCATCCGACAGTAAGAAGATCTCCTGTGATGGCAGCAAACAATGTGTTCATGTCTCCTGATTACTTACAGGTTACTGAGCCTTTTGGAATATCTTTTCAATATCTTTGGGTTCTTTTCACTGAATTTAGTTTCCTTTCTCTGAACACAAAAAATAAAATATTCAATTGTAATAACAAATCCTCTGATGGCATGAAAACATTATTAAACAACTTCAATAACCTCTAGAAACATAAATGTAATATAGGAGAAACATTCCTTTACAAAAGTCGATTGGAGGTAGGGTTTGATGCAGTTTGTCAAATCCATCTTGTTTCTAAAGCATGATGGAAGTTAATATTGATTGCCATTTTAAAGCCCAGCTTGTGGGCTTTGTTCCACTCAGCTGCCAGCATTGTCATTCCCAAGGTTTATTTTTCCTGTGCTCTCAGATCACGGGGGCTACTGGAGCATGTTAGGGCTGGTAATAATACAGCTGCTGATAAACAAAAGCCGTGAATATCAGCACAGCAGAATGAAGTGGAATAAGAAAATCTCTCCCTGCTGTGAACATGTTAAGAGCACTAATCAAAATTTATTTAAGGAAAAACTCCTGTAGTAACAACAGCAATCTGCCCGTGGTATCAGTTCTTTCTCTAATCTGCCAATAATGAATAATATCTGTTAATTATTTGATCTGAGATATTGCCATCTGACCAATAGAATTATAAATTCTAAAATTAAAGAATTCATTATTACCTATCACTGTCCAACTATGAAACTTTACCTTAATACCTTTAATTAAAAGGATTTATCTGTTGACACGTCTGTGTTTTCCCAAAGCTCTTAGGAGTTTCTCCCTGGAGGTGTCCTCACTACGCAGTTCTAGGAGTAGGGCAGTTCTGGCAGACATCTTTTTGTTGCTGTCACATTCCAATGTCCCTGCAGAGCTGGAACCCTGGTGCTTCAGACTCTTGGCTTCACAGGCAGAGGGACATGAGAGATGCTTCCAGGGCAGCACCACAAACTCCAGCCTTACACCGAGCACCCTGTGCAGGCAGGAGGGCAGCCAGAGCCCAGAGTTTGCTTTAAAATGCCAGGACAGCAGATCCCAGACCTGAGGTACTGCAACCCCCAAGTCAATAGGCAGGGATGCTGCTGAACCTGTGGACCTGCAGGAATGCAGGAACAGGAGTTCCTTCTTCTCCACCCCATGCTGAAAGCCCTGAGCCTTTCCTTCATGGCAGGAATAAAAGATTCCCAGATAAAACCATTTCTGCCTTGTGCTGTCAGATGTCTTGATGTACTGAGCACACTGCTACAAAGTGCTCAGAGTGCTGTTCTTCCCTTGAATTGCTGTTTTTCACGGGAAAGCTGCTCAGCTGGAAAATGTCTTGGCTGGCAGACCCTCAGGAGGTCAAGCAGCACATCATTGTCAGGCCGAGGTACAGCCTCAGCCTTCTGCTTCCCCAGACCTGCTTGGGTTTTTTTCCCATCCATCAGGACAGGTTTCTCCCTATCCTGGTGAGACATAGAGCACTGCAGTTGCCTGTGCAAGTGAAGGCTTTATTAGCACATCTGCTTTGCACTGTCTGCTGATTGATGGGGCAAACAACCCCAAACTCCACATGAGTGCAAACTTTCTATTACTTCACTGCCCTCGGAGAAGCATCACCCTAAAAGAAAAGCCTCACAACATGATCTGTGTATGCATAAAGTGATTTATTTCAAAGGCACACTGTATTAGCAGTGCTTCCACCCATGTGCTCTTCCCCTGACAGAGACAAATTGCTATCTCAGCAGCTGGTCCTGCCAAGGCAATTTGCACTTGCTTTGCCAAGTGACAGGAAACTCCACTCTGTACCCTTGTCCCCCCTGAGTTGTCTTGTTAAAGCGTTTTTGGGCTGCAGGAGCTGATCTGCAGCAGTCAGCCGAGGCACTGGGATGATCAAAGGGCTGGGAAAGTAGTCAGGAATTTTCCTGCTGAAGGGAACTTTAAAACATGTCCCCCTCTCCCCCCTTCATTTCCTCTGGATGCTTAATCCTATTTAAATGATAACATGTCAGACATGCCCAGTCATCAGCTAGCAGGTGTCCCTGCTGAGATTTCCAGCTTGAAGTTTTGGTGCAAGGATTTTTTTCCAAATATTGACTTTTCAAGGTTACTGATGATGTGCTCAGGCACAAGAGTTGTTCAGCCCACATCAGGAAAAGAGGCACATAAGAAGATGGATGCATTTATCAGGCAAATGGTGTGACTGGATATATACTTTTGGATTTACCTGTAAGACCTTGTTTGAATAAATCCCTGTTTTTCTATAATTACCTGTGCAAACACCCCTGAGCCCTCATCTTTCAGCTCCTCAAAGAAAGAACTCTAATTTATGATGTTTACATGGCAGTGTCTGCGTGCTGGCACCAAACAGGCTTCAGTCTTCATCTCCCCCAAGAAAAAAAAATCTTATTAAATAACAGTGAGAAACCTACAGGATCCATTGTGTGACAGTGCCTAATGTTGCACTTCCAGCTCTAGCTAAGCCAATTACTGGAGGTATGGAAAAGGACAAACTTCAGACAGCTCTGCTCCATCCTTTTGCTGCTGGTGGGAGAAAGGGAAAGCAAAGCTGGATTTCTAGATCAGACCAAATAACCTGAGCTGGCTGTTTTGGCTGTGACAGTGCTGAAGCTTTCACACCCTGCCACTTCTTTCAGGACACTTGTTCCATGATTTAATAACTCTGATCCTTGCAATTCTGTAGCTGAACTAAAATTAGATGCTATGTTTGAGCCATTAGTCTGGCTTTGTGTGTCCCAGGAGCAACAGTCCAGCAGTGCTGTGAAAAATAGTGGTGATTTTTAATTTTTTTTCTTTTTTGAGAAAACAAGAACAACTAAATTAGTGCAAAAAATCTGTAACCCAACCAACCAAGCAAAAACACCCAAAAAACAAAACAGAACAACTTGTTTTCTCTGTATACAGAGAATTTAAAAATCTTCAAAGCAGCAAAAAATTGGGAGGGAGGAAAAGCAGTTAAATCAAATGTTTCTATGGTGGTCTTAGGTGAAAAGCTGACTCTGGTAGTGTTCAAAGTGCTTGGTAACCTTTTGTCTGAATATTTCACAATAGTAAAAAGAAAGAACAAAGTACTTAACCGCTTCCCGCTTTTTTTTTTTTTTTTTTTTTTTTTTTTTTTTTTTTTTTTTTTGTTAAATTAGGCCCAGAATAACTATTAAAGGTATTAACTGTTCTGTGCTAGTTTGTCAAATTATTCTTACACATTTTGGGTTCTGTTTTGGGGTTTTCTTTATAGACGTGGGTTTTTTGCAGTGCTCACCACACCAATCTCTGGCTTCCTGGAGTGTTTGTCATTCCAAACACACCACCTTCTCCTCAGGGCCTTGCCTGCTCCCTGGCCAGCCAGCTGGGATGATTCTAGCCAAAGATAATTAAAGCAACAAATGGCAAACAGTGGAGAGCAAATAAGGAGTATTGAGCTCTTGCCTGTGCAGGTAGGGCCATGTTTGCACATGGGTGCTGATATTGGGAAAAATGGCTCTGGCCCAGGAATTGTGTTTGCAGGAACTGGGAAACAAGGAGGGTGTTAGGAAAACTGATGAGTGAGGGCTTGTGGATTCGAGCAGAGCAAATGCTGTGCCCAGGACAGCTCAGTTTGGCTGTCCCAATCCTTATTCCAACAGATCCTTGGGTGGTCATTTTGCTTTAGGAATCAGTTGGAGCTTTGGCAGCTCCAACAGGAACACAACCAGTGTTTATAATAACATTTAGTTGATACAGTCTTCATCTTCCAGGATTGCCTTTGTCAGCTGCTTCAATTAGATTCTCTTAATGTCCATGTTAATAAATATTTTTTAGTGGGATGAAATGATATTTGGATAGGAAAATGTATTCAGTGTCACCATTTAGATGTAATGCCACTGCAGCTTTTGCATATCCATAGATTCATTCATGTGATCAGAGAATCACAGAGCAGACTCAGAACATCTCGAGCTGGAAGGAGCCAAAAGAAGAAAGTCCAGAGGAGGAACTAACATGATCAGAGGGATGGAAAGGCTGGGAGAGTTGGAATTGTTCAGCCTGGAGAAAAGAAGCTTCAGTATGATGTAATTGTGGCCTTCCAGTGCCTGAAGGAGCTGACAGGAACCAAAGACAGAGACAATTTACAAGGAATGGAGGGACAGGACAAAGGGAATGGCTTCCCACTGCTAGAGGGCAGGGTCAGATAGGATATTGGGAACCTGTTCCCTGTGAGGGTGGAGAGGCCCTGGCACAGGGTGCCCAGAGGAGCTGTGGCTGCCCCTGGATCCCTGGAAGTGTCCAAGGCCAGGCTGGACAGGGCTTGGAGCAACCTGGGCTGGTGGAAGGTGTCCCTGCCCATGGCAGGGGGTTGGAACTGGATGGGCTTTGAGGTCCCTTCCATCCCATACCATTCTGGGGTTCCATGATTCAGGTATCCATGCAGTCTCTGTGCTTGTGAAAATGATTATGATATGGTAAACATTGAAAAATGAAATCATTGACAGAGAAATAAAACAGCTTTCTGAGACTTTTATAGTGGTTTCCAGGTCAGGAGTCATGAAAGATTGACTTGTGTAAGGAATGTTTGGTTCCTATCTGTAAGTCTCTTTCCATGTTGGAGCCAACTCCTGGCAGCCTGTTCTTAAGTGTAAATGGATTTAACTTTCCAGAACTTCATTAATGTCTCACTGATTATCAATAGCTGAGGTTTTTTTAATGTGTGGTGAACTGAAGTTTCATTCCCTATGATCATCAGCATCTCTGGAAGTGTTCAAAAAAAGTGTGGATGTGGCACTTGAGGACACAGTTTAATGTTGGATGTGGTGCTGGTGCTGCGTTGATTATTGGTGATCTTAAAAGTCTTTTCTGACCTTAATGACTCAAAGAGAGCACTTATCAACTCTGGTGTCATCTCTTCCAGGCTCTTTCATTAATTTTGCAAATCCAGTGGTGTTCAAACCAAAATATGCTTGTGAATTTTCTTTATTAAAATCAGCAGTGTGATGGGTGAGGAGGAAAATGTTTATAATTAGAATATAAATAGAATATAAATAGAAGATTGTTAAGCAGGTCTAAAGTGGGCGTAGTGTCTGCTGCCTGCCTCACACCAGCACCTGGAGCAGGTGTGTCCCCGTTTCTAAACTGCAGAACTTGTCAAAAGTGTGTTAAGTAACCAAAGGCAATTTCAACCAATAATCTGGTCCTTGTCTGACAGCTTTGGTATTGGATACATATTCATGCCCTCCTTCAAAGCTGATTCCTCTTTATTCTTCAGAGGGTGAGAGCTTCATTGCTAATCAGAACACTATTCCCACTTATAACTTGTAGCAAATGAATCTCAGCCAGTTGTTTAAATTGAAATTTTTAGCTGCCAGTCAAGACAGGTCAAATGGGAAATGAAAAAAAATTAGGATCACTGACTAAAAGGAGCAAATATCTCTATGCATCCACCTGTGGCTCCATGTATTCTCTGGGATGTTAACTCCATGCAGATGGCAACTATTCATCTGGCTTTCCTATCTTAAGAAATTATTTCAATTCAAAGGAAATAAATGCTTTTAAAATGCCGTCCACTCACTGCAATTGACTTTGCCAGCAGGTTAAAATATCTCTAAAATGAATATTCCACTTCAGATGGGATTTTTGATGACTAAAGTGCCTTAACTGTGTCTGCAGCAATTGCCTCTACTGTTTCTCTGGGAAAAAAAAATCCCAACAAAACAACCAGCAGCCCTGGTATGGAGAGAAACCCCAAATTTATTTATACATCAGCAGGAAATACAGGCCCTAAACACTGAGGGCACCACGTACTTCACAAGCATAAAATATGAGTATTTTATGAATACTCAATGAATTTTGATTTGATGACTCCACCACAGGCTCGAGGAGAAATAGGAGCACAAAGGTCTGGTGGCTGCTGTAAGGGCCTGGAGGGGGTTATTGGCAAAAGGAGGGTTAGAAGGCTCTCCAGTCCCTGCCAGCACTACTTTAAATCAATAAATGCTGGGTTGCAGCCTTCAGGTGCTGCTAATGTGAGGCATTAAAAACAATTCCAGCAGCGTGATAACCTCTGATATTCTGAACCAGGCCATTTTATCTCACAGAAACACCTTTCCTAGCTCAGAGAATTATGGAGCACTTGCCCTTAAAGCCTTGGTAATTGCTGGAGGTAACACCTTGGATAACTCAGCCCTGGGTTTGCAGAGCTCCTAAATGTCCCTTGTGGAGTAATACAGGGAAGGGAGGTCACAGTGCCAATGCAGGGACATTTATCTGACAAAGGCAGCATTTGATATTGCACCTCATTTTTTCTTCTCACACTGGAAGACAAGGACAAAGGACACTCGAAAATTACAACCTTTTTAAAGCTAATAGATATAGGTGGCTCTCTGAGCATAAAAGTCTCCTCTGAAATGTGGAAGCTCCTCTGTCTGACATATTTTTCCTCTAAACATTGGAATTATCTGACTGAAACAAGTAAAATCATTAATTTACACTGGCAAACATAGGAATGCCAGCAGAGACAGGATCATCCCTGGCATCAGGCAGTAGAGGATGCAAATGGCTTCTCTAGATGCATTCCACTTTTTCCTGATATTTTTTTTCTTTTTCATCAATAACCCAATCTCTCTTCCTGTGTATCATTGCAACAAAAGCTTCTGGAGACAGACATGCTGCCCTGAGATATTCCCTTGCTCTGGCTTTTCTGCTTTAATGCTGGAACCCTGAAAAGGCAGAAAAGGATTTTGACAATTGAAGTTGCAGGCGGGTTTGCTCTCGGTGCCATTGTAATTTACTTGCTCAGATAAATGTCTTTTACACTTGGGTAATTTCTTTGCATTGTGTGTGTTATTCATAGTTGAGTGAAGTTGAAAATCCTAAAAGATGCTTTAACTTGGCTCTTTCTAGTTGGAATTGCTTAAGAAATGTTTATGGGATTATTGTTTTGCCTTGCTTTTCAGTCAGACAGTCTCAGTTGGAAGAAAGAAGCTGCATGTAACAAAAAAGGAAAAAAAAAATATCCTGCAGCAAACCAAGGCAGGTTTGTTTGGGATGGGGATATCTGAACAGGGCTTGAAGTGGTCTGTGTTATGCTCTCTGATGGTGTTTCAGGGGAATTTAGGGATGAGATAGCCCCAAGAACAGAACCACGCTGCTCAGGAACATCAAATATGTAATTTATCAGGTGGGAGAGGCAGAGCAGGTGGGTTGTGATTTTTATGATAATGTTTCTGCTGCATGATTTTTATCCTCACATATTTCACACTCCCCAGCCCTGCCCCTGTCCCTGCCCCATTTGGGACCAGCACCAGGGACCAGGACTGGATTTGTCCTTTCCTGGGCTGCAGCCCAGCTCCTGCACTGTGGGCTTGGACTCCTACCTGACAGGTGAAGTCTGTGTAGAGATAATCCCACAAGGGTTGTGGGATTGTTCTTCCCTATTTAGTGCTTTCTAACACGTCTGGTTGGCCCAGACCTCACAGACCTGGGCCAAGCGCTCTGTTCCCACCGCGCATGAGCCAATTCCCACCTTATTTGGGTCACTATCACCCTTTAAACCCCTGCCCAATGCCTGTTAGAAGGTTCTAGAATTCCTAAGTCATTAGAGCAAGTGCAGAGCTTTTGGGTAGGTTTTCCCCAGAAAAATTATCTGTGTTTTTCCTTCCCTGCACATGCCAGAATCAACTCATGAGATGGAGCTGGGCAAGTGTGACCAAGGTCTCAAGAATCTGAGCAATGCTTTCAGGGAAGGTTCACCCCATGACAGCAATTTATTGCCTTTATCAATTATTTGGAAGAGAGAACTCAGTTGATAGAGGGGGAAATAAAAGATACATAATGCAAAAAGTAAAGAGGCAAAGTTGACAGATAGTTGATAAAAATGTAACCTTCATTTTTCTGTTGACTGAGCTGCTGCAAATGATATGTATTTTAAGAGAACCAAAGGAAAGGTCTTGCATTTTGTAGTAAAAACCCACTAGAAAATCCTGCTGATAGCAGCAGACTCGACATCAGAGGAAATATTTACACCAAAATTGGAATTTTGTGGGTTTTTTTTCCCTAGACATTCAATGGGATTTGATGAAAGAAATTAATTCAGGAAAGTTTTGTGTCTTATGCTCCTTAGGACCTTCAAATCAAGAAATCTTTTTCAAAGGACTATAGTAATGTTGTGAGAGGAATCTTGCACAGGTGAAGGAAAGTAAAGTGAAAAAGGGTGTTATTTCCTGTAAAGAAATAACCTACCTTACAAACAAACCAACCCTAAAAAAACCAAAGAAGTAAACTAATAGTATAAAGTAACCTGAATAATCATAATATTATGCTGATTTGCTGTCAGTCTGGATCAGATCAGGAGAGGGGTGGGATGATTATGTCTCGCAAACGAAGCAAAAGCATTAAACTGATCTATTTTTTTATTCAGAGTTGGAAACTCCATGCAAACCCCCTATAGCTCTGAGGAAAAACAAGGTGTGGTTCTGCCAGGTGCTGAGCCTGCTGCCTGCTCCTCAGAAAACCTGTAGTTATGAATAACTCAATACCTCTGCAGTGCTGTGGTAAATGTGAGTCCCTCATTTTTGGGAAGCCGGGTCAGAAATGGGAGGTGCGTGGAAACAAAGCAGTTCAGAGATGGTCTTTAATTACAGAAATCCAAAGAAGGGACAAGAAAAGGTTCTCTCTCCTTTGTCTGCACCAGCCTTTGGAAGGATGAGACACTGTGTGTATAGTGCATCTCAAGTGGGACAAACCTCTTTCCAGTGGCAGATCATCAGCCACCAGAGCCTGCTGGGGACAGCTCCATTGAAACGGTGGAAAAAACCCCTTTTGTATTCAGGGCTTTGAGTCCATTCCTGTTTGTCCTCAGGTGGCACCTGCCTGCTGCTGCTTCTTACTCCACACTCTGAACATCTTAGAAAATGGGCTCTGAAACCATAATATTTTTTTTCAACTTTTTTACTCTCTTAAAGGCATCTTTATGGAGTGCATTGCGGGCAAGAACTTGACAAAACAATCCCTTCACGTCATTTTGTGCAACATGCCAGAGTTTTTTGAGGTTGTAAAACTTCAGTAAGAACACCTTAATTAAAAAAAAAAAAAATCAAACTGCTTTTGTTTACTACTGAAGCCCAGTCCCCTTCTGCTCTTGTGCCACACATCTTCTGCTCTGCAGTGAAACAAACTTTTTCTGAGCCTTCTAATTGGGCTTTTTACATCTGTCTGTGGTGCTAAGTGATGGTACCTGGACTGTTTTAATCTGCAAAGCATCATTTTCACAGCCACAGCTCCCAGTTTGGGTATTTTTCCTATTTCTCTTTGTATGCACTATTGCTGTTACGGTTTTCCTAGCAGCACTAGGAAAAAGAGAAGGGGAAAAGGAGGAGTTGGGAAAGTGAGGCTGGTGATGAGGACATGAGGAAAAGGGAGATGCACACAACAACAAACTTCCCCTGAGCCTCTGCTGGGCTTTGCTAGAGCAACTTGGCTGGTGGAAGGTGTCCCTGCCCATGGCAAGGGGTGGGACAGGATGGGCTTTAAGGTCCCTTCCAAGTCAGCACATTCCCAGATTCTCTGGTTCTACAATCAGTTCAGTGACTGCAGCCATTAAATAGTGGAATTTCCTGAACTCTGGCACATAAAATCCAGCCCTTTTTTCGAACTGAAAATCAAAGACTTTTCAGTTTTAACTCCATACCTTTACTCATCCTATGGTATTATTCAGATGAGGGTGTTACTTCTTTTGTTGGTAATCTTAGGGATCTATCTACAGATTGACTGCAATATGAGAATCCTTTGACAGAGCCATGAATTTCCAGGGCTTTAATGCTCACAGCCGAATCATCCTTTTCTTCTGGCTGTCCCTGTGACTATGCACACCTGCACACAGGTGCAGAAATCCACGTGGATGTTAAGAAACCTGCTACTCCTAATGAAGTCAGGCTGCTTGACAACGTTAACCACCTCTTCCAACTCCTCCATCTTCAGGGACTTGTAACTGAGATTCTCCTAAATATTCCAGGGAATGGGCACGGCCCCAAGGCTGCCAGGGCTCCAGGAGAGTTTGGACAACATTCTCAGGGATGCACAGGGTGGGACTGTTGGGGTGTCTGTGCTGGGACAGGGGTTGGACTCCATGATCCTGGTGGGTTCTTTCAACTCAGGATATTCTGTGATTCAATGAAATACTAAAAGACTCAGTCCTAAATCCAAACAGGATGTTGTAAAACAACCTAAAGCATGACAAAACTCCACTTCTTGGTCAAAGCTGCTTATCTCTACTTTTGTTTCAGCCAAAGAAGTTGTTTTGCCATGGCAGCACTGTTAAATGGTATAAACCCCTTTTGGTCTGATGATATATTTCAGTCAGAAAGCAATCAGGAGAAAATCTACTGCTTTGCAAATCTCCCCATAAATCTGAGAGCCCACTTACCTTGCAATGAAGGGTTATTCTGCCAAGTGAGAGGAAACAGAGTCCCTGTAGTTGCCATCTAAGTTGAATTATATTTAACCTGGAGAATAAACTCAGCACAAGAGTTATGCTGCACCATTAAAGTGGAGCCTATGTGCCAGCCTTGAAATGACTCTAAGGTCAGCCACAGATTCCCAACAATTACTCTTGTGCTAACCCCAATAACCAGATTTTAGCTAAACTATAGATATCTGCACTGTTCCCAGATTTTCCCAAAGACTTGGAGAGATGAGCAATTTAAAACTGAGGGTTTAATGCAAACCTGCAGATTCCAAGAGAAAAAAATGAAGCCGAGCAAAATCAGTCAAGTGTAGCTTGGAGAAGGATGGTTTGCAAGAGCCTGGAGTGACAGGACAAGGGGGAATGGCTTCCCACTGCCAGAGGGCAGGGTCAGATAGGATATTGGGAACCTGTTCCCTGTGAGGGTGGGCAGGCCCTGGCACAGGGTGCCCAGAGGAGTTGTGGCTGCCCCTGGATCCCTGGCAGTGTCCAAGGCCAGGCTGGACAGGGCTTGGAGCAACCTGGGCTGGTGGAAGGTGTCCCTGCCCATGGCAGGGGGTTGGAACTGGATGGGCTTTGAGGTCCCTTCCATCCCATACCATTCTGGGGTTCCATGATTCAGGTATCCATGCAGTCTCTGTGCTTGTGAAAATGATTATGATATGGTAAACATTGAAAAATGAAATCATTGACAGAGAAATAAAACAGCTTTCTGAGACTTTTATAGCGGTTTCCAGGTCAGGAGTCATGAAAGATTGACTTGTGTAAGGAATGTTTGGTTCCTATCTGTAAGTCTCTTTCCATGTTGGAGCCAACTCCTGGCAGCCTGTTCTTAAGTGTAAATGGATTTAACTTTCCAGAACTTCATTAATGTCTCACTGATTATCAATAGCTGAGGTTTTATTAATGTGTGGTAAATTGAAGCTTCATTCCCTATGATTCAACCACTTTTTCCTCTTCCTTCTACTCTCAGCAGATGGATCATTAAAGGGTCCCTATAGCATAAACTTATTTAAAGATATTCCTGGCTGCTTTGGCAATAGAAAGAGACTTGGAATTTAGTTTCTAAAAGTCAGTATCCCCTCATTTAATGTAATTACAAAACTACATAATTTTTAAAAATGAGACATTAACTCCACATTTATGATATTTAATGCTCTTGGTGTGCAGATGGAATGCATGTAAATGTGAAATTTTAAAAATGGTATTTTAGAAACACTCTACTCCAGGACCCTCTGTACATGACTTAGGGGAATCGGCAGCAAATCCATTCAAGGCATGAGTTATGGATGATAAAAATCCAGGGAACTTGTCTAATAAATAATGGCACTAAAACCCTCTTCCACAGTTCTCATTTCTAATGTGAAAATGTGCAGCCTGGTGTGACTGAAATGTAAATTGTGTGCCCTGAGACCTGTTCTCCTGGGGGAGGGTGAGGAGATGGATCCTCCTTGGCCAAACCACAGCAGTGGAAGCCCAGCTCCCATCCTGGATCATCAAATCCATCTTTTGACCCTATTTATGACCTGAAATTTTGGCCTGTGGTTGTGAGACTCCACCCATGGAAAATCACTGCCTTTGGATGGTTTTTTGAGCCTGTCATTTTGTCAAGTGGCCTTAGTGCCACCATCCTCACTGCTGGCACCAGGGATCCATCCCAGGGACCCACATGGATCCAATATCCCCTTCCAAGCTGACCTGACTGTAACAGACCTCCCAGGCTCAGCTCTCCCCGATGAGCTGAGTCTCTCTCTGGTGTCAGTTGAGTGAAATCCCCACTTTTGTTTGCATCCTGTGTAGAATCAGGCTCCCTACACCCACAAAATATTTAAATACACACAGAATACATGTGATAACAGGATCCAAATAATCCCTCCTGATGCACTAGCAGGAGGAAAAGTAGCACAGAAATAAACCCCAATAGGTCTGTGCTGTGCTGTTTCTCTTCTCTGTATTTCAGTCATTTCTGCAGTTGCTGCTGTCCTGCAACAAGAGAAAACTGCCAATTTAAGGTGATGCTTTAAAACTCACTTGTCATGCTGGAGGTTTGAGCTGACCACTGGTATTTCTTGCAGTGAGAAAAGAGGAGGGCAGGAGTGACTCACAGTCAATATCTATTATAATGTAATTCCAGATTCTGGGTTCTGACAGATGCTTGAGCTGCAGAGGAAGGGTCATGAGTGACAGAGTCATAAAAAGAGAGGGAAATGAGATGTCAAAGCAAGTTAATGGGGCTTTTTGGATATTACATCTCTCCTGGCTTGGGTCAACCCCCAGCAAAAGTGTACTTGGAACAACAGAAAAAATGTGCTTGAAAAAAAGAGGTTGAACTGTTGGGAAAAAAAAGGTTAAATAGGCTAAACTGTTGGGGAAATTTTAAACACTCTATTTCCACCTGCATTGGCTTAGATCGTGTTGAAGAAAGGGCAAAGGAAGCTACCACAGGCAGTTTACCTCTTAAATTCAAACCAAGAATTGTAGATTCATAATATTTTTTAAGCTGAAATTATGTTTTTATACTTTGGATTTTTTTAACCTAGGGCAGTTTCCTTTCATTTTTCTCCTTATAAATAGGATCAAAGCTTTTACTCAATCTCAGAGTGGCATATTTGTTCTGTTGTTGAATTATAAAAATCAAACCCAAACCCAGAGAATTCTGAGTGCAGTAATTGCAAAGCAGCTTATGTTTTTATCCCCCTCTTTTCCTCTGTTTTGTCTTTATTGAGAAATGTAAGAGGTTGAGAAAAGGAACTTTTATAATTAAATTATTCACAAAAAAGTGAGCAAACCAGGACATCAGACTTTCCACTAATAAGCTGCTCCTTTTTTTCTTCCGCATCATTAATATCCCTTTTGCTAAAGTTATTAAGATGAAAAATGGTTATCAATACTTTAGTTTTATAATCAGAAGTGCACTTATTTCTTATACACATAATTCCTCCTGACATCAGTCACCTTAATCTCACATTGTTTGTGCTTCAGCAGGCTTTGACATTGCTGTAATTATCTCCTGCTGTTTAATAAAGCACTTTTATTTGGAAGGCAGAACTAAAGCCTAACTGATGACCAGGAGAAAAGAAAGCTGGCATGGGAATTGGCATGGATTTGCATCCAGTGGGAGCATGGAGCCATTTAATGGTCTGTTATTTGCCTCAGGGAGTGTGGCTGGAGGTTTTTTAGGCTAGGACTCACACACTGCAGTGAGACTGGCAGGGAGAGCTGGGCAGGCTGGGTGGGACAACATCCCCCTGCCACTGCCACGTGCTGCTCGGCCAGGCACAGGGGTGCATCCCACCAGCACCATGTCAGCACAGGGCACCATGCCATGGCAGGCACCTCTGGAAGCAGCTTTTGTTGTGAACTGGCTCTGAAAGTGCTGTGGCCTCTTTTTTTGTGAGCAAGGAAGAAGGGAGCTTTCGGGATACATGGACAGAGAGGATTTACAAGGGTCTGGAGTGACAGGACACAGGGAATGGCTTCCCACTGCCAGAGGGCAGGGTTAGAGGGGATTTTGGGAAGGAATTGTTCCCTGTGAGGGTGGGCAGGCCCTGGCACAGGGTGCCCAGAGAAGCTGTGGCTGTCCCTGGATCCCTGGGAGTGTCCAAGGCCAGGCTGGACGGGGCTTGGAGCAACCTGGGCTGGTGGAAGGTGTCCCTGCCCATGGCAGGGGGTGGCACTGGATGGGCTTTGAGGTCCCTTCCAACCCAAACCAGTCTAGATCCTATAAATGAATTGTATTCTTCACATCTTGCAAGAGCTTTGCTTGGCCACAGAAAAGTGTTGTTTCTGTGAAAACATTTATTAAGCATCCAGTTAGTTTATTTTATTGGTCACTAAACCATTCCCTGTCCTCATACTCCATGGAAAGCAGTGAACAGCTGATACTCACAGTGTCACAGAATACCAAAATCCCAGAATCCCAGACTGGTTTGGCTTGGAAGGGATCTCAAAGCCCATCTCATTCCCTGTCATGGGCAGGGACACCTTCCAAGTTGCTCCAAACCCCATCCAACAGTCCTGGTCATGTGGAGTTAATTTTCCTGAGGCAAGGAGGAATTTGGAGGATAATGTGCAGGGTGATTGACATGCTGAAGATGGCCCTGTTAGCAATGCCACAGATGCTGATGCTGCGTTAGCTCCTGACAGTGATGAGTGGGGTGTAATATCTGATAAAGATTAGAGGCCTCAGAATCCAAACAAAACTCCTGAACAGGAATCCCATGATACCAAAACACCATTTACAAGCTCTGACAGTGAGATAATTGGGCTGGGTGTGGCTTCTACTTACAGGAATAAATGATGACAAATAGTGACTCTGGGTGGACTTTGAATGGGGAAAATGGAATACTCACAGATATATTTTTATATTATTTCTGCTGTCAGAAGTCTGGAGAAGGGAATGCCTGTGCATTTTTGTGTGATCTGTGAGTAGAACAGGGCTGGCTGTGCACAAGTCAACTACAGCACAGCTTCATTGTGACTCCCACACCGTGCTCCTTCCTCCATCATACCCTATGTGTCTCATCCATAAAACCCACACCAGAGCCATTCCTCCTCCTGCCATCACCCACAACCATTTTTCTTGTCACCTGTGACTTTTCCATCACTTAAGAATTTTCTCTTGACCTGAAAATTGGATTGTCATCTCAAGATGGATCATGAAAGAAGGAAACATTGCTCAATGAATCCATTCCTAACTCTCCTCTGTGAAACAGTGGGAAGCAATGTCAGGATATGTGATGTTCATCCATCACTGTCAAAGTGTCTCAGAAGCCATCAGTTTCTGCTGCCCTTTCCTGCAGCCACCTCTACATGACCAAGCTACTCCAGGTGATGTAAAACAAGTCCTGGGAAGGGGAAACTTGCTTGAAGAACAGAAAGTAAGGCAAGAAGGACAGAGTTCTTTTTTCCTTACCCTACTGACAAGTCTGGGGGGGAGTTGAGCCCACTCAAGCCCTTTTTGGGGGTCTGCAAGGGAGATGATGCTGGGAAAGCGATGGAGGAACACTTTTTATCAGCTCCACATATGAGGAGGTATCACTTTGTCCTCATACCTGGCAGGGCAAATGCAGTTTGGGAAGCTGGGCCTTATTACCTGACTCCAGACTTGTGCATTAACCTCTGCATTTCAGTTCACTTCTGCTGCTGAGCAGTGCTCACAGCCGGGGATTTACAGGGAGAGTGTTGGCATGGCTTTGAATTGGGGCTGTAGACTTAAACTAGTGTAGTGGTCTTTAGCTCTAGAAGAAGCACTGCATTTATAAAATTGAAAGAAAATACAATCCTAGTTAACCTGCTGGCCTATTCCCTATAAAATTGTGTCTGCTTTCACCAGGAAAGAGGAGAGGTACATTTGTCAGTGCAGTGTTAAACACGAGATGCTGAGTTGCCAGGAGGAACATATTTGTTATGACAGGGAAGATGAAGTATCCACTGTCTTTTAACCAAGTAAATATTGCAGGACTGCTCATTAAAATGCAGAGATCTGTCTTCATCCACCCTTCTGGAGTTCCAAATTTCGAGGTGCTGAGTGACTGGAGATGGGTTCAGCTACCAGAGCTTGGATTAGGCAGTGTGGGATTTCCCTCTGCAGCTTTTGCTGCCCCATCATCATGCAAGACATAATGTTTGCCCTGTGCACATGAAATTGAAAATTAGTATTTCCAGTGAGAGCAATGTAGGTAGAAAAGTGATTGCAGAATGAGAGTGGAAAGGGAAAAATAAGTATCCTACTTTTGCTGGTTTGGAGATAACTTGGATGTGATAAAATAAGAAATGATGCAGATTTTCAGTTTCAACTTCTCTAAACTGAGCAAACACTAAAAGGGCTTCTGTTAAAAATGGTGTTTCCAGTTGTTCAGAAAATATTGCTGGTCACTCTCACCCCCCTCCTGATCCACTACTGGAGTAGAAATTAGAAAACCTTTCTTGAGCAGACATTTCCAGCTAACATTGCAGTTACCTCATCTTCTCCTTTTCCCCATTAAACCTCCCATTCAAACGCAAAGCACACACTTCACCAGAGGAAAAGATGATTTCCTAGGGCCAGGTGGGGTTTTTTTTAGCACTTGAATCCAACTGAGTAACAAAGGGAAGAATAACACACTTCAAGCCTTCAAATCATGCATTTTGCAGAGCCCTCCAGCTGTCGGGGGGGCTGCCAGCACATGCTGACTGAGTTCACCCATCACAAACTCCTCACACCATGGTACATTTGTTAAAATGAAAGGTGCCTCTTGCAGAATAAATCTCAAGGAATGTATTGCCGTTAACTGCAACCACTGTTGGTGCCTCAGAGTGAAAATCCTTCGGAAATTTCTTATGAAGGGAAGTGCTTCTGTGGCAGAGGACAGGGAGCAATTGTGTGCAGGGTTTGTATGGCTTCAGTCTGCTGGGAAGCATTGATAGACATGAACTGAAGTCGATTGGAGAAATATGCCTGTGAAAACTTCTGTTAACTTTATAATAGCACGTTCCAGCAGCAAGGCAGGAAAGAAGGCTTCTCTAATGGTTGTAATGTAGGTTATTTTGCTGGACTTGGTGTCTCAGATTAAGCTGACGTGTCCACCTGAAGCCATCTGTGACAGGCTTCTTATAAAGGAAACTATCCACATCTAGATGTTGATGAAACGACCATCAAACTTTGTAAAAAACCCCAAAATACAGATGCTTAGAAAAGGTATCTGAAAAGTTACCTGAAAAACTTAAAAAGTTATCTGAAAACACCTTTATGTGCCTTTAGGATTAAAGGTGAGATTAACATCTCCAGATGCAACAGTTTTTTCATAGAGAATCCAGACTCACTCAGCTCAGAAGTTTCTAGGCAAACCTCCGTCTTCCCACAAACTGATTTTAAATGCACAAACAAATAAACAAACAAACATTGATTTTTTTTTTTTTTTTTTTGCAAAATATTGCTATGCTGATTCATTTCATGGCATCCTGAGTTTATTCCTGAGAGCAGAGCATTGCAATTTTAGTTTTGGAGAGCTGGGCAGGACTCACAGAGACAGTGGAAGTGACTCTGTGACAAACTCTTTGCTGTGGTTTCAGTGCTCAGGTAATTACACGAATGTCTGAATTAGAGGATCTTTTGATTGTGAGAGGGTCCAAACACACAGGGGAAAACTGCCAGAGCATTTCTGTAAAGACTGGGTATTTTGGCATGCCAGGGGTGTTTTTAGGAGCTGAAAAATATATGTACCAGTGCATCCTACTATTCAAAATACTCTCCTGGTGTGGGGAAGCAGCTGGGACACATGGTCCCTGCCCTATACTTCACATCTGGATTTCCTTCTCTACGGAGCAGATCCACAGAGATTAAAGTGTTTATCCTGCCCTCCTTTGGACTCCTGCAGGAAGAGAGAGCCCTGCCAGCTCCTACATTTTAGTCTCAGGATGCGTCTGGAGCAGAGGTGGGTGTTTCTGAGTCACCCAGCCTGGATTATTCCTGCCAGGGGAACGCAGCCCCCGTGGGTGCTGCAGGAAGGTGCCAGCAGGCAGGAAGATAAGGGTTATCTAAGGTTTGTCTTTCTTGCTGGTGGCTCACAGCCACAGCTGTGAAAGGCACACCAGGATCCCTCTGTTGTCACCTCCCTTACTTGACAGGCAGCCCGTGCCAAGCACGGGGGATGTCAAAACACGGTGTTATTTTGTGAGGAGCACCAGGTGCCTGCAGAGGAGGAAATTGCTGGTTTACCTGGTGTTTAAGGCACGTTAATAATACAGTTACTTTGATTTCTTAAACTCTAACTAAAGGCTGTATTCAAAAGCTGCTGTCTTCAGTGCCTTTGCAATTGAATTACAGTCCCCCCACACCGTATTTTTGGATCTTAAATAATTCTCTTTTGTGATTGCTTGACAAGAATCAGACGTCCTCCCACCCCATGCCAGTGTCTACTGCATGTTTAATGTCTTTATCTGGTTCTTCTTGCATTAGTCATCTGAGTGCTTGACAGGTATACATCCCGAGCTCTTTAAGTATATTTTTATTCATCTATTCATGGGCTCAGTGCAGGGTCTGATATCCATCAGTGCCATTGCCTGAAATTAAAGTTAAACTCTTTTCTCCCGAGGATTAGCACAAACAGATCCCAGTGATGATTTATTTAAACCCAACTTTTCTCTCCACCAGCAGGAGCGCTGTCTTCCAGGACTCAGATTCATCCAGCTGGCTGCAAATCCCAAATACTTTGCTGTGTCACAGGGTGGGAGTGTGGGATGGGAAACGACCACATACAGGTGACCCTGCAGCCCTTACAGCCTCCCCTGAATTTGGTCTGAGTGCTTATATTGTCTTTTGGATGTTTGGAACCTTTCTTAGCACTGCTAGGGTATTGTCCATTTTGATGTTTGCTGGTGTGCCTTGCTGTGATGGCAAATTCCAGTTTCCTTATCAAAGTTTCACAGCAGCCTCTGGGTTTTATATTGCATTTGGAGCTGGGAAATATGGACACAGCCCTTCCAAATGCAAGATGACTCAAGAGGAATGAATCAGACAAAAAGGTTTTCTTGGCTCACGTTCCTGCTGTCTGCTGCTCAACTTGTGCTCCTGCTGTGTGCTGAATTCCTGGCTTTCCAAGCACCAGGATGGCTCTCTGAGGGGGCTGTGCCTCCTTAGCAGCAGCAGCAGCTGAGGTGGCTTGGCAGGACAGGTGAAGTTCAATTTGGCAGCATGGGAAGAAGTGGGCAAGCTCTGGGGGAGGGAGAAATCATTTTGGCACCATCACATCAGAGCACAGGAAAGGGGCAGGGACAGGCCACTGGTGCTTTGGGAAATGCTGGGGGGGAAGGGGTGAGTGGTGAGGATGGGGTGTCTGTGCCAGAGGTTTGATGTCCCTTCCCAGACCTCCCTGATGCCCATGTCTAGAGATTCCTCTCATCAGAGCACCTCTCCCTACACTGCTGCTCCTATTGCCTCTCCCCACCACAACTTCTCCTTCCTTTCCCCAAAACCTTGGTCTGCTGCCCTGCAAGGTGACAACCAGCCCATGTCAGAGTGCCTGGCTGTGCCATGGATCAGCCTTCCTGGCTGTCTCTTGCTGACAGCACTGTCTGGAGGGTCAGCAGCTCCCATCCCTAACCACAATCCCCTGACAGGCAGGAGGAAGGCTCCAGGGGTCAAATGGCATTTTTGGCTTGGTCAGCTGGGATCAGGATCCTGGTGATGGCTGAGCTCTATGGCTGTCCCTGGAAGTGGGACACTGGTGTGTGTCAGTGCCCCCAGTGAGCCTGGGTGAACTCTGAGCACACCCCACCTTCACCCTCAGAATTCCTGCTTTAGATCTTCCTGGAACACGGCTGGAAATTTCATCTGAGACCAGAGCAGGCACCAGACCAGAGCTGGTCCCTTCCTACTCGGATTATTCTGTGAATTGAAACACTGTTCAATGTTCAAAGCACAGCATGATGCAAAAGGAGAGCCAAAAATGGGAGAGTAGATTTTTGTGGATAGTAGTTAGTACTTTGATGCAGGAGTCAAATAACAAGGGATGAGAAACAGTCCTGTTTTACAGACTTCACACTCCATAGGGTAAATATATATTGTCTGAATTCACTGGGAATGGACTCAGTGTTTGACTCTGGAGAAAGTGTGGCTGCACTGGACATGCTAAAATAAGAAAAAGAAATAAACACCAACATATTTGGGACTTGAAGTTTATGTTGCAAATAATGTATGAAAATATGTCAAAGCACAGCTTAACAGTCAAATATTCATATGCTGAGATAGGTAATGCTAATTCTAAATTACTCATATCTAACATCTAATTTCACTGCTTCATTGTTTTGTATAGTGAATTTCAAATATCTTTTAAAAAAATCTCTATTGATCTCCCCAGCATTACAAGAAATGAGTCTTTTAAAGAACTGCTTTTTAGCAAGGTGAAAATGCACACAAAGTAAATACTTTTGGAAAACCTGTTGCTTCTGGCTGCAGTCTCAGCTTTCCAGTGTAAAAAGTGATATTTGATTTAGGGAATTTTGAGGGTTATATGCAGATTTCCACATTTCAGCCATATTTATTATGTTCCGAATAGTTTTAGATGAAAATAAGTAATTTTTGGCAGTTTTTGATGCTGAGATGCTTTTAGTTACAGAGTCTTACTCAGTGAGGAGTCTTAACCTTCTTCCTCCCTGGTGAAGCTTTTTTGTTTGCCACTGAGTAAGGATCAGGCTTTAAATTTGCATAGTTGCCTCCACATATAGGAAATGCCAAATGACTTAGAAAAGTAAAGGCAGTTAACTTAAAAGAGAAGATCTACTCTTCTACTTTTTGGACGAGATAGGGAGCAAAACTCCACGGTTCTAGTGATATAAAATTATCCAAATTAGGATGTGAAATTGCTTTAGGGACTTTTTTGATGTGATGTTTGTATGGGATCTGGCAAATTAAAGATGATGGCAGATGCCTAATTCCAGGACAAATTAGATCAGTTTTGTTTCTCTGAGATTACTCAGTTATCGATTTATTTTACCTTATCTGGCTTATGTGGAATTTTCTGTACTTCTAGAAGGAAATTTTTTTATTAATTTTCTTAATTTTTGTTGAGACAGATGAATGTGAAAATGTTACCTTTTTTTTAGGGTCACACCACTGTCCTTGAACCTGAAAAATTGTAACAGCTTTACCAACCATCCAGTACATCAGCTAAAATTCTAGCAATGGCTTTCTTCCCCTTCTTCTGTATTTTGGGGGATGTAGTGAAGATGTAGCGAACAAGCAAACAATATCTCTGAGAATAAACACCTCAATTTTTCACTGGAAATCTGTCTTTTAATAAAAAGAGGTTTTTTTTTTTTAAGTTAGAAATATTTTCCCATTTAAAATTTCATTTTTCCAATCCAAATTTTCCATATTTCCATATTAAAATTTTCAATATTTCTCTTTATCCTCGTCATTTTTTTTTGCTGTAATAAAAAAATA
This sequence comes from Anomalospiza imberbis, assembly GCF_031753505.1. Classification (NCBI taxonomy): domain Eukaryota; kingdom Metazoa; phylum Chordata; class Aves; order Passeriformes; family Viduidae; genus Anomalospiza; species Anomalospiza imberbis. The sequence goes on along the minus strand of NC_089689.1, from coordinate 6,376,531 downwards.
ATAAAAAAAAGCTGTACTGATGGGAAAAAATGAAAAGAATGGAGTAAAATCCTGTTCTTTGATTCTCCTGGGACCAGTGTTTAGGGCTGATACTCCATTTCTTTCCTGTCCTTTAGCAGGAATTGCTCCTCTCCCCCATCCCTCACCACCCAGTGTGTAGTGCTGTCCAAACCTGCTGTGGTACACCTGGACTAATTCCAGAGGCATTCATGGATTTACAGGGGACATCCCAACATCCCACAGCTTTATTTGTCTCAGTGACAGCACCCCGGAGTGCTTTGCATCTGTTGAAAAGTCGTCTTTAATTCTTTTCTCTTTCCCTTTTCTTCTTTGGAATGCAGAGGGACCAACTGGTAACTTGAATTCATGTTTTTATATCCTGAGATTATTGTGAGCAGCACATCTTTTAAGAACATTTGTCCTCTTTAACAAATACCAGATTCTACTTAGATGATAATGAAATTCAGATGAGTTCTTCTGAGCATTGAATTGTTAGCATTTTGCATCCACTTTTATAATTGAATGTTGTGCCAAGTTTACTGATATTTCTTTTTTTTCCCCCTTCTCTCATCTCTTAACCGTGCCTGTTTTGTCACTCCCCATCATGGTGGTAGTGAGACACACACACAGGGAGGGAATGGATATTTGCACACAGAGTTATTCTCACAGAATAGAAAGGGAGCAAATGCCAGTCTGTGAGGAATTCAAAGGATGATGATCAGGAAAGCAATATTTTTTTATGTCTTATTGTGCTGGCTTTGGCTGGGGCAGAGCTAGTTCTCCTCCCCAAGGCCACTGTAGGCTGTGGGTTTGGGATCCATGCTGGAAACAGTGCTGCTGACACAGGGATTGGGAGCAGAGGTGGTGACACAGGGATTGGAAGCAGTGTTGGCGACACAGGGATTGGAAACAGAGCTGGTGACACAAGCATTGGAAACAGAGCTGGTGACACTGGGATGTGGAAACAGAGCTGGTGACACTGGGATGTGGAAGCAGTGCTGCTGACACAGGGATTGGAAGCAGAGGTGGTGACACAGGGATTGGAAGCAGTGCTAGTGACGCAGGGATTGGAAGCAGTGTTGGTGACACAGGGATGTGCTTACACAGAGCCAAGGCCTTTTCTGCTCCTCAGCATCCCAGCAGGGAAGGGATGGAGGAGAAGCAGGACAGGAGAACCCAAGTGACTCAAGGGATGTTCCCGATGTTCAGTGTGTAGGGTTTTGTCTCCCAAGTCACCGTTCTGAGGGATGGGGGCTGCTCTCCTGGGGCTGCTGAACACCTGCTCAGCAGAAGCAGGGATTGAATTCCTTGTGTGCACAGCTTTTGCTTTCCCTATTAACTTGTCTGATCTCAACCCAGGAGTTTTCTCACCTGTACCCCGTGGTTCTCTCCTCTGTCCCCCTGAGGGGAAGTGACGGGCTGAGCTGCCACTTTGGGCTTCACCATGGCACTTCCTCCCAGTGCAGCCAGGATGCTGCTTTTGGGATTAATTCTTACAGCACAGAGAGCACAGAGAGAGGCTGAAAACTTAAGAAGAAGCTTCAAGAGCTTGAGGAACTGCTCAAGAGACTAAAGATTTCTGGGTGCACAATTTGCTGCGTTTTAAATTGTGGATGTGCACTTGAGTGTATCTATTTATCTCTACTCTCCTCATTGTCCTGACTGTTTTCCACAGCTATTGATCATTGGGAAATGGGCTGGTCTGACCATCTCCTCCTTCCTTTGACAAGAGTCTGCTGCTGCAGCAAGGGGGCACTGAACATTTTCCATGGAACACACGTGTGATCCAGCCTTCTTCTTCTGTGGCTCAGTAAAATGCATCCAGACAGCTGGATAAGTGTGGGATCGATATGCCTGATTTAATTGCTTAAAATGCCTTCAATTCCTGCTCCTGTCCAGTTGAGCTCTCATGTGGAAAACCTCACAAACACAAGAATTGCTCTGAAGTCCAGACAACTCTTTGTCTTCCCTCTTCTGGTTCATTCCAGTGCAGCTCCATTGACTCTGTGAAGTTCCACTTGACTTCCACAAATAATTATGTAAAATTTCCATAAAAGTGAAATGGAAATGGGATCTCTGTTAAGGAGGAGGATAATGGCTTCTGAGTCAGTCCCCAGGCTTGCTATCTGTGGCTGGTGACAATGATGCTGTGACATTCCACTGATTTCCTGAAACGTTGGTGGTTAAAGAAAAGAATGGCTTCCTTTCTATAAGGACTTTATTTACTCCAACACATCTCAAATGCTAACGTGTTCCTACCTTTTTTATCCCTTTAACATGACACTAAGTTTCCCCCATCCTGTGTTATGTAATTCAATTATATGCAGACCTTGAATGTCATTTTCTAATCCTCCGTGGTTCATTTGAAAGTCTTGTATAATAAAACTTATTGGTGTGTTCATTAAAATGTCAGAAATATTTTTGACTTCAATTAGATACTACAGTAGTTTTATCCAAATTGTGCGTTTAGTACAATAACTATGTCAGGAGGATGTAATTAACAGCAATTTAAATGAACAATTGTCTTAAATTTTTCTGGCTCTTCATGCATGATAACTTAATCAAACAGCAAAGTTCTTACAGACTTACCCATTTTAGAGAGAGGTGAAACACCATAAACTCATATTTAAAAAGTCAGATTGAAAGCCATAAAACTACAGAGCTCAGGAAGGCATACAAAAACGGAATGCAGAAGTGTATCTCCTTTCAGTGGCAGCACATGGCAGCCAGAGCCAGTTGGAAATTGGACAATTTATGGCATGGTCGCCAATTTTGAGGACTGAAAGGTCAGAATCATACAATCCCAGACTGGTTTGGGTTGGAAGGGACCTTGAAGACCCTGTCCATGGGCAGGAACAACTTCCACTAGCCCAGGGTGCTCCAAGCCCCATCCAACCTGGCCTTGGACATTGCCAGGGATCCAGGAACAGCCACAGCTTCTCTGGGCACCCTGTGCCAGGGCCTGCCCACCCCTTTGAAACAAGTTCTTCCTTGTGTCCAGTCTGGTGCCCTTGGTCCTGTCACTACAGGGATTGATAAAAAGCTCCTTACAAGCTTTTTTTCCACATTGAAATGTTGCCATAAGGTCTCACCAAACCCTTCTCTTCTCCAGGCTGAACACCCAGACTCCCTCAGCCTGTCCCAGCCCTCGGGGCACCCTTGTGTCCCTCCCCTGGGGCCTTCTGCTCTATTTGCTGCCATCATCATGACACAAAACATCAGGCACTGCTCAGTGAAGGCTGTCCCTCGTTTGCTTCTGGCTTCAGTGGCCTCAAATGCAATTGTGTGAAAACCATTTCATCAGACAACATTTTAGGCAGGATTAGTCCTGGTGGGTGAGGAAACTGTGGCTCCAAAAGCATCCAGCTTTCTTTTGGAAATAAGGATCCCACTGAGTAGTGCCACATACGGTTTTATAACAATTACAGAACTTGGTTAGATTTATTTGTGTTACTCCTTTTCATCCAAACACATCAGTTTGTGAGAACAGACATTTTGTGGTAAAGTCTGTTTTTGTTGAGCATCTTGACTGGTTTTTGGTTGTTTGTTGTTTTGGGCTTTTTTTTTTTTTTGCTTGTTTGTTTGTTTTTGTTTCCATTTAAGGATTGCTTGAAAACACTTGTAAAGGTTAATATAAATTTTCTTGATTCACTTATGATTTTATTCTGAACTGCAAGCTAGATGTAAAACACGTGCAAAAACACAGAAAAGAAACTCCAACAAAACCTTTCCCTTGGCCTAAAGTTAGCCAGGAATTTGTAGATAGGTGATAAAACAAAACCTAAACCTATCCAAAGGCTCCTGAAATGGGGAAAAAGCATTCCTTGCCCATCTTCACAGTGATCACAGCTTCAGCTGAAACAATGCAAACTACTCATGACATGGCCAAAGCTGCTCCCCCAGCTTCTGGAGCTTTAAATAAAATCAAGAGCTGGAGCACACAGAGTAAGTGCTGTGTCAAGTGAGGTGGTCAGCATCTCAAAAGGCCTCTGCCTTGGGATGGGCATGGGGAATTCTTTGGTTTGAGAGTTTCTGTGTGAGGAAAACTTACTCTTGACACAGTCTGGGTCCCTGGGGACTCCCCTGTGGTGGGAGAGCCTTTTGTGCCTGGTGTGAAGCCACCTTGCCCTTGGTGCACCCACACATCAATGACAAGCTGGGCTCCCCTGGCACTGACCTCACCTGCCATTGAAACTGGCTTTGGCCACATCTTGAAGCTCCCAACCTAAACAGCTCCTCCAGCTTTACCACCAAGAGTCGCTGAGGTGTGGGGTTTGTGGTGTAAGAACTGTGCACCCGCAGGAACATTCTGCTGATGGGCAGAATCCACACTCACAGCTCCAAGCCAGGAGGAGGGAGCCAGAGCAAAGGATGTGACTGTGATGTGCAAACTCCTGCACAAGTTGCATGGTTTCCCCTTTTCCTGGTGCCAGAGGATAAATAAAAGACCAGCTCTGTGAAGTTTTCTCAGCAGAATACAACAGAGGAGAGATTAATCTGCAGTGGCACACCTTTGTATTCAGCTGTGGTGTTTGCTGTCTCTTCTCCAAGCAATATTGGCTGTTCCCTGAGCTATAAAGGAATTTTCAGCTGCTTTTTCTTGCTGGCTTTCATTGCTGTTTTTTAATTAAAGCTTAAGGAATTAAATGAAGCGGGGATGCTGGGGTTGCACAAGGATGAGAAAAGATCAGGCAGTCAAATCCAGCGAGGGGCAGTGGGGCACAGGCTGAGTCTTGGATTATCATCCTCAATGATTGTTTTTTCCAGTTTAAAGAAGAAACATCGATGCATTTTAAGCATCTGGGTGAGGCTGACAACACACAGCTGTCTGGGAGAATTAGATCTGGAGCAGATTGGGAGCTACTTTATTAAGATTTGGGGTGTGATTTGCAGAAGATGCACCAGCAGAAGGCTTCTTTCTGTGCTATCGTTTTGGGGAGGGAGAAATGAATAATCAAAAGCTTAATAAGAGATCTACCTGTTTGGAAGGGAACATCTATTGTGTGAGGCATAATTCTCCGTAATACAGCAGTACATCTATTTATTAGGCACAAACATTTGTAACAGTGATTGTTTTGTTTACAGACTGTGGCCACATTGTGTAATTTAGCTGCAAGGTGCCATATTTAATTGAGATGGGGGAGGAAATAAGGCTATCAGCCGCGCTCCTAATATTTACAGACATGGAGCTCTGCTTTTCCATTACTCTTGTAATGGATGCAGGTTTGAATTAATTTTTAGAACTGCCAGGAATAGCAGCATATTGGATTCTCTCACTATTTTATGTTCTGTGTCCCTGCAGTGTCTCTTGATTGCTACTCATTAGAAACAGGCTACACTTGTGTTTACCAGAACAAAAAATATTCCCTTTCCTCACTGCACCTCGCAATCCAAACTTTGCCTTTGATTTAGAAATATGCAAATTAAATATTTAAAAGTTTCAAAGACTGTATCTTCTGCCGTTTTAAACAATGATGAGATTTTATGATGAGTTGGGAAGATTTTAAATTATATTGTTTGTGCCATAGGCAAGAGAACTGTAGTAATTCTTTTGCCTCATTTTCTTTTATGGGAATAATAATGTCTGTTTATATGGAGACGAGCACCAGGGTTTTATTTTCATGGTGTGGTGGGATAATGACTGGATTGGTGAAGAGCTAAGCTGGGCTTGGGAGAGCCATGGGCTGTGTCTGGATCTGTTTCAAACTGTGGGGTTGGCCTCACATCTCTGTGGGGTTTGGCTTTGAAGTTGCCCCTGTTTGTACCACCAAGATAACAATTCTCTTGGGGGACCCAGAGAAGTGTAACGTCGATGGCAATCCAATTTTGGGGTGAAACTCCCCACATTTTGCCAGTCTTCTGGTCTCACTCTTCTTCAGGTCTCAGCTGCTCTACCTATATGTGTGCCTGCATAAAAATTATAGCACAGGAACTTGTGAGTGGCCTTCATGCAGCTGAATTTGATTCTAAAGGATTCCTTTTCATACATTTTATTTTTATTCTAATCTGAATTGCATTTTGAAGGCTTTGAACTGAGTTGTTTGGATAACTCTATAGGATTTTGCAGAATATGCAGCAGCTTAGGTGGTACCGTGGAATCCCAGAATGGTTTGGGATAGAAGAGACCTTAAAGCCCATCCAGTGCCACCCCCTGCCATGGGCAGGGACACCTTCCACTAGCCCAGATGGCTCCAAGCCCTGTCCAGCCTGGCCTTGGACACTGCCAGGGATCCAGGGGCAGCCACAGCTTCTCTGGGCACCCTGTGCCAGGGCCTGCCCACCCTCACAGGGAGGAATTCCTTCCCTATATCCCATCTAACTCTGTCCTCTTTCAGCTTAAAACCATTTTCACTCGTCCTGATGCTCCATGCCCTGATAAAAAGTCATTTTCCAGCCTTTTGTAGGCTCCCTTTAGGCACTGGAAGTATCATGTATAAGCTTCCAAGCAGAAGGTTATTATAACGTGGCAAGAGTGGAAAATCAGGGGGATCTCAGAAACTCCTTGACACTTACTGCTGTTAGACCCTGAAGGGAGTTGGGGTTTGCAGAGTCCTGGGAGTAAAGTTTCTATGAGTGCATCCATCCTTGAATCTCTACATCTTCAAGGCCTGGTCTCTGAATGTGTGTCCTTGAACAAGGCACACTCAGGGTCACCAGGGAGCTGCTCTGGGCTTCAGTGGTGATGGAAACACTCAGATCCTTGGAGCAATTGCCTGAAATAAATTGTGTCTCATACACAGCACTGTTGAACACAGAACTTTTATTCCCATCACATAGAGGGACAAAAACTATTTCTCTCTGTAGCTGCTGGTTGCTTGTTTGGTAATCCAGCTAAAGCATAAGCTTTAATTAAGCCAAATTTCAAATTTACTGTGGGAAATAATGTGACATTGTCAGATTCTAATTCTTTATTTGAGGCTGGAAAAGCTGAGTTGCTAAGAGACAGCATTTTTTTTTTTTCACAAAATGTTACTCTACTTCATCATTTCCTATTTAATATTCGATGTCTGGTGTTTACATAATGCCAATCTCAGCATATCAGACAGAGTTTGTTCACTGTGAGAGAGGAAGTGGAACATGAGGGAGCCTCTCTGGAGGTGGCAGCAGGGTTAGGGAGTGATCTCTAGCCCCGGACACCTCCAGAAGCTGGGGCTGCTGCGCTGCAGAGTACACAGGAAACTTTCCCAGCTCTTTGTTTCTTTCTGGCTTTCTTGGTCCTGCCTTTGGGTTTCCTGGTTGCTGAGTGCTTCCTTGGCACCAGTGACAGCAGGAGAGCCATTCCTATCCATCTCATGAGTCACCACTGCCTCTTTCCAAAGACTCTTCCTTATATCCAACAGGGGATCCTGTCATTTTTCCCCCTGAATCAGCTTCATTGCCCATTCCTCCATGTGGTCTTGCAGTAATTCACTTTGCTCCTTGCACATCTCTCAGAGCCCCCCGCTCTGGAGAGACACAGTGCACAAAGACACTTCCAGGGGCATGTGTGCATGTCTTTCCATGGCCTGAGCAGCACTGAAAAGAGTGCAGCTGGTGGAGCAGTGATGCTGTGAGGGCATGTTCCCACTCTTAGGCATTTCTTTTTCTCCCTGGAGGCTTTTGCCTGCAGCCAGAGAAATATCTTCATTGCAGCTGAGAAATAATAAAATACCATTAACACTTATCACTGTCTGGGCTTTGTGAAAGCCATTCTGAGCTGGCAGTGTAATGCTGAATAGGACAAACAGCATGAGAGATGCTTTAATTAGTATACAGGCAGTTAAGCTCAATAAGTCTGGGTTCAATGAAAAGGTTGCTGTAGTGCAGTGATGCTCATTCCAATTGCCCACATATTTTAAGAAAACAAACCCTTCTCGCTAATACTCGGCATGGCTCGAGTTTTAAAATCAACTTTTAAAAGTCAAATGTTTCTTTCTCCTGGACTCAGAGGTAGAAGGTGAAACATTCTCTGTGTGTTGTACAGGACCATCTATATTTTAGATTTGATGGAAATAAACCTTACAATGGAATCCACCCTCAGGGACCCCATCAGAGAACACTGGTCACATCAGCATATCCAGTATTTTGATATGTTTTGCTTCAGCTAAGCATCCACTCCAGAAAACCACATAAGAACAGGTTCCCTATTAATCCACTTTGTCTTTAGCATAGATTTGCTTTGCCAGCTTCATTTCATGCTTTGGGTATCATCCTTATAGATCAGAGCATTAAAGAATAATTTCAGTTGTGCAACCAATTTTATCTTGTCACTATTGGTAATTTTGTGACTTTTTGGCCTTACGTGTCTTGGCCTTTTTTTTTCCCTTAAGGATTCCTGATAGTAATTTCCTCTTTATTTGTCCCTCTAACACTTTATTTGTCTTGCAGTGACTTTTTGGCTGGCAGTGAAAGTGAGGAATGCTGCCTGAATGCCTCCACATTGCAAATCCACAAGCAGCTCGATCTTTACTCCCTAAAACTGCATTCATTGGTGGGCTTTGCAGCTATTTATACATTCATTTTCCTTTCATTTCCTCCTTTCTTCCCTGCAAGCCTTCCCTGTGACTGCCAATAAGACAGCTTCAGATCTGTGGGTTGGATGGGATACTCTCCTATTCTTCTGACATTTCTCCAAGGGGAACAACCACTGCTCCTCATCCTGCCCCCTGCCTGCTGCAATCCCTGTCTGGAAGCACTGCATTGGGATGGAATCCTCACACTGGCAACCTGCAGGGTCATGTCCTCAGCTCTGCTGCCAGGAAACTGGAATTTATATGTTTCAAACCCTTCTCAGCCTGAGTGCTGGAAAACAGTTTGAGGGAAATCTGTGATTATTCCCAGGGAGAGATTTGTCTGCCAGTGGATCAGCTGGAGTGTGCTCTGGTGGGATAGTCAAGGTGTGTATGGATTCAGGGTGTTGTGATGTGCAGGGCTTTCCTTTCCTTTTGGGGTGTTGCCTGTAATTCCTCACTCTCTGTGTTCCTTTAGTTCTGAAATATGAGGAATTTAAAAACACACAGTGTCCACACAGAATGTATAGGCTTCTATTGCAAATTGCCCACTTTTGAGCTTTTTTTTTTTTTTTTTTTTTTGTGCTCCTTTTTTTTTTTTTCCTTCCTTGGCCCCAGCAACAAAATCCCAGAATCTTCTGAGCTGACCCACAAGGATCTTTGAGTCCAACTCTTGGGTGAATGACCCATACATGTATTGAACTCCTGACCTTGGGGCTATCAGCACCGTGCTCTAAACAAAGAATTTACAATGATTTTGAAGAATGCAAGTTTTTTTCCCAAGCCAGTGCTAAAAACTTTGGGAAAGATGCTATTTTCCTTAGCAGTGTGGCCACTGAAATTAATCTGAGAGATATTATTTAGGGAGAGGTGTGGGAATCCAGGACATCCCTCTGGCTGTCTTGAGACCCTGGCAGGGGGCTCGGAGACCTTGGCATGAAGTCAAAACCACCTGTGGCTTCCATTTTAACCTGTGGAAAAAACTGCCAACTCTGTATGAGGAATTACAAGCCACAAGGGTTTGAGTAGTGTGGTAGTTGAATCAACACAGGGTGAAAAAGTAGAATTTTGGAGCTTTTTAGAATGGGCCTCAAGGGGACAAGATGGAGGGATTTGGGCATGTCCTGACCTTCTTCTCCTTCTTCTTGTCCTCTATGTCTTGGTGTGATGATGACACTTTTCTATTGGTTTAAGGTAGAGACACACTGTCCAACATAGATGATAGATATTGGCACGTTATTGTAAACATAGTACACGTAGTTTTCGATATAAAATGTAAACACTGCCCGAGAGGGCAGAGCAGATTGCCATGGCCGACCTGCTAGCCAGAGCTCAGCAGGGCAGAGAAAGAATGCTACAGATAAGGAAAAATAAACAACCTTGAGAAGCCGGTCCTACGCATTCAGACTCCTTCTTTGGCTGCGCGGGCTGGGAAACAAGGACTCCTGGGGTCACCTCGACACACGGACCCCGAGAGACAGGGATTACTTAGTCTCATGCAAGGAACAACCAGCTCAACAAATATTATGGCTTCTGTAGACCTGTAGGAGAAAAATACCTCATGGAAAGCTCTGCAAAGCTAATAGAAAAGCTCACTGAGCTGCTTTAGTCCTTCCACAACCCCTGTTATAAGGCATAATCCAAGGACAATTTCCCTCCTGGTTCCTGCAGCATTTCCTCTTGTGCTTCTCACCACAGGAGCTGCAGGTGGTGAGCAAAGAAATGGGAGAGGCTGGGGCAAAATTACTGCTCTTTCTTTACAGTGGGGGGGTTTTCTCCAAGGAAAATTTGCTGTCCTCTTCTTTACACCCAGGCTGGGGTGTGGCCACTGCCTGGAGTTCCCTTCTGATGGGGGAAGGGGCCAACCTGATCCTCTGGCTGGAGCACAGAGGGCACAGGGGGACAGGAATGTGGCCACAAACATCAACAGCTCTTCTGAACTCTAGGCCTGGGCACAACAAAGAAGTTTCCAGCACATGTGAAGAGATTATTATAGATTTTTAATATTTTTTAAAATATCCTGCTAAAAAGGCCTCTCTTGTGGGACAGACTATTTGCAAGTCTAGCCACACACACACTGAGCTTAGCTCAGGGAGAAAAGGGCTCTCCATGACTCACTCCTGCTATTATACTTCAAATTTGGCTGCTTTAACTCTTTAATTGCTTTTGTCCTTTTCAATTGTTTTATTTATTCTTTTCTTATTTTGCCTTCCCCTTCCCAAGGCATTATTTTTCTAGTGATGCTTCCCAAAAGCAATGCACAATTTCCATGATATAATGAAGTCTGAAAGGACAGGGCCCCCTGCTCTGGAGTTCAGAAAGCAACAAATACAGAGACATTGCAAATTTTCCACCTCATCAAACCCTCTGTTTGAAATCAAGGAAAGCAGTGAGGCTGATTTCTGGAGCAGGAAATTCTGACTATGAATGCATGAGACCTCACCTGCAGTGCTGTGTCTGGTGTCCCCAATGTAAGAAGGATGTGGCACAGCTGGAACAAGTCTAGATGAGGCCATGAAGTTGCTGAGGGCTCTGGAGCAGCTCCCCTATGGGGCCAGGCTGGGAGAGCTGGGAATGCTCAGGCTGGAGAAGAGAAGGTTGTGTGGAGACCTCACAGAACCTTCCAGGGTCTGCAGGGGCTCCAGGGAACTGGAGAGGGACAACTCATCAGGAACTGGAGTGACAGGACACAGGGAATGGCTTCAATCTGACAGACAACAGGTTTAGATAACATATTAGGAAGGAATTGTTCCCTGAGAGGGTGGGCAGGCCCTGGCACAGGGTGCCCAGAGAAGCTGTGGCTGCCCCTGGATCCCTGGCAGTGCCCAAGGCCAGGCTGGACAGGGCTTGGAGCCACCTGGGCTAGTGGAAGGTGTCCCTGCCCATGGCAGGGGATGGCACTGGATGGGCTTTAAGGTCTCTTCCAACCCAAACCAGTCTAGGATTCTATAAGTTGAGATTTATAATCGACTGTCACTGAATTTTTCATCACTGCGTATTTGAGCCTTTTGTTTAGTCCCAGCACTTAAATCCAGATCACCACCATCCCCAAAGCTTAGAATGTTTATATATCTTTTCTAATGTTATCTGCATTGCATTACCCAGCTGGGAACAGGTGAATTCCTGAAGGAAGGGAAAGATCCCAGGAGCTGCTTCAGGTCCAGCTGTGAAAGGAAAAGGTCGTGTGGAGGGAAGAGTGGGAGGCAGAGGAAGAAAGAAAAGAAGTTTTTTTTGAAGATATTCTCACAGTATGGACACGTGGCAGGGAGGTGAGCACACTGTGAGTGCCACGTATGGCAGGTTCCAACCTGGGGCTTGTGTGATATCAAACTATTGTAAAAATAAACTTGTCCTTAGGGGCTTTGTTAAGGGTCCCACACATTTTAAGTTAAATTCTTAGATTTGGGGGTTTAGCACTGCAAGTTCTCAATGCTGAAACTTTTTTTATCACTGATGCATCACCCTGGCCATAAATCCAGGCATACCAGTGACTCCTTGCTTTTCTTCCTCACCTGAGTTAATAAAGCCACTTGGGTGGGATATTTTTCACAAAATAGGACAAAACCCCTGCACCATTCTTTGGCAGAGGCAGCCTGACAATGCAATGAAGGGTCATTATTTTGGTATTGATTCCAAAAGATTCAGATCCACACACTTCCAAGGGTTAAACACTTCCTGCCTGTGCAACAGTTAGAGCTGGGAAGTGTTGGAGTTGCCATGGAAACAGGGCATCTTGGATTCCAATGGAAAAAGGGTAAACAAGCCTCTTTTTATATTTCAGAGCTAAATGAAATGTGGCCCCCAACTTTGTGAGGAGTTATTATAAATACCCTCAAATCACTCCAGAAAGATTTCCTTTTTTAATAAAGTACAGCAAGCAATAAAGAGAAAAGAGGAGAGGAGAGGAGAGGAGAGGAGAGGAGAGGAGAGGAGAGGAGAGGAGAGGAGAGGAGAGGAGAGGAGAGGAGAGGAGAGAAGAGAAGAGAAGAGAAGAGAAGAGAAGAGAAGAGAAGAGAAGAGAAGAGAAGAGAAGAGAAGAGAAAAGAGAAGAGAAGAGAAGAGAAGAGAAGAGAAGAGAAGAGGAGAAGAGAAGAAGCCTGTGGTGATGGTTCCTCCTGCCCCATGAAAGACCTCCCAGGCCACAGGGGTGGCTTTGGCACAGGTCCCAGCCCCTTGGCACAGCCTTTGCCATCGGGGAGAGATGGGACACAAGGTGCTGGCACAGCAGGGTTTCACCTCCTGAGCTCATAAAGAAGTTTCTGGGCTCTGATCCCAGTCCACTTTTTGTCCAAGGACTTCTGAGGTCCTTTCATCCAAGTTTGGTTTGTGTGGACACATGATAAAGGCAAGCTGAGGAGGGGGAGAAAAGGGAAAATGCAGCAATTCCTGCTCTCAGTTCTTCCCTTCCAACCAGTGTCGCGTTCCCACCCCTCTCCTCAGCCTCCACCTGTACCAGGTAGAGGTTTTTAAAGACTGCAAAGGAATTTAGGGTCAAACCAGTTGGTTCTTCATGAAGGGGAACCTTTTTATTAATTAACGTGTGTCTTATGGAAACAAGATCTTTCTGGAAGGAAATTTTGATTTTGTTAAGAAATCATTTCTTTCCATGTTAAGAGATTAATAATTTGGGGAATAAGAGGGAAAACATGCAAAACATCCCTTTTGGACCAATACAGAAACATTAACTTTTCCATGTTGATTTACATAGGAAAAAAAAAAAAAAGAATGTATTTCCACAGATTTAATGGGATAAAAGTTACTTACTAGTGGGTAAGTAACTTTTTATGTCTTTGATTAATGATTAAGCCACACACAGTTGTTTTTTTTTTTTTTTTCCCTGGCAAAAATATATCTGAGTAGGAAGCTCTGAATGTCAGCAGTTGGGCTTTCATATTTCTTTAGAAAATGACTGAAAAATGTCATGGGAGGAATCAGTGCCCAGAAACCACCTGTGACCTGAAGCAGCACTTCATGCATGGGTGAAATGTCTTGTAAATGGCCCACGTCTTCATTTCCAACAGAGGCCTTTTCCAACAATATTCCACTTGGTAAATGACACTTGCAGAAATGAAGTTAGAGCAAATTGGATTTTTCCTCTTTTATTTTCTCTGTCTCCTGACACACTTTACACCTTCTGCAGAGGACAAGGAGGTGTCAAACATACCTGAAATAAGATGGCTTTGAAAGGACTGGGAAATAAATTGCTTGAGAAGTGGTTTTCTCTTTCAAACTTCTGTGCTCTTTTGGGGTTTGGTGGCTTTTGCCCTGATGTGAGCTCCTCAGGAAGCTCCCACATGGCTCAGATCACCTCAGTCCAGCACGTGGAAAAGCTGAGGAATGGGAGATGGCAACAAGTGTGGAGCAAAATGCAGACATTGTTCCCTCTGTGCCACTGTGAGAGTTTGTGGTGCTGCTTCACCTCCTGCCATCCCAGCACTAAAACTTTCCCTGCTGTGCCTGCTGCTCATGGATATTTGGGAAGAGCTGCCATTCCCTCTTGTTTCTGAAAGAGGGAAGGCTCTGAAAAATGCTCTTTTTCAGCCTTCAGGATGCTCCTGGATCATTCAAAAGGAGATCCAGGCAGGTGACTGGGCTCTGAAGTGGCCAGTGCCGAGGGGAGATGGTGGCCAGCAGCAGCACTGGGGACAGCACGGAGCAGCAGCCAGTGTGACACAGCTGGGACTGCAGCAGGAAAAAGAGCTTTGAGGATGAGATTTAGAAGAGAAGGTTAATTAACTGATTTAGAGGAGAAGGTTGGTTGGCTTAAATGGAAGGGACATGAACCATGGGAAAAATGGACCAGGATGGGAAGAACCGCACTGAAAGGACAATTGAAATGCTGAGTGGGTGAGAAGGAAAAAATGCAGCTCCCAAAAAGCAGCTCCAAGGTGGAAAAATCTGGGCAGAGTATTGGACACGACAGATTTCTGAGGTAGTAAATGGGAAATCTGAGCTGGGAAGTCCTGAAATTTTGAGGCACTGGTGGAAGCAGATGGGAAGGGTTTCAAAGGCACGTTGATTAAAAGACACATTGTCACCTGCGGAGCTGCAGCTGGGAATTACTTTTAGTGAGGTGCTGTGCCCTGTGGTCACCTTTTTTATTTCCTGTGGAAAGATGGCTTTCAGGGAGTGGCCCAGGCCCCTTTCCCGCTGTCAGCAGGCCTGTGTGACACCAGGATCTTTAACACCCACAAAGCCTGCGAGAGCTCAGCAGGCAATGAAAGCAAACCCTCTGGGTTTGTTTCACATCAGGACATGAAAGTTTCCCAGGAGGGGTTTGCCTTTCAGCCAGGATCTATTTTCAAGCTGCCTTTTCACAGCAATCTCACAACTACTTCCAAGCTACTTTTATTTTAGCTTGCAAAGCTTTTAGGTGATGGCCCTAAATATAAATAAAATAGGTTGGGGAGGAGATAACAAACTGCAGTGGCTTCAGTGATGTTCACTTTCCTTTAAAGTGTGCACAAGGAGCCCCAGCCAAGTCCTCTAACGAGAAACCCTCATTAAAAGGCCTGAGGCAAGGAAATAAAGCAGGTCTCCGATCCATGCTGCTGCTTCAGAAGTTTTGCTCTTTGATAGACCTGCTTTATTTGCCATGCAAAGATTGTTGGGATGAGGATATTTGACCAGTGATAGCACTGGATCTCTGGTGGGCTTTGCTGTGATTGCAGGCAAGAATCCACTGCCGCAGAGAGGTTTTCTCTCTCCTGGGGGAAGCAGCAGCTCCTCTCGTGCCCGTGCTTGTTCTGGGTGCTCAATCCCAAAAGAAAAGGCTCTGGGAACCATGTCCCAGTCTCCTGAGCCAGAGGTAAGCACTTGAATAAGCACAAAAGCAGAGCAGTGTCTTTTCACCAGCGTTCCTCTTCGAGGAGAAGGATCATTCCATTAATTGCATTACAAGGACGTTGGAGGTTGGCAGCCACTCTGCTCGGGGCTTTTACAGGAGAGGAGGAGCAGGAGGAGAAGGAGATCACCTGTCAGAGCAGTGATTTGGAGTAAATGACAGAGTGGGGCTGCTCCTGCCTGCCAATCCCTCTGGGTGTCACAGTTACTTTTCTAGATTTTCAGCTTTGGTTTGTTTGTGCTGAATTTCCTCTTAGGGATTTTTACTTTAACTGTCCTAGGCAGCTGGAAACAAGAGGGTAGATTATGGTGGGAGGGGAAGGGTGTTCCCTTTGTATTTGCTGAAGTGCCCAGGGAGCAGAATAATTTAACTTCTGGAGAGGAAGAGAAGCAGCACCAGCAGCAAGGGTTGGTTGTACAGAGCAATGGCCCCACCAGTGATGACTTTCCAAAATGAATGTGTGCTAAACTGATCTTCCCAGTTCCTAATGGCTTTGGGAGCAAGATAAGGATACATCCATCTCTTTTCCCCCTCAGCTAGGTGGAGACAGGTTGTGTAGGTTTTGCAGTCTCCCTGCCTTCCTGCCTAGTAAATGTTCAGTTTAGTTTAGTTAAGATAGGGTTTGGTAGGCTCCCTGGAGAGGGGGGCCCAGTTTTGTGGTAGAGTTTGTTTGGTTTAGTTTAGTTGAGATATGGGCTGGGCTGGTTTTGTTACTTGTTTTTAGGTTAGAAGGAAAAGAAGAAGTTTTTGAGTTTTTTTGTCTTTAACATGTGTTTTTTACAGAGGCATGTTTAGTTTTTTAGTGGTTAGAAGTTTTGTATTATTTTTTAAATGTCTTATGTAAAACTATGACACAGGTGTTGGATGGGGCAGCCTTTCTTAGCTGGGACTGTGGGCTCTGGAGCCTGTAAAGGATTTGGATACTGGAAAGTCATGTGTGGCAGGAGCTGGGTGTGGGTGCTGAGCTCTCTGTACAACTCACAGCTCCCAGCAGGCTGGGAAGAAACACCTGCAGTGGCCAGGCTGGATCTTCCCCATGAGAACTTAGTGAGGCTCCTTTAAGCTAAATGCCACAGTGAGAGAGGAGGCTGTGACACTCCTCTTCTTACCCAGGAGACAACACTTACCTAATTTTGCACTTGGCAGACGCCGTAGGTTTCATCTCACCCATACATTGTGATGTCTGCGCTCCAATTTTAAACGAGCCCAGAAACACAGGCTGGCACCCTGGGTTTATTTTTTGTGTCACGGTGGGGGTGTTGCTTGGTTTGGTAGCTTAGGTTGCCCTGAGGAAAAAGCTGCTGGGAGAACAGTGTGCCTGCCAGCGCTCCTGTCTCACCTCCTCCTCCCCCTACACCTTTGGAATGAGATGATCTTTAAGTTCCCTTCCAACCCAAGCCTTTCTGTGGTATTTTGGATGTAAGAGATCTCTCACCCACACTTTGTGTCACTGAAACAAACGTCTGGATAAAGCCAGGAGGTGCCATAAGTCTCTCTGCTGAGCAGAAGATGCAGCATAAGATCAATTTTTTTGGATAATGCAGCAAGATACTTGAGGAAGTCACTTTGGAAACAACCTGGCTGTTGCTTACAGCAGTTTATTTCAAGATCACAGATAACAATCAGCATAAATGTTCTTATTTCAAGGAAAATTCACTACCATAATCGAAGGGAAGGGAAGGGAAGGGAAGGGAAGGGAAGGGAAGGGAAGGGAAGGGAAGGGAAGGGAAGGGAAGGGAAGGGAAGGGAAGGGAAGGGAAGGGAAGGGAAGGGAAGGGAAGGGAAGGGAAGGGAAGGGAAGGGAAGGGAACTTTCCCTTGTTTTCTGCTACCAAGTGGCAGAATACTGCAGACCAGTAGGAAAGCAACCTGCATCTGCTGCATGCACCTGTGTCCTCCATCCTTTTCCCCCAGGCTCAAGACTCCCCCCAAGATCTTTCCCTGTTCCTGGAGGGCTCCTCAGCCAGGGTGCTCCTCTTCCAGCTTCAGCAGGAGCATGTTGGGGCACCACCGACTTCCCAAGCATGTGTTTCAACTGTGGATACTTCTGCTTTCCTGCCAAAGCCAGGAACTTCCAAATGAGCAGTCACAGCAAAACAAATCACAATCTCAGCTGCTGCAGGAGGTTCCAGTGAGCTGGAACTCTATTTATTATATGCTTGAGAGCCCCGGGGAGCGGCACAAAGCTGTGTGTTAATACATGGGCAGGCAGAAGACAGACAAGGCAGATGCTGCATTAAGCACAGCTCATTGGAATTGGAGAGCAGAGAGGCCTGGCCCTGCCTGTCTGAGGTGGTCAGCTTGATAGGCTCTTTAGAGAATCCTCAGGAAGGCTGCTGACATGCAGGCATGACTGAAATCCTGTCTGGAAGCACTGGCAAATGGAGCAGAGACATATTCCTCCGGCTCAGCAAACCTGTTCTCTCTCACTGTGGGTTCAGTGTCTGATCCCAGGAGGTCACCCTGGGGGAAATCTGCCCACAAATAAGTGGATGGGATGTTTAATTGCTGGACCAGAGCAGGAGGATGTGAACATGTGAAAAAGCATCAGTGCGAAACCAAGGTGTCTGACCAGTCTTGGGTGCCACAATATGAGAAAGAAATAAAGCTGTTGGACAGTCCACAGGAGGGACCTGAGGACCGTGTAGGGTCTGGAGGGGACAAATGAGGAACAGCTGAGGGCACTTGGCTTGTTCAGCTGGGGCAGAGGAGGCTGAGGGCAGAGCTCACCGGGGGCTGCAGCTCCTCCCGAGGGGCAGCTCCAGTCTCTGCTCCCTGTGACAGGGACAGGACCCAGGGAAGGGCTGGAGCTGCGCCAGAGCAGGGTTTTCGTGGATACCAGGAAAGGTTCTTCCCCAGAGGGTGCTGGGCACTGCCCAGGCTCCCCAAGGAATGGGCATGGCCCCAAGGCTGACAGAGCTCCAGGAGAGTGTGGACAACGCTCCCAGGGATGCACAGGGTGGGATTGTTGGGGTGTCTGGGCAGGGCCAGGAGCTGGGGACTTGATGATCCTGCCAGCTGAGGATGCTCCATGATTTTATAGTTCTGCAGTAGCTAGAGTGGCAGTTTTGGTCGTGCTCAGGTGAGCAGCACGGCCTCGCTGCCCCAGCCCAGCAGGATGGCAGGGACAGGGCAGAGAGAGGGACACGAGGCTGCTGCAGGCCGTGCTGGCTCCCTCCTGCACTCCAAACTAACCCTTCAGAATCCCAATTCCTCCCAGTGCTCCAGCTCTTCCTCTGACTGTGTGCATGCCCAGGTCCATATTAATTTCCCTCCTGTCTCTGTACCTTTGCAAGCATAACTTCACTGCAGGATTAAGCACCAGTCAGGACTTCAGAAGATTTGCTTCTATTTTTCCCAAAACCTCATTTCAAAGAGGTTACAAATGACAAAACCAAGGACTTCTGATATCCCACTCCTCGTTCCCACTGTAATATTTCCCTCTGCATAACACACAAGTTGTATCACCACATTTCTGTAAATTGCCATCTTTGTTTCTCCAAAAACTTGTATAATCATAAATCTTACTGTGCACATAACAATGATTAAGATTAGCAGCTTGAGTTTCACCTTCAGTGCCTGCAAATTAAAGCTCAGAGGATGGGCCCAGTTGAATGAAAATGAAGCGAATTAGCTGCCTTTTATTTTGGTTAATTTTTGGAGCACATATGGTCTGTTATCTTTTCATATTATAGATACACCATTTCTGGGGCTGCACACAATGATGAATATTGGTTGGGTTCCCCATCTGGTACCTTATTTTGATTTTTTTTTTTTTTAAGAAATTTGTTATTAGCCAGTAAGGTCAGTCTGCTTCTTGTATTTTGAATTAAACTTGTTATTAGACTATTACTTGAGCCCCTGCTGTTTCCTCCCACTGGACTCACTTGAGGCTTGTGGATCTCTATGAAAAAGTGTGATTTAATGACATTTTAAAATGTAAGGGCTTTGTTTGTTTGTTTGTTTTTATATTTAATCACTGTATTCTTGCTAGTAATGGATTTTTTCACATAATATGTCCTTTAACAAGTAGCAAAGAAAGCAAGGATACTTCTGATCCATGTACAAGGAAAATAGTGGATAGATATTCCACATTTCTCTGCCTTGCTGTAGATGTGACACTTGCAACCCATCTGAAAAAGCAGTTTATCATTACATGTAATTGCTTTTTGAACTTCTGTGATTTAAAGCAATTCATTAGTGGGGTGTTGAAAAATTATTTCTAATAAACCTAAATATTGAAGGTATTAAATTCTTTCTCCCCAAGTCCTTCCCTGCTCGTACCACTAAAATCAAGCATAGTTACATTTGTGTATTCAGAAGGAAGACAAAACATAATTCTGTGGAAAATAAATGATAGGAGGAAAAATCTGAAAGTCTTGTTGAAAAAAAAATAATTGTCCAGTGAATCCTTTCACCCATTTCTCCATCAAGGACCAGCAGACACAAGAATACACAGAGCAGCAGCAGGCCAGAATAAATGCATTTTTATGGAGGATCTCTGTGAAAAGGGAGAAGAAGGAAAACACAGGATAGGATGGGGAAAAAGCCAAGCTGTTTTGCACATCTTTTCCATAGAACAGCCTTCCAAATCTACCATAAGTCAGACAATTGGTGTGGGTCCTGTTTTGCAGATGGACCAGCAGCAGCAGCCCCTCTTCAGCTGGGATCTCAGTCCAGATGGAGCAAACACCCTGGCAGGGGTTTGCTGCAGCAGAAGGTGTTGGTGTGGGTTTTTCTTTTTTTTTAATCTTCCATCAGTCTTTTGGCAATGCAGCTCTTGGCAGCAGTAGGTGGATAAGTAGTGATAGAGCATCTGAAATAAGTCAGATTGCTTTGTTGGATTTTATCAGAGCAGCTTCGAAGTGAATTATATCTAATCTGCTTTCTTATTTCATTGGCAACTCACTGCAGTGCCAGGAGCCCATGGAGGAGAGATAGGGCCAGGGGGAATTTGCTCTTTTATGTCTCAGTTAATCCAATAGAACCCTATTTGGTGTTTTTTATTCCATGGAATATGGAGAAACAAGGAAATAGCAATTAAAAATATGAAACAATGATATAATATGTGGACCTGTACATTTTCCATTGGTCATTGATTAGTAGGATCTGTCTTCTAAAATTAAAAAGTATTTTCTGGAAGTCAGACTGAGAAAACAGTGAGGAGTGAGAGGCACCAGGGATGAAACTCTTGCAGAAACAGAAAAGATTTTTTGTATAGAAAGTAAATTCACTTCTCAATCACACTCAGCAACAGCTGGATCTGCTCTGCCTGTGGCAGGTGAGAGGGGTACGTTTAAAGAATGGCAGCAGCATGGGCCACTGTATTTAAATAAAATGGTTACTGAATTATGCCAAGGGGGAATGTTAAAAATACACAATAGGAACTGTTCTTTGGATTTAGTCCTGACTTCCCTTGCCACCTTCTGCAGGGGTGTGGGTGCTTGAGGAATGTGGCACTAAACACACTGTTAATTCCTCTTCAATTTTGGGGTGACTGAATGCAAGAAAGGACAAAAACTCCCCCAAAGGAAGAATTTAATCTGTTCTTTTCAGGAAGCTAAAGACAGCTGGGTCACCTTGGGCTTTATGTCAGCCAGTGCCACAGCCCTTCAGTGGACCTGAATGTTTTCTGTAACTAAACAGACTTACCTGCTAAAATTTGCCTTATTTGGGGAGTTAGGAATTTTTAGTGATTTTATTTGTGTCATTGATCTTGGTTTAGAACATGATTCCAAAAGATCTCGTGGTAAGGAGGGGGTTAAACCTGGCCTCACACAGAACCACCCAAGAGGCACAGGGTGGGATTGTTGAGGTGTCTGTGCAGGGCCAGGAGCTGGACTGGATGATCCTGTGGGTCCCTCCAGCTCAGGAGACTCTGTGATCCCATGAAAACTGATAAATGACCATAAACTGACCCACCACAATCAGTGCCACCTGCCAGCAGCAGACATGGATCAGTCATGTCTGATTTTAAGATCCCAGCTCTGTTGTTCCAGTTGAAGGGAAAAGCCTCTCAGATGGGGTGAGAGCAACCCCTGCCTCACCACCTTGTGTTCTCAGAGAAGGGAACAGAGGGGTGCACAGGGCTTAGTTTCATCTCAAGAACATCTTTATCAGCTCCCTCAGCTGGCTGCTGCTTGGACAAATAGATACCTAAAGGTCTCATCTCCATGGAAAAGAGTATTGATACTTGGAAAATATCTGGAAGCAGGAATAGGGAGAAACCCCACATCCTTGTCATCCCTGCACACCTGTTTTTTGGCAAGGGACAAGAGAAAGGTGTCCCACCCTAGAAACACAGAATCCTTAAGGCTGGGAAAGCCCTCTCAGAGCACAGTCATTAACCCAGCACTAACTGGAGTCCTAAAATGGGTGAGTGGGACACAGCAAATCCTGGCAGAACCCCTGAACCCAGCTGGTTGTGGCTCTTCCCTCTTCCTGTGCGGAAGGGGAGATGCTCCATGCTGGACTGGAGCATGATTCCACATTTCCAGGTGGACAGCTGCTGGAGTTGTGCACTTGGCAAAGAACAGATCGCAAGATCCAGTTGAATGTTTCTTTTGATCAAAATAAATGAAAAAAAGAGAGTGGATTTTTTATACAGCCTTCTCATGGAGCCTGAGCACAACACAATCAAGGGACAAAGTGAAGTAGGCAATGAAATCAAAGAGAAAATTAACAAACCTTTTACCTCCTGTTTGTTACTGCCACCATTCATCAGACCAAAATTTCTCTCCACATCCTCAGAATCAAACATGTTGTCTCTGCTTTTAAAAAGAGAGCATTTTCTGTGTTAAATGCCTGCAATTGTTTTTTAATTGGGGACTTTCCTTGTGATGGATGATGCTTCAAGTCATCCTTTTATTTTTTATTTCAGTGTTATTTTGTTTTTTTTCAAAAATGTCTTTAAGAAAATGCAAATGAACACGTTTGCCTGATGCTAAAACCCTGTGTTTGTAGGGTTTAGAGTTTGGTTAATGACTTTCAAACTTTGTGGAAAGGACCAGCCTGGCTGCACAAAGACATTTCTGAGGGTAGATGGCAGCAGAGGAATTGCAAACACAATTTTTCCGAGTATCCAGTGTAGGAAATTCCTCCCATCTGCCAAAAGCTGGCTACTTTGATGGAAAAGTACAAAGCCCTGAACCTTGCTAAGCACAGGAATTTGATTGTTTAGAAATATTAGAAGGCTGGGGCTTAACAGCTCTGTAAGTATGGTGTGTTCTGATGCTGTCCATCAATCCTGCTTCCCCTAACTGAGCTCCAAGCAGTTGGAGCTGTGTATTTTATTCAACAAAGAGCAGCATCAATCCAGTGGTGAACAGCAGTGGGATAATTTCGCTGCTGCCCTCACACAACTCTCGACTGGGAGCTGCTGGGAGCTCAGCCTGCTCTTCTGGGGTCCTTGCAGATAAATCCCTGCCCCTCCCTGCAGGAATGTGCTGCATTCTTGTGCTGTGCCACTCACCTGGAGAGGATCCCAGCAGTGACAAATCCCAGCAGTGACAAAGGCACGGCTGAGAAGGAGCCAAGGAAATCCAAGATGCGACAAGTTGGTCATTGAGTGGAAATATATATATATATTTATATGTATTATATATATATATAAACACACATATATTTATAATATATATAAAACATCACATATAATATATTATTATATAATATATTAATATATTATAAATATATTTTATATTTTTATATAATATATATTTAGACTATATAGAATATATATTTATGTATATTCTAATATATTTAAAGGCAGGCAATAGCTGAAATGAGATTTTAAAAGTGTTGACCATCTGTGTATAGTGTGCAGCACCTCAGTTCAATGAGCAAGCAAGCAGGCTAAAAAATAAAAATTAATAAATTCCCCCAATCTCCCTTCCTCTGAATAAAGGTTCCTTTTTGTGTGGTGTTTACAGGGATGTGCCTGAATAGCTCCAAGTCTTCATTCCATCAGCAGCACCTGCCCAGGAGCCCGTGCCCCTCCTGCTCACCCAGACTTGCTGGATCCCTTTGAATTGCTTTAATGTGTCTCCTTTCATCTGAACTTACCCAAATAATTGGCAAACTTCGCTACCTTGGTGCTCCTCCCCTCATAAAAAAAAAAAAAAAACAAAAAAAACAAAACAACAAAAAAACCCCCAAAAAATTAAGTCTGTACATTTCTATCTGAGTATGGAAATTCTGCAGCTCCCAAGAGTTTTGTTTTTTTCGGGTGATTAAAGTAAATCATTCCTTTCTGCTATTTTACCTCTTCTTGAAAGGCTGCTGAGTTGAGTGCTCCCCAGGGAACTTGACAAAAGGTATTTGAAAATCCAAATAAGTGACTTGGACTAATTTTAGCCATTATTTCTTGCTATTCTCAAAGGACACTAAGAGAATAGAGGATTCTGATTTCTCCATGTTGTTTTGCCCTCGTGGCAATCCAGGTTTTGCTGAGATTGGAAGTTTTGTGGCACAGAGAAGACTTTCTCTGTTGTTTTTAGGAAAGTTCATCACTTACCCAAGCAAGATGAAGTATTGAGGTGTTTTTAGTTCATTAAAAGGCCTTGGGTCACAAGTCATAGTTCTGCTAATTCTGCTTGTTCTGGTTAATGCTGATTAAGAGAGAAGAACTAGATTTAGATTATTAGGAGGAAAATCTACCCTGTGAGGGTGGGGAGGCCCTGGCACAGGGTGCCCAGAGCAGCTGTGGCTGCCTCTGGATCCCTGGAAGTGTCTGTCCAAGGCCAGGCTGGTCAGGGCTTGGAGCAGCCTGGGCTAGTGGAAGGTGTCCCTGCCATGGCAGGGGGTGGAATGAGGTGAGCTTTGAGATCTTTTTCAGCTAGAACCATTCCATGAGTCTGTGATTTGTCTGCTAGTTCCTGGACACCAGAATTATGATCTGTGTGTTTTATGTATCCTCACAGGCTTCTTTTGAAGGCAAGCAGGCACCAAAGTAGGCTCTTATCAGCTGGCAATAGGCTGCCAGAACCTGTGCAGCAACCTGAACACACACTGCCAGTGTGGCACTGCTGCCAGCTTCTTTGGGTTCAGCTTTTTTTTTCCAGTCTCGAGACTTCCAGCACTCCAGGGAACCTGACAAAACCAGCAGGAGCAATTAGGAAATCATTGCACACCAGACTGATTTCCTAATGATTGCTGCTTCCCCTCCCAGCTGTGGTGGCTGTGCCTTTCTGTCTGACTGGCTTTGCTTCCCAGGTCCTGCGAGCTCCAGCAGCGGAGTCATTCCAGCCTGGGCTGTGCTGCAGGGCTGTGGTAACCATGGAACAACAAGGATTCCTCAGCAGCCCCTCCTGGGTTTATTGTTTTGGCAGGACACCCTTTGAGTGTGATGACAGGATCCTCTCACTTGAACACAACCTTCTTCATTTCCCCTTAGAACTCAAGAAGCAATTGTCCAAGCACTTCATGTTTATTTGCATCCTACTCAAAACAGTGAAAACAACTCTTAAAATTGTTCTCTGTTAGCTTTGAGGCCAGTCTACCATGCAAGAAGCAATAAAAAATTCTCATGCAACCTCAGACAAAAAACACATTTGTGTTGAGAGTCTTCAGGAAGCAACCAACTTTGGGGCACTCATACTGAACCCTAGGAGAAAAATTAGATGAAGTTGATCCCAAATAAACAGGAATTATTTTTTCCATTTTTCTTTAATGACTTTATTTTTTCTCTGAAGGGGTGACTGACTTGAGCTGTGCCATTTTATCCCTTTGGATTCATATTAAACCAGCTATGTAAATAAGGAAACAGTGATTAGGGAGAAATCCTTCCCTGTGAGGGTGGGCAGGCCTTGGCACAGGGTGCCCAGAGAAGCTGTGGCTGCCCCTGGATCCCTGGCAGTGTCCCAGGCCAGGTTGAATGGGGCTTGGAGCCACCTGGGCTGGTGGAAGGTGTCCCTGCCCATGGCAGGGGGTGTGGTGAGATGCACTTTAAGATTCCTTCCAAGCCAAACCATTTTGTGGTTTTGTGATTCAATGATTTCCCTTTGAGAGCCCCATAATGTTGGGAGTTTTGGACTAGAGCATATCCCATGTGTTGAAGAACTATAATCCTACAGCTTTTTTTGGCTTGCCATGGCCACGTCAGCCCAAGACACTTTGTCCATTGTTCCCTGCCCCGAGCAGTTCTGAGTCTCTTTTGGAGCTGGAATCTGTTTTCAAGGCCCTGTTTGTAGGCATTGCAGGAAATGTATGGCCATGGCAATAAACACTTTAACCCTCTTTCAACCAGTTGTTTTCAGCACTCCTCTTCTAAAAAATAAAACTTGTGTTAGAAAGAATTGCCCTGATGGTGGACAGTGAATGCTTTCCGTGTCTCTGCTCATCAGAGGAGCACGGATTGGGTTGAATTTGTCTTTTGTGGAAGGTTTCTCACCTTTTCTCTTCTGTTCTTTCCCCAGTATTGAAGGCTGGATTCTTCCCTCTCAGAATGGCAGTAGTTTTTCCTCATGTAGCAGGAGATTCCCCAGTCCATAGGTTGGAATCTGGTCATTGATAGGACAAAGCCCAGTGTCCGATTTAGCAAGCCCTGGGCATTTGCTGAGCTGCCTCTCCTGGTAGACAATGGGTGCTCCTTAGAAGAAACTGGCGCCATCCTCATGCATGGCCTTGTTTTGCCGAGTTAGGGCAGTTTTTATCCATTTCTCATCTCATCTATGGAAGTTCCAGGCTACTCTCATTGCCTAATTAATACACTGCTGAGAAATTAATTAAATTGCAAAGCATATCGATGAGGGGTGACATTCATCTTTCATAGAGTGACTGTGCTGCAGATCAGTGACAGCCAAAATATCCTGGAAAATAGAAATTATATCATCTGTTGTGCTGGAGGCTAATGGAAAAACTGAGGCTAAGCCTTGCAAGGCAATAAATGAGCCAATATATGTACATAAAGATGCTTCAGTCCCCAGAGTTTCACTATCATTAAACAAATGATTTTTCCCTTCTGGGGATTTGTATTGGAGTAATCTCAGGCAATGTGTTGGGCTATGGAAAAAGACAACACTTCAGTTTGTTCACAAACTTAAATAGAAAATCTCTTTGGTTCCATTTTAACATGTAAATATAAACCACTTCGGCATTATCAAATTTCCAGAACACAAGGCTGTGGAAATTTTGAACAAGGCACCTCTTTTCAACACTGTATTGGATGGGATTCAATTTAAAGTTGAAATTTTAAATTTTTTTTTGTTCTTGTTGTTTTTGTCAGTGGCCTGTATCTTACAGGGGAGTTTCTCTAATGTCACTCTAAATTATGATCACAGCTCTCTTACCCCCATGTGAGCATCTCTCGCTGCTGAAGTTTCATTGCAGAATTATGAAAACATTCCATAGATTAAAAAAAAAAAAAACAAACCCAACTTGTCTTCTGCTGATAGAAAATAAGCAGTTGCTAATTTTCATCCACAGGTCCTACTTTGGAAATGTCAAGTGTTTTGTTCACACTCAATTAACATCCATTGATTCTCAAACCTATTCAAAGACTTGCTTTAGCACAATGAAGACATTGTTCCTCCACAGAGGATGGCATTTGCACTTCAAAGGGGAAAAATATTGACACTGAGCTTTTGAGAATATTCCACATGCACTCCTCTCCATCCTTTTCCTTATTTTAATATTTTGTACATTTTTGCACTTTTTTGCACGTGGTGCTGCATGACTTTGGACAAAGTCAGAGTGAAGATAAGGTGTGTCAAACTATTCAAAAGGCTGGAAGATGTATTTCAGTTTTGTTTTGTTTTGTTTTGTTTCAGTAAGATGGCCCTTTCTTTGGTAAAGAATTGTAATTAAAGAAAATAATTTAAAAAATTATGGGCTCGTACCAGTTCAGAGCAATTAGGCGAGGTAATTAGAAGCATGATGAAAGGGCTGCATGGGAAAAGGAATTTAAACCCTCGATGAACTGTTACATCAAAAAGTGAATAAGAAAAAGAATAAATTAAAAGTAGGGCTTGTAGCTGGTGGGCAAAAGATAAAGCCAATTATTCTTGAAGAAGGAAGAGCTGGCTTGTTTATCTGGAGCTGCTTTCCATTTGTGTAACAAGGCTCGAGAAAGGTTCCTGGGCCTGCAGGAGGACTGGAGAAGGAATTTGGGGTTGTTTAGCCTGGAGAAAAGGAGGCTCAGGGGGGCCCTTCTGGCTCTGCACCACTCCTGACAGGAGGGGACAGCCGGGGGGGTCGGGCTCTGCTCCCAGGAACAGGGACAGGAGGAGAGGGAACGGCCTCAGGCTGGGCCAGGGCAGGCTCAGGGTGGACACCAGGAGGAATTTCTCCATGGAAAGGGTGCTCAGGCCTTGGCAGGGGCTGCCCAGGGAGGTTTGGAGTCCCCATCCCTGGAGGTGTCCCAGGAAGGGCTGGAGGTGACACTCAGTGCTCTGGGCTGGGGACACGGTGGGGATCAGGCACAGCTTGGACTCAATGGTCTGGGAAGGTTTTTTCAATCTTAATGATTCTGGAATTCTGTGGACAAGGGCCTGGGGTGTCAAGACAAGGGAGAATGGCTTCAGAGGGTAGGTTTAGATGGGATATTGGGAAGAAATTCTTGGCTATAAGGGTGGGCAGGCCCTGGCACAGGGTGCCCAGAGAAGCTGTGGCTGCCCCTGGATCCCTGGAAGTGTCCAAGGCCAGGTTGGACAGGGCTTGGAGCAGCCTGGGCTGGTGGAAGGTGTGTTAGAACGAGATGGGCTTTAATGATCCTTCCATCCCAAACCATTCCATAATTCTATGAATGTGGAAGTAGAAAACTCACTTTTGAGGCCAATTGCCCTTCTTGATCCCAACTTACTGGTGTTATTCTGCCAGAAGGGGAACACCGTCAGCCTTTCCCAGGACCCCTTCCCAGGTGGGTGAAGGGCACAGTTTCCCAAAAGGAGAGCATGACATAAAGCTAAGCAACTTTGAGGCTGGCTGACACGGCTGGAGACTGAATCATCAAGTGGATACTATGAAACGGATGGGGGGAGCAAGAAATGAGCCTGAGATCTGTTTTTTCTACCAGGAATGATTATTTTGTTTTCCAGGGACATATCTCTATGACCATACACAGTGCATTGAGAACCAAAAGATAAGCCCTTTGGAATTCAAAGGACCTATATCCTGAAAACCTCTCTCTGTGAGGAAAGCGTGAAAAAACCCACAGTGTGAGGGAGACACACAAATTGTCACAGCCAGGAGAAAGGATCTCTGGAGCCATGGTGGCACTGGGACATCACCACTGCCATGGGATTTCTTGTAATTGTGGTGATGTAGGATTGATTTGTAACTGGTGTGTTTGAGTAGTGCTGCCCTAGAAACAGCCATTAGACATGAGCTGTCCATCCCCTCCGGTTCATCAGTGATTAATTAATAATCAGATCCACTTTTATCCCTGCACCATAGCAGAGCCTGACAGTGAAAGGCATTTCGGACTAATGAGTTAATGGGGGGACATAGTCCCCTCCTTAATGACCACAAATGGGCAGATTATTTAAATCAAGAGCTCTAATGAAAGTCTCCTCTTTGCAACAACACCACCACCAAATGTTGCCCTGGTTATCAACTCGTGGTTAAGCCGCAATAAAGCGGCTTAATTGTGCCCTGAGTATTGCCATCCATCTCCAGGCCAGAGAGCACCTTTATGACAGCCTAATCTGCACTCCAGATCAGCCAGACAAGGACTTGCAGGGTAATTCCTCTGTCAAGCATCTCATTTGGTTGGAGATGGAGTAGCTCGTTTGGGAACCTGGGAAGCTCAGCTGAGCTCTAGCAATTTCCACCAGAAAACTTCCAGGACAGACTAAGCACAGTTCAGATGAGGATTTGCTTCATCCTCACACATGCCTGTGCAGAGGAAAGCTCTTCTTGTTTCCATTCCCAAGCACATGGATGGAAACCAGGCTTTAATCCCATAGAAATAATGTCTGTGCCCATGGCAGGAACTGATATTCCTATATGGGATTTTTTAAAGCAGGATAAAGCTCTTTATCAATTAGATTATACTGTAGCATAGAGGCTGTTTCAGTAAAAAAATATATATTTTTATTTCCCTCATAGAATGCCAGACTGGTTTAGGTTGGGAGGGATATCTTAAAGCTCATCTCATTACAGCCCCTGCCATGAGACACCTTGCACTGGAATGAAGATGGCAACTTCAGGGTAAAGAAGGAAAGGACTCGGCACTCTTGGTTTTTTAATTCCTTATAATTTCCTTTCTTAGCCCATTCTGTCTTGTCTTGTGTTGTAAGGGTAGTTAAAAGCAGGGATTTAAAACCTTTATTCCAGTTTTCACTGGCACTTTGATTCTTTCCCACTAATCCCCTATTTTTAGTGGCATTTAGAACCACAGTGGAGTACAGCAACTTTAGTGCAATTAAACAGAAATTTAGGAATCTGATTTGTTTGTTTGAGTTTGCTTTTTTAAAGTATATTTTTATTTCTGACCTCCCTCTCTACATATTCCTTCTCTTCTGGGGTGAGCCTAGCTCTGCTCCAGGCTTCTGAGCAGTGTTTTTTGTGTGTTTTCTGAGGGATATCAACTTTTCTAACCTATTCCCCATAACACATTCCTCATCACTGACCCGAAGCATCACCTACCCAGCAAGAGCTCTTTCCAAATTCTCTGCATAGACTTCCTTGCTGTGACAGTGTGAGAAACCAACAGGCTCCACACTTTACTGAGGTCGTCAAACAACCATTAAATCTCAGATACTTGAGCTGCTGCTGACTTCTGATGGGTTTGAACTGGTGGCCTTGGGGCAGAGCTCACTGTCAAGCTCTGAGCTATCTCCTGTTTTGTTTTTCTTTGTTTTCTACTTGTTTTCCTAGTTTTGTGACAACTCATGAATAAAAGCAGAGATGGGGAAAAAAAGCACAAAAATATATGCCTGGAACTACAGAAAAACAGAAGGCAATTTAAGGGGTTATTTCTTCCCAGAAGTCAGAAGAAATTATGAGAAACCAAATGCTCTGAGCAATCCAGCTTTTAAATGATTGATACTTTTTCCAGCACCCTCCTGAAGAGACAGTGGTGGAAGTTGATTTAAGATAACTCTGTTCTTCTCATGGGAAATCAAAATCTTTTTCATAAAA